>NC_087548.1:75164772-75464772 GCF_963921805.1 Phalacrocorax carbo
CGTGCTTTTGAAAATCCAGTTTTGTTTACATTTGCAACATTTTGACTGTTCTTAAGATTTTTCTGTTTGCAATTGTTGTCCAGAAAGACTATGAATTCTTTTTCTCTTTTAAAGTTTGATTTTTTTTCTGCAAAAATACCCATACAACTTTAAAATCTGGTGATTTTGTCTTGATTTTGGCAAAAGTACCTGTACAATTTAGTGTGTGAATGCTGTGGAAATTAACTCTCCTGAGTTATAACCCGGTGTCTCTTGAAAAAAACACCAGAACAAAACTGTGATAAAATATGTTTAAATCAATTTTGTCAGCTACTCTGCGTCTCCGTCACTGCTTTGCACAGACAAAACTCCTCCAGTCCATGTACAGTCAGTTGGTTTAAGCTATTGAAAAAAATGTGTTGCCAGACCAAGTTCTTAACATAATCCTGCTAACACACACACTCTCCGTGCACTGACTTGGTGAGAACTCAGCCTGAAACAGCCACGTCAATTTTTGTCCAAGAAATGGTTGCTATCAGAATTTAAAAATTCAGGATTTGACTTACGTTTTCCAAAACATACAAGCATTGGTTTGGGTAGGTAGGAAATGGATATTTAGATATTTGGATATGGTAATTGTTTTGCCAAAAAATGCTTGTTTATAAATATTCCTTCTTTCCAGCTTGTAGGTAGTATGCATGAAGGTCATCTTAAAAATACTTTCAGTCTTTGCTTTCTTTAATTCTGTGAGCTTATTAAAAATGACTGCAGATCTAATGACCTTTAATTCTTTACAATATAAATTCTTAAAAGTTCTGAGACGAACCCAGCTCCAAGCTACAATGGTAAATATTAAATGATATAATAACGGAAGTAATATGCCATTTGTTTTCATTATGCTATTAGTAGCAATTAGGCTACTCATGAAAGCAGAATTTGCTCACTGTATTTTAAAGAAAGACAGCTAACTGCAAAAAGCATGAAAACAATATATTATATCCTTTTTAGGCAGGGAGAATACCATGATGGTAGAAAAAATTACATGCTTTGATGCCTTTTTTATAACCTCTTTCTCTAGAAAAGTTTCTTTTTCTTCATTTCACAGAGTGACTACGCTCCTTGCCCCCACGTGGCTCCTTACAGGGGAGGTCTGGCTGTGCACAGGACAAGGTCACATCTCCAAGGGTCCCAACCAGCCCTCTAGAAATTTCAGACTGGAAGAACTTTTCCTGCTACACCAAATGCAAATACTCCCTCCTCTTCCCCATTTGCCCACAAAACCCTCATGGTCATAAGCTCCTTCAGGCTTTGTGTTGTCCGAAAAGCAGATTTGTTGCCCAGTGTGCAACAAGTCAATGAACACACACTCAGGAGAGACATTGCTAATTTATTTTAGGGTTGCGCAAGCCTGGGTGCTCGGTGGTTTTCCACAAATGAAGCACACTGCCTCATTATATTTATACAATAAATTAATACATATTCTGCCTATCTAATAAATATTCACTCCAATCTACATAGGTTGCTTAATGGCATTAAGTCACTCCTCTTGGCTCCGCTTCAGATCCTTCTCGCATGCCTTCCTTTCTTTGGGTTCCTTGGTGGTCTTTATGGATGAACTACCCTAACCCTTTTTACCCATATATATGGTCACGTGTCACCTAAGGACAACTCAAGACTATTTTTTCTTGCCAATTTTCCTTTATTTTCTTCCAAAAGGAACATGTGTCCTTGATTAAATGGATAACACTGATGGCCAAGATAGCCCATCCCTAAGCTCAGGTTAAATATTAAAATATAAAACAATGTTTGATCAAAAAGAAAGGAGTCTAGATTCACACTAATTAAACATAGACAATGCGTCTTCTTTCCAAGTGGGATTGCTCTCTTACATTTGGAGCAGTGATGTAGTGACCTACCTGCCAAAGCACTAACAGCACAGGGAAGAGAGCGCAGGGTGGAGTGGGGACATGTCTTATATCTGAGAAGGTTATTTTATAATTTTCTTCCAGTGAGGAATCAGTATATAACTTAAATCTCAATAAAAATTGCAGGTGAGCAAGACTATTTATAAATAAAATCCTTACATGTACATTTTTTCAAAGTAGGTAACAAATGTCAGAATAAAAAAAAAAAACTCCATAGTGTTGCAGTTTCTTATTTAGAATTATTTTAGCAGAAGGAGCATCTGATACAGATAATGACAAAAACTTCTGCTACACTGCCACATAGTATGCCAAGGGCTGAACGTACAGTGGATTCAAAGCAGAATTAGAAGCATTGAGGTTGCCCCCTGAAACTCCTGAACTGGCAGAAATTTACAGAGAGAACAGCAGTTGTACCGCCCTTTTGAGTTCATGCTTCACTAATAACAAAAATGCATTCTTTTGTTCTGGATTGACAGCTAGGTTAACGAAGTGCTGCGAAAAATATGAGGAATGGCATCATTGTACAGCACCACTCAAAAGTAAGGTGCGGTGCCACTGCAAACTGGCCACAGCGATTCTCTCTCTGAATTGTTTTTCTCTCAGAATAAAAAGAACAATAGCCCCACTTTAATTTAAATTTATTTAAATTTAATATGATTCAATTTCATTCTTTTCTATTTTTTATTAATCTTTAATCCTTTTCAGTATGATCTCCTCAGAGAAAGAGATGAGGAGGTATAGTCCTGTTCCGCAAAGGCTCATGGGTGCTTCCAGAGCCAAAATGGGCTGGGATGACTCAGCACCCTCCTGCACTGACCCTGGTCCAGCCTGCCTGGCACAATCAGCACTGATATGTATAACCTTGGTCTCAGGGCCCAGCATAGCAGAGGAGAGGAGGAAAATCTTCACCTGCAGATACCTGCAACCTCTGCTAAGGATGGTGATGCCTGAAGCAGCAGCAGGAGGCATTTCCAGCTTCAGTTGCAGCCTTGTTTTTTCTATACCCTACTTCCTGATCCTTCAGGGGAAAAAAAAAAAAAAAAAGAAAAAAAGAAAGAAAAAGAGCTGAGAAGTTCAAGGGACAGCTCTCCAAATCCATAAAGCACGTGCCACCTCTGGTGCAGTAACCTCATTTTCTGTGCTCTTTTCCTATGTGCATGTCCTTTCCCAGCCCAAGAGACCTCTCAGATGATTGCATTCTGTGATTGGCCCAAGAACTGCTTTGACGTCTACTGAGTTCATGCCAATGGATTGGCAGAGCAGCTGTCTAGGACGCAGTAAAATGGTTTAGAATAGCTGCGTAGCTATGCCAAAAAGGTACTTCACTGATGCATCTTAACAGCCTTGATTTGCAGTGATTAATGACAGTCTTCATTTTCTTGGTTGCCTTATCACACAATTTGGGTGTTTTCATTTGACATCATTTCGGCATTGTTGCTACAGAGCACTCTGTGTTCCTGCTCATACGCAGGCATAACTTGCATATTTTACCAGATAGTTACATCTTTCAACTGCCTTACAATGAAGGATTTTAGCAATGTCCAGAGTTACTTTTATTTCTTTTTCAATGACAGTTTAGGGAAGTGGTGAAACTGACATGGCTTCAACACAAAAACTTATCAGCCTAGAGTTCTCTGAAAGGTGGTATCTCAGAAACCAATCTGCTGAATTCTGAACTTCTGTAAAAGCACTGAAACTGAAAGAATTAACTGTTCACTTTAAGTTTTTAAACAATGTCTGGCTGAATGACATGTGTTATTAGTCATGTGAAAGACCAGAAGAGGGATGGGAAAAAGGACTTGTTCTACAAATGAGCAGTGGCACATGGTATTTCCATTCAACAGCATGGCACCTCAAGCATGAGTCTTTGCTGTGCTTGTTGTTTTACAGCAAGGATTTGCTGGGAGTGTTGGGGCTTCCACACTGAATAAAGGGAGTGCCATGCCCCTTTGACATTGACCTCTTTGGAGCAGGACCCCAATGACCTACCTGACTACACCTGGCAGTGCACACATCTGTGCAGAGCACCATGAACATAGAAAGAAAGAACTGGGGCTAGATTTCACGCGAGGCTCCCTGGTGTAATGTTTAGCTCCACAATACCTCTACTAGCTTGCAGAGGGAGTCCCTTACCTGGTTTTGAGCCATCTGAACTTGTGTGTTTTCAGGGAATGTCAGAAATGAGACTGTATCGAGGCTTTGTTCCTCTTTGGAAAACAGCAGTATTGATAAAAAATAAGAAGGCCTTACAGTAGATTTGGTAGCCTAAAACCAAAGCAGCTTCTGTTATACAGAAACATACAGATACTGAAGAAGGGAAACATACTCTTGGAGAATTAGGTACTGCATTCAGGTATGTTCTTGATTTTGTGCATCGACCCAAGAAGGGGGGAGGATTCCCACTGAGTGAATACTGGGGACTGTGAACTCTTTAGTCTACCCTGCAGCACACACATATGATGATTTAATGGGCCTTCTGTTTAGTTTATAGCCCATCCACCTACCCAGAAGCAGAGAATAATGATCACTACCCGGGACAGTTGCAAAGCATATGTGGAAGGCTTTTCAACCCTAAGGCTCTAATCTCTCCTGTTAGCCACCACTGCCATGTGGCGAGGCTGTTACCATCCCTGACTCTGAAGCACAGTTCATAAACTCCTTCCACATGGTTTAGACAAACCCCTACAAGGCTGTGCTGCATTGTTCTGCAGGCAAGGAGATGCATCAGCCTTCACTTCCCCTCTTCTCTTGCTGAGCCCAACAGAAAATTATTTGTCAATGTTCATTTATAAAATAGTAATTGAATTCTTCTTCTGGTGATTAAAGAAATGACAGATGTTGACATGTACAACTTAAATGAAAACAAAATGCTGACCAAACTAGAGTCATGTGGAGGAACCACTATTACCTCCTGATGCAAACTACAGATTCCAGATGAATCCCAGATGCTCGTTGGAGTATACACAAAGAGGACTGTGTTTATTGTCACTGCATGGTTATCTCAGTGGTATGTCCAATATAAAATGATGAAACTTGCTTTCAAGCTATTTATCAGAAAAAAAAAAAAACAAACCAAAAAAAACCCCAAAAATCTTAGGAGTCTAGAAGGTGTCTTGACTGACAAATGGAAACTTTAATAGGAAAGATATTGAAAACCCTTTGAGTTTACACTCATTCTTGTTGAAAAGGGCCTTTATTTTTTTATTTACTTTTTTTTGTTTCTGTTCATACTCTGTCAGTCTTTCTAACTAGGTTTAGCATCCCATTACAAAAAGAGTGCAAAAATTCTCTGAGGAGGAATCCAAGCTATTATTTCTGAGGTATATCACATTTATGCTTTAAACTTCTGATGTGAAATGGGCACTTTGAGGTGAATTCTGTTGTTTCTCAGGAAAAATGGTTGTTTCTCTATGTTTTCATAGAAAACAGAGGTGTTTTAATTTAAAAGATTATTAAGGCTGATGACTAGGTTGTTGTTTGGTTTGTTTGTTGTTTTTTTTTTAATTAAAAACAAAGCTTTTGTGGAATGGCAGCCTACCCAACCCTTTCATTTTTCTGAACAAGTCAGGCATCCTGATTTCAGCTGGTACAGAGTTAATTTTCTCCATATGTCTTCATCACAATATCAGGTTAATTGTAGAAGCTATAGTAAGTTACCTGTAAAACAGGAGTTTTGACAGCAGAAGACAACAAAACTTAAACTTGCAGGGTCAGCCTCCTCCTGGTTATGACTGGAAGACTACTGATTTACACTAGCAGAGCATCTGTTCTGTAAATTTCTCGGTTATTTTTACTACATAGAGAAAGCAGTCACTTTTTTTTTTTTTTTTTTTTTTTTTTGTTAAATTCACTCTACACAAATCCCCACCCACAGCTTGCAAACCTGCTGGCCAAGGTTTAGCCTGGAGCACACACTTAGGCACCAGGAATGTATTTTTGAGAAGAAAGCTTTTACAGTGGAAAGGCTGACATACTCCAAACTCTTCACGGCAAATGCAATGGAATAACGGAAAGGGAAAATGTATAAAGAGCAAGATGTATTCTTACAGGAAGCTCCATGAGAAACTGCATTCCACTTAATAGTGGGTATTCTCAAGAGAAAGCAATTTATCTTATTCTTTTTCTTGCCCACTAATGCCCTACTGTCGTTAAAACTAAGTGCAACTCCTATGTTTGGGGCGTTTGCACGGATACCCTTTGGCAGAATGGTCATCTTAAGGTCTATTTTCCATTACCAGTATGCCTGGTATTTGATTCCTTCTTCCTTTTGTGGGATTTACAGTCAAGCTGAGGATTTTAACACAGTTCAACTTCCAAGATTTTTGGAGCGAATCTGACTTTACCAATCAGAAGACTGGAATGCTTTCTGGCTATGTTTTCACTTAGTTTGTCTTTAACTCAAAGGTGCTCATTAGCCAGGTAGAGGAATAGACAACGCAGCTGTCTGCATTTAGAGATTTTTTGGGATTTTTAAATACAAAATTTACAAAGAAGTAAGCTTGCAAATGTTAGTAGCAAGAACTGAATAAGAATACTCATAATCAAGGATTAAACCAGAAAATTATTAAAAACTCTGCTTTTCTTTTCTGTTCAAAAGGCTGGTCCAAGTCATCAGGACCATATTAAAAAGAAGGAGAAAAAATTTAAAGGTTTGTAGATACACTTACTCCCTCTCCTAGTATTCACTCTCAGCATAAGGAAAACAGTGAAGGCTGTAATTCAGGTAAAATTTGAAACCAGTGTTCAGAAAATAATAATTCTGCATGTTCGCATTTTGTATTTTGTGAATACAAATGAACCTCTGGGATATTTTATTTAATTTCTACATAGATAATCAAGTAAATGTTTGGTTTGAGGAATACATTTTCTATGTGTAAGTACTCCCTAGGGAGATAATGCTATTTATGTTTCTGCATTCTCTCACTTTTATGAAAAGACTGAACTAAACGGGGCAAGGGGGAAGCATATTCCAGGCATTACAGTCTTAGCAGGTATGAAGTGTCCAAATCATTGCAAACTCTTGGGAATTCAACCGAATGAGTTAAAGTCCGCCTTTCACAAAAGATTTTGAAAGCAGATTGTGGGTCAGCAGCCAACTACAGCCACAGAAAAAAACGGCCAGGAGTTTGAAAGATGACTGAGCTTTAGCTGGAAAAAAAACCATGGTGTTTTGTCTTGCTGTGAGAATTGTACTGCACTGGATTGCTAAGTATCTCTTCATGCCCTCACTTTGTCCAGCTTCAGCCAGACAGTCACCTGCCGTGAGTCTTGGTTCTCCTGTTGCTGATGCATTGGCAACGCAGCCTGCAGAAGTGAAGCAGGCAAGTGAACTTGGACAATGCTGCCGCAGCAATGGAAAAGAGAGTTGGAAGCCAATGGAATAGCAGTTCATAGGAGAGGATAGTCCCATTAGCCATGGAGGGCATTTTCCATAGCAGTCATGGACATTAATAACACTGTCAATTACATCAATTAACAGCCTTCCATGGTAATGTGAATTATAATTAGTAGGAACATTTTTCTAATTAAAACTTGAATTAACCCCAGTATCAGCTAATTAAATTAGAACCACAATCAGTTTACTTTAGAAAAAAAAACACCATGTAAAGCTTTTTTCTCCTGTCTCCCCCTGTATCCCCTCCTCCCTTTTCCCTCCCCCAAGTCTGGCACTAATCATCACTCTCCATGGTGCCATTTCATACAAGCCATGTACAAGCCTTGCCTGTGCTATAGGGTTGTTTTCCTATGAGCAGCCTCCTTAGCTGTACTATAAGCCCCTGGTAGGAATACAGGGCACAGCACCAGATTTTCCTGCTTACGAGGCATAGCTTTCAGACAAAGTGAGGTGAACTGACGAAAAATACCTTCTGCTAGCATAGCTACATTACTAATGCTGCTTTTTCTGTTGGGTTTGTTGTTGTGGTAGTTGTTGTAAACTGGAAAAGTGGTGTTAGCTAAAGGTGGATATTTCCAGCCCAGATCCAACATCATGCTGTCAGTGAACTCTGTAGCATTATCTGGGACTGAGACTTTCTTCTGAAGGTTGAGGTGGTGGGCACAGGTTTTTTCCTCTCAGCCCTTTTCCACCTTTGTGCATTTTCCTCTTGCATCACTGTCTTCTATGAGCAGCGTTCAGGGGGCATCATAGGAACAGCAGGCACCCTATGTTCACATTCTGGTCCTGCTACTACATGATTATGGCTAATTCATTCTCCCTCCCTCCCTGTTCCATCATATTTGAATCAAGACAGTGATAAAAAGAACATTTATAAAATGCATGAAGGCAGAGAGGAGAAAAGTACTATTTCAGTTTCTCTCTTCTGTGCACTTCAGAAGTAACCATGGAATAATAAAAGCTCCTTTTGTTGAATTAGATTTTTTACCTTAAAAAATAGAGTATTATGAATTTACATGTGCTTATTATACAGAAGCAACAGGTAAAATAAACAGGATTTTAAGATTTGCATAATGAATATTAATTTTAATAAATACAATCAGTCAGTTTGTACAGCTGTTGGCTTGGACAATTAACAGGCTTCTCTAGTAAAACGTTCCAATGGTCCCTTTTTATTTATTTCATGTCAGTAAAAGAGTACAACCGCAGTCCCTAAAAGATTACAACTGTAATGTATTTCAGAAGAATATTGGGAGTGGGGAAGTCTAATGCTTTTCAAAGGTAGGTTCTTCATTTGCCCATCAAAAGGTAAGTTATGTCTCCCATTTTTAAAAGAAAATGCAACTGATATTCTATATGCTTGTGACCTGTTCCACTTAGCTATAGTGCCTGAAATAAAGCACAGAGTGAGAGAAAGTATGAGGAAGGAGAACAGGCTGTTCCAGGAGCACTGAAGTGAGGAAGATTTTAATCTTAGAAGCCATTAAGATACCACAGAGATAGTTACTATAAAATTGAGCCAGTGTCAGATGGAACACGTTTGTCCTAGACGCTCAGGAAAAACCTGCATCGCTCTCCCATCATGCCAAGAAAACACAGCAAATTAATTGCAGATATGTTTGGGTAGATCCCTCTGTACACAGTCATGCGTCCAGAAGCACAAATAATTGCCTGAGTGCGACATCTTCCCTTGAAACCAACGTGTTGAAGACGAGCAAGGACACAGAACTGCTGTAATATATTAGTGGAGGAATTCCTTGCTGTTGAGGGCTTGCTGTCCTTGAGCGCCAGAAAACTTTTGTAACTAAGTGTTATTCCTCTGGGAGCTTCACCCAAGCTTTAATCATACTAATGTCACTGGCAGTTTGTCCAAGGAGATCTTTCACAGGATGTATTGAAGTAAAGGTCTTATCTCACACTGGATGTATGGGAGGAAGAGGGAAGAGGCCTGATGGTGTGGTGCTCTGGACTGTCTCTGCTCCCGCTGACTTTGGGAAGAAATGTTTAGAGATCATTGTCAACTTTTGTCAGGGAAATTGCTCCAATTTCATATTACACCAATACATCATGTCTTGAAGTAAAACAGCCTTGATAGAATTTGTGTGTGCAGTTTGCTTTTCTTTCTGAGTTGGAAAAACAGTTCATGAGTTTTCATGGGGATATTAGTCTTTTCCCTGTCTTCCTCTGCCCATTTACACTAAAAGCAGAGGATTTAAAAGCTCTCTCACAAAATGGAAGCTGTCTCTGGGCAGGAACTGGCAGATCTGAGCATGGCTTCCTTGTCAGTCTGAGCATACACCTCATACTGTTCATCTTGATGACAGAGGCTTTTCAAGCAATTATGCTTGCTTCCACCCATTGCCCAATCTAACATCCATTAAAGTCAAGATGAAAGGCTCCTACTGATTTCACCAGTCACAGCATCCCAGCCTTTCTCTCGTAAATGCCTCGTCCCTTAACTGGTTTTAATTCTGAGTTAAGATTCCTTACAGAGTGTAAATCCAAAGAATTAGACAACCTCGACTTTGTGGAGCATAAAATTTGAGTCATGATGAGTGAAAATGTACATGTAAGTGAGGAAATCAGATATATTCACCCATTACAATTATTCTCTTCACCAGCTCTGTGGAGTTGGCAGAACTTTCCCTTAAGTTATGAAAGGGAATTAGAAGAAAGTCTGACTCAAAACAATGAACTGTTTCAAAGCAAAGCTGAATTCCTCAAGATTAAGCAGCAGTAAAATTGGCAATAGGTACACAGTTGAGAGGTTTAGAAATGCTGTTGTTTTGGCTGACGTCCAATTATAAAAACATTGTCCTTGAAGCTTAGCAATTAGTGATGGTAGAAGTAATTCCACAAAGAGATGATGGCCTTCAGACAAATGAGGGAAAGCAGGGAGGGGTGGGGGAAGGTTGCTTGCTAAACAACCTAGAGACAGAGTGAGTTCCTTCAGGTATTTATTTTTCTGCTAGGATAAAGTAAAGAGGAAAGGACTGGTTTACTTTGATTCACTGCTGAAAGCAGATACAGAAACTATAAAACTGTTTTAGATGACCATGCTGGTAAACTGCCCCTGTGCCTCTTTTGAGCCATAAATAGCCTTCAGAGAAAAAATGTCTTTTCCCAAGCTCTCGTGTGGTGACCAGACTGAAAGACTATAGAAGTCACATAAGTGTTTTAAGTTGCAGCAGAGGGGATGAAAGCCATCCTTAGTCACACTGAGCAGGCCAGTTCCCAGGTGGGCAGGGAGGTCTGGGGAAGGGTGTGCTGGTGGTCAGCAGAAGAACAAATAAACTGCAGGGAAGGGATTTCAGGGTGCTCATAGTTTTCCACCCAGGGGAGCCTTTCAACATAGTGCAGTGATATGGAACCACTCCTGAAGACCAAATTATAAGATCAGGAGGACCTGCTTCTCTTATAGGCACTAGTTTGGCTGGTCAGACACATCTAAGTTGGCGTCTTTAGAGCAAAGGAAGTATTACTGCAAAGACAGAAGGCGGCAGACATTGGTGTAACGGTGAGTTCAATCACCGGCATCAGTGATTTCTGTTCTTCTCTTTGTGCACCCCTTTTTCATGTGTTCTGTAGAAGTACAAAATGTGGAACACACCTTGAAAGACTAGATGATCTGTCCTTTGATAAGATACAGCCTCAGAACTGGCTGAATTTAGGCAGGTTGATTCTGGACTGTTGATTTGGGTGAGAGTATTGGACTGGTTGGATCAAGCTGCTCAAAATATATCAAGACCCACTTCCTCTGTTCAAGCAATAAAAGGAACCAGGCAGAAATTCAAGACAACTCAGAAGGAAGCAAAGGGAAAATATGGAGCCTCACCGCTGTCGTTTTATGTATTTATATATTTATAAACTCGTCATTGGATATGGCCTCCTATGAAAGCTTTGCTTCTCTAGATATTGGTGTTTGCCCAGCTTGGAGTTCAAGTGTATTTTTATATTAACTTATTATTTCTTTCTTCTTGCTCTGTGAAACCGGTTGTTTTTATTGTCATCAAAATAGTTATTTTTGCCTGCAAAATGCGTGAAACACATCAGAGGGAAAGACCTTGAGCTGTGTTGTGCTTTCATGGAAAGCAGCACACTGCACTTCCCAGTCTGCTGGGCCTCAAGGTGTTCTGCAGGACTGGACGGTGTCTTTGTTACCTATGACCATGTACATATCTGGATGCCAATATATAGCTGAAAATATCAAGAGGCAGTTAACTTTACCTTGAAGCTGAAGAGGTTTGACAAAGAAAATGAGGACACTATTTGTTCAGTTTTTAAAATATGTGTGCCTAGTTTGGACTGGTCCTCTCTTCTTTGATATGCTCTTCCATCTTTCCTACATCTTACCCAGTCTGATTTTTGATTCTGTGAGAGATCAGGAGTGCACAGGAGCGCAGGAGTGGCTGGAATACACCAGACTAAGGGTCTATCTACTCTGATATCTTTCAATGGTGGCCTAAGTAAGAGTGAAAGTAAGGGCAGGAGCAAAAGATATTTCCACAGCAGCCTCCCAAGCATCAGTTACTTCCAGCTCAGGTTGTTTCTGGGTCACATGCAGTCTTTCTGCTTGTGGTAAACCCTCCTCTTCCCTAAACCATGAACAGCTTCCAGTTGGCTCTTGAAACCACACCAACTCTCAAAAGCCATGATTTTAAACATTCTGTTGACATCTTGCAGTTTCTAGCTTTGAGGGAAGGTGTTTCACATCCAGATGTTCTGGCAAGGCTTCTTCCACACCACAGGTGAGTGCCAGGACATAGCCTGTCTCCTCTGAGCTAGTCTACCTGGGAAACCTCCATTCATTAGTTATAAACTAAATGGATGCACCTTCCAAAGATAAGGAAGCATCATTACATTGCCAAAAAGCACCAAAGGGGTGATACCTGGATACTGCTAGATCCCTTCTGCCCAGGCCAGTGGTCTGTCATGTCTACTCCAGATGCTGCATGCCACGGAGAGAAAAGATATGAAAAACAATTCCTCAGTCTGTGCAAGAAAGGCAGTATATTTCTGGCAGTAGCCCATCGTATCTCTGATGTTCCCAGGTTTGAATTCCTTTGACAAGGCACTTCTCATGGTCTTAATCCAAACTACACCAGACCTCCTGGTAAATTTAGGCTATTGGCCTCCAGTGCTGTCAGTTTAATGACTTTCACTGGCACTGACTTAACTTTAAAATATCACACTCCTGAGATACATACAATTTATATGTCTGTATATGTTGAAATAGTTCTTACATTAAGTAGAATGCTGTATAAAATGTCTACAGTTGAATGATTATGAAGCTGAGCCTATTTTATGACCTCAAATATTTTCCACATTATCACATATTTCAGACTGCACACCTACCTGAAATTATTAATCATTTTTAAAAGTTGTCGTTTCCCTTCCTCTTTTTTGGGGGGGAGAGGGCAAATAAAATAAAAATAATAATAATAAAGAAAAGAAGCTAAAATATATTTTTCCCTCATTAAATGATATTGAGAAAGCTTTTACATTGTCCAGGAATATACAATGTTAAAAAGTTGAAAAGCATAGTTATAATTGCTACAGTGAATACAGCACTTAAATGCTGGAATAGCTGGCTGTAATATCAGTGTCTGCAAAGGAACACAAGTCTCCTTTTTTTGTTGTTATTCCCTGTTGTGGTTTCACCCCAGTGAGCAACTAAGCCCCACACAACCACTTGCTCACTCCCCTCCAGAGGGATGGGGGAGAGAATTGCAAGGGTAAAAGTGAGAAAATTCGTGGGTTGAGATAAAGACAGTTTAATAGGTAAAGCAAAAGCTGCACGTGCAAGTAAAACAAAACAAGGAATTGATTCACTCCCTCCTATGGGCAGGCAGGTGCTCAGCCATCCCCGGGAAAGCAGGGCTCCATCACATGTAATGGTTACTTGGGAAGACAAATGCTACCACTCCAAACATCCCCCCTTCCTTCTTCTTCCCCCAGCTTTATATACTGAGCATGATGTAATACGGTGTGGGACATCCCTTTGGTCAGTTGGGGTCAGCTGTCCCAGCTGTGTCCCCTCCCAGCTTCTTGTGCACCCCCAGCCCCCTCGCTGGTGGGGTGAGATGAGGAGCAGAAAAGGGCTTGGCTCTGTGTAAGCCCTGCTCAGCAGCAACTAAAACATCCATGTATTATCAGCACTGTTTCCAGCACAAATCCACACATTGCCCCATACTAGCTACTGTGAAGAAAATTAACTCTACCCCAGCCAAAACCAGCACACTCCCATTTAATGAAGTCATTAAACTATGTATCCCTCGAAAGGATTTAATAGAAGTCAAAATCTATCAACACATGAGGCAGAAATTACTTAAGTTCAACATCTTATGCTGCATGGAAATTTGGACTAAATGATCATAATAGCTCTTCCTGGCATTCAAAATTTAGAAATAGCTACCTGCTTCTAGTGATTTCTTCGAAGCTAAATTTGGCTTGTTGGATACACGTGTGTCAACATCAGGGTGGACGGCCTATTCAGGCAGACACATATAAAATCTGGCACTGATTGAGTATTGGATCAATTATTAAGCTCAGAGTTTAAAATAACAGTTTTGGACTGCTTGAGATTCAGTTTAAGTCAAATGCCAATTATATAACTGTGTAATATTAGGCATTAAATCCTCCACACCATGAGGTATAGTATAATAAACTATTTATCAGTTGAAAAGCATGATTCAAAAACCTCTGAGCATATACACAATACTTTTTTATACACTATGTTGAAGCAGGCTTCTATTAAAAATCCAGCAGTTTACTGTGGTTATAGTGTCTCAAATGTTATGGGATTACATACCACTCTGGAGGGGAAGAAAGCCTTAGGTGGCTTTGCTTGTTTTGCTTTCTCTTTTCCTGTCAGTGGGGAGGGGATGAAACAAGCCCTGATTTGTTCAAATGCTATAAAGGTAACCAAACCATACTTAGATTCCAGAGCCATTTGTCAAGCTCTGCTCAGGCACAAATGCAAATGAGGCTGACTGTAAATTAATCCCATTTATGCTTTATCACAGGAAAAACCACTATCTCAGTAAGTGCCAAATAATAGCTCTGCTGAGCAATATGAGAAAACTGCAACTGTTTTACCTTTAGTCTCCAGGAAAACTGTTAATATGGTCATTTTGAAAGAAAAAAAAATCTTTAAAACAAGACATGTGCAGATTTTTGTGGCTTTGCAACTGAAGAAAATAGGGGTTTTTTTCTCTTTTTTTGCATGTTTATTTTCAAGCCAACTTTCTGTAGGACTGATTTCACCTGCATCCCTCATGGCTCACATTTCTGCAAATGCAGAGGTTTTTACAATTTTTCTATTGATATGGAGCTGCTTCCAGATTGAACTCCTGGCACCTTAGTAATGATCACCAGCTGTTTTTAACACCTGTGATTGAAATGCACCTGAACCTGGAAGAGCTTGGACACCTGGAGCAGGAGATACAAAGGCACATCTGAAGTATGCAGTGCTCCCCAGAGAGTGAAGCTGCCCATTAGAGGCTTAGGGTGGAGCCCAGGAAAAATCAGTCCTTCATTAGCAGAAGATCAACAGGTCTCTGCAGCTTTGCTTCCAGAAATTGCACAGAGCTGGAAATTCACTGGCATGTAGGCTTGCCTTAGCCTTACTACCACCATCACACTTTCCCTGTCTTTCTCTTCAATTTCAGAGGTCATAGAGCTCCTTGGGTGTCAAGAAATCTTTGCTCTGTGTGCAGATCCTCAAGAAAGATTTAAAGTTAATCCCAGAGGGCATTTGTAGCAGGCTCCCTTGTACAAAGAAACAGAAGCAAAGATGAACTGGGTCCAAAGTTTAAGTCTGGGGCTCCTCTTCATTATTTTTTAATTGAAAATGGCAGAAAAGAACTGACTGTTGACATTTATTTTACCCCTGAAATGTATATGGCTATTATGTAATTGTAGGAGTGGGACTGTTAGTCAAAATTAATTACCTTGCTGATTGGAGAAGAATAATTTCTCCAAGGCTCTGGTGTAATCAGTCCCCTCTGCAGTGTGCTATGGCAGAGTGATGGAGTATTTTTGCAGAGGACCCAAGCCTGGTTTTCTTCACCAAAGCCGGGGCGTGTTTGGTGTGATGGGAAGCACCTGTCTCCCGTGGGCTGCTAACAGCTCACTGGAGCAACTTGGCCAGGGCTCTGGTGGGAGCTGGGGAGCAGGGCTGCTCTGCTTGCAATGTGTCTCACTGATAGAGAGTAGACTCTCTGTGCTGCTCAGCCTGTGGATGCTTCCCTGAGTTAGGGCTTCACCCATCACATAGGATGGTGGTCCCAGCAGAGATCTCATGTCCTGGCTCTCTTTGAGTGCAAATTGCCCAGCACACACCAAGGATGTGATGATTTTAACTCAATCCCTTTTAAGACTGTGATTTTTCTTACTCCAGGAGAGCACATTCCTTGTTCCTTAATCAGTTATAAAGCCTGCAACCCAAGTTAACTAAGAAGCAAATTTAGCTTCAAACTCTCCCAAGTTATATACCTAGGTTTTGGTGCAGGTTGTTGCAAATGTTTTTAATGGCTTTGGCTGTTGGAAGATATTTCTGAAATATATCCCAACTGTGCCACGTGTGCTCAAATAAAACCTTCAAGCCTGTTCTATAGACCTGAAAATGACTCTGGAAAGCAACTGTGACCTCCTAAATGGAAATTACAGCTCTTGGCCCTGCCTTGAAAATGGACTTGCTGAGAAACAAGACAGAACGCCAGTGTCTGTATGTGCAGGCACTCTGAGACTCCCCTGGCTTTCCTCCACCCCCAGGTTTTGAGGTAAGTGCTTGTGCCAACACAGAACTGCTTTCCCATATTTATGATTTTTTAATGTAATGCAGCATCATGATCTATGCATGCAGAGCAGTAACAGACTGTAAAGTTAGAGGAGCCCATTGCGCCGCACGTGGACTAGACCTCTGGGTTGCAAAAGCATTTCTCACAACAAGCCATTTCAAATGCAGAGAGAACAGCCTCAGAGCAATCCTCTGTTTGGGCTGTTCTCAAAATGCAGTACAATTAGGCCTGATCTTCACCCTCGCCTTCGAGTATCTCTGCAGAGATCCCATGCAGATCCAATTGTTGAATCACGCTGTAATTAACCATCTCATTGTATATTTGTAGATATTTGTAGCTGCTGTAGAGGGGAAAAAGTGAATATGTTGCCTAAGCGGAGCAGAAATGTGTCTCCTGTCAACCTTTCTAGCCATGTTTCCCAAGCTGCATTTAATCTTAAAAAAAAATCTTCATTATAAATCAATACATACCTCATTAGAACAAACTCAGCAGTTGCACTAATGGCTTGCATTTAATTGACATAACTGGGTAAAGGAAATTAACAGTGTACCAGAGCAATATTGGATTACCCAATGTCATTAATCCTTTTTTTTAATAAAGGAGATTTGGAAAATTACTTTGGGAAAAAAACCTACAATGTTAGGTTTAGTCACTGCTCTTACCAAAAATAAAATGTCAGGTTCATTGGCCATTATCGTTAAATTAGACAGGCACAGAACTCCTGGTAGGAGTGATATATGGAGGGGTGAGATGGAAAGGTTCATTTCTTACTGTGGGAAGATCAAGGATTGTGACAGAGACACAAAAAGGCAGCAGCCCAGCAAACTATGCGATTAACTCTGTGCTGTGGGCTATCCCCAGTGTTATCAGAGGGACTGCTCACATTACGTCTAGTTAAGCATAGCCTAAGGTTTTATTTTTGCTTCTGTGGGAAATGGCAGTTGAAGTGCTATTGATCCTGTAATGCAAATGTCCAGCTGAAGCTCAGCGTAACTGGTGTCTTGCTTATAGGAAATGTGGAATCAGTTTCAAGCTGGTCACCTGTGGGAAATCCTGCTGCAAGTGCATTTTTAAATCCTTTTGTGCTTAGGGTCTGCAAAGTTGCTAATAGAAGAACTAGTGGGACACTGTCAACCAAACAATTCTATTTTAAAAGTTTTCCTTTAAATGACATTTATCAGACACTAAATAGTCCAACACATAACAAATACTTAAATTATGTGGCTGACAATACAGTTAATAATAATATTAAATATAATTCCTTAAATAACATCTATTAATTTAAATATTAATTTTCAAATGCTTTTTCTCCAAATCAGCTTACAAATGTTGCTCTTTTTCTTACCCTCTCAGTGGTATTGATCATATAAACCTTCAGAGCAGGATGGCTCTGAATTTTGGGTCTGAGTACTTCAACTGAAGAGTACCTCATGAAGGCATGATCTCTCAGCGGATGTGTCTCTCTGTTAATGGTCTGTTTTACATCCCAAGCTCTCTCTCACACCTTGCAGTGTGGACTTGTCTACATTCATGCAGGCAAGCATCAAGTGAAGACCTAATAGAAATAGCTCTTTTTGGCACTCTCCATGTCGATGCAGCTCCCATATGCTTAAAGTCTTAGCAAGGTTAAAGAGGTGGTAAATTAGAACATTGAAATGAAAATATAGTGACATATATGTTTAGAGTTGGACCTGATGATCTTAAGGGTCTTTTCCAACCTAAATGATTCTGTATTTGATAAACTGGAAAAAGGTTTGATGCTGCATTCCCAACCAGCCCCACCTTCCCCTCGAGCACTTTTTGACCTCACCTGCCAGCCATGTCAGGAGGACCTGAAATCCTCTGTACTGTAGAGGAGATGCACAGCACAAGCTGTTCGCTGGCCATCCTGCTATGGCTGCAGTGAAAGCTGAAGTCACTTCCCTGCTAGTAATCAATCACCACAGAGCTACTGCCTGCTGGAACTGCCCGCCGCTTGCAACTGTACCCATCAGGAATGACATTTACTCCTAACTGTACGGACTGCCGACACATCTAGGAATAGTTGTACTGGACATATATTTAATACAGATGGATGGAAGAATATCTGCTTAGGAAGACACCAGAGAGCCTCCATGTGATGGAGCAGTTCCGGTGCATGCAACTTGATTTCATGCAAACTAACTTTGTAAATTAAGTGGAAGGCAGAGGAGGCAAGGGTTGGCACCCAGGTTATCTGCGCTCTCTCCTCTCCAACACTGCAACGCTTTCTTCTTAACAGATGTGATTTGCAGACCCCTTTGAAGTAGGCAAGGTCTCCTTAATCCCAAAGGACAGACAACAAATGGAGACACTGGCTATACAGCTGGGAGGGTTCTACAGGAGTATGTGGGAGCAGAGGACAGGCCACCTGACTTACGGGAAGAAGTGCAAAGGAAGGTAAAGAAAATTGTGGCAGGTAAAACTATTTTCCTCCAGATTTAGTACTCAAAAAGGACATCAGGCTTCTTGAACATTTTTTTATTACCCTGAATCCACATCTTACCTGAATTACATCTGTTATTATGATATTGCAAGATAAGAATTGTTTCATATCTGCTAGGTTGTTTTGTTTTGTTTTGTTTTAATTATTTGTGTATCGTGCTCATGAAATACCAAGATAAACACCATTGCAGTTTGGGAGGTAGTTGAATTTTCTGCTGTAAAAAATACCAAAATCTAATTCCATGCAATTTTTTAAAAAATATTAAATTTTAAACAGGAACATATAAAAAGTTTTTTCCTCCTAATGTGTACATATATTTTTAATTGTTAAAATAGAACTGGTGCTTGTGAGGTTTTTAAAGCATTCATCATTTAAAAAATTAGATTTTTGATACTTTCACCAAAAAATTGAAACTGAAATAAAATAATTAGGGTTTGTAACATGCGATGTCAGTAACAATTACATTTTTGCATAAGCATTCACCTTGTCTGAAAAGTGCTTGATGTTATTCTGAAATATGGTACTTGAAGAAATGTGACAGATGTGATTATTATGATACCAGATCAAAAATTCAGAAGCCTGGAAAATTGCAATATGGTCCTAGGAGAGGTAACATTAAGACTATCCAATTAGTAAGGCCCTCATTAAATAAAATCTTTGACTGCTGAGAATTTCCTATCTTACATTCAGGAAGAAACTTCTAATTATCTGAGGTATTAAAAGCAGAGTCTCAGTAATACATAGTGCAAAAATCTATATATTTGTGCAAAAGTAGACATAGTCTACATCAGGAAGTCTCTTTCTTCATGCAAATTAACATTTAACAAACTCACCTTTTTTTCCCCCTTTATATCAAAGATCATATTCTCTGCACTCTAGCATGTAGACAGACTTTGCACAATTACAATTTGGTATGTATTCTTGTTAAAACACTGCTTACTCAAAGCAGACTTCGTAGTTGGACTGCTGCTTACTTGGAGGGATCCAAAATAAATATTCCCTAACTCATGACAGTCTCATGCTTCATGATTTATAACAGTATCAAATGGATGAAAAAAAAAAATCCACTGTTTTGATTTGATAACAGTTCTTGAGGTTTTCTAATAAAAACAAAACCAAGTCCTGTACTGTTTGC
Source organism: Phalacrocorax carbo (assembly GCF_963921805.1). Classification (NCBI taxonomy): domain Eukaryota; kingdom Metazoa; phylum Chordata; class Aves; order Suliformes; family Phalacrocoracidae; genus Phalacrocorax; species Phalacrocorax carbo. The sequence continues at coordinate 75,184,472 of NC_087548.1, forward strand.
TAATCATGCTCATAGTATGGTTTGCCCAGTTCACCAACTCATGTTTCCTGGGCTAATAGGAAAGGCCAGAGTCAGGCATTGATTAAACTAAGTAATCTGCAAGCAGCCCTCTAGTTGAAAGGCAGTCAAAATGCAAATCAAGCTTCAAGCAAATGAGGCTAATGCAACAAATCAGAATTAGGAAAAAAGTTGAAAATGCTACAAGTGACTAATTCAAGCAAAAGCTGAAACAGCCTGACTTTTATTATCTCATGTAATTTGTATCACTAATAATGTAAATGTAAGATCTTTAAGGACAACTTCTCCCTTCTCTACCAGGCTAAAAAGTTCTTAGAGCATTGCTTTGACTTTTTTCCCCATTTCCCACTTTCAAAATATCAATAATCATGATCCTGGTCTTATTTTACTGGAAGGCTGATGAAAAGATATGTTAGGCATATTTATTCTGAGCACTGACATTTGAATAAGAAGGGACAAAGGGGTGCAAAAATAAATGTTATTTTTGTTGAATATCCAGTGAATATAGAAAGGACTGTTAACGTACCTAGAAAACAACTAAACAGATCAACTAAAAGACTCTTTCTCTCTTGTGGTTTCTTGAATTTGACCTCCTTTAGTTTGCACTTCCAGTATTTCTCCCACTTCCCATTCAAACTACCCTGAAAGATCATCTAAAATTCTGCCTTACACTGGTAGAGTCAACACACAAAACATCTCCCCAGTACAGCTATAGTGGTAAAGACTGTGATTTTGCAACAAGACATAATCTGGGTAGCAAACCCCACTGAATGGGTAAGGATTATAGTGACACAGGGCACTGCCGAGACCAGAGAACTTACTGACCCCCTGATACTTACACATGACATTTACGTTTGCCACCATACCTAAAACTGGCAGATTTTTGGGGCTAAGCTCAGGATTGCTCTATGCCACAGTCACAACACAAAGCCAATGCTGATGAGGTGGCCTTTTCCCAGAGGAGTTCCCCATCCTAGCTGTAAGTAACTGTTTAGGCAGAAAAAGATACCAAAGAAACTACTCGCTTAGGAAGACATCAGATATACTTTGACAAATAGCAGTCAGGTAGGTTTAAACAGAAGATTAGAAGATATTTAGGACTGCGCAGACTGGAAATGTCACATCCAGAAGAAAAACCAAGGGGAACCAAAAAGTTGCATAGTTTGACCCAGGTTTGCAGCCAAAGGTACACTGAGTAGGTGCTTAATTCCATACACAGTGCTGTTAAGGTTTTAATGGTCATAAATAGTTGCACGATCCAGGCTAAATTTTCAGCAAACTAAGGCAAGCATCTTAGAAGTTTTGATTTCTGTGTAGTAATGAACAGAATGACCAGAAGCATTGACAGAGCCTCCGGTGGCTCTCCGGGTCAAGGTTACGCTGCATTTCCACACATCCCTGCAGAACTGGCCTGTGTAATGAGACTAAACTGGAGAACACTGGGAAAAGCTCTCCTGCCCGCTCCTGCACACAAAAGGGCCCACACTACCGAAAATGGAAATCCTGAAAGTGGATACGGAAACAGTGAAAGTGGAAATGGCTGACAGGGTACCATTTTGGGCAGAAATGTTCAGCCACTGTAAAACTGCCCCATATCTCTTTGTTTTCTTATTCACATTAGAAAAGGTGCAAAGAGGGCATGTGCATGCCTTTCCATACATATATATATGTTCCTGCTCCTTCAAGAATGCTAGATAGCCCATGCACTTCTGGGTTATTTTACTTCCAAGGAACAGCAATCAGCTAAAAGATAACTTGTCAGTTATTGACCACCTCCCATGTGAGACTGGGAAACAGGAGACCTCACTCTTTTCCAGATTTTGGTATTAACTACCATTGCTAGACCAGCAAAGAGCACAGACCCTCAATGTTCAGCAGAGGAGAGTTAGGCAATCCAGTACAACCAAGAGACTTTTTTCCCCAACGGCGTACCAGCCTTCAAGCCACAACCAGGCTCTGAACAATGCTGGGTAGAATAATGACCATATAAGAATGAAAATTAGTGCCACAGGTAGCCAAAGAGAGAGGACAGAGTGTGCAAGATGCAGATTCATTGGGTGTTCTGGCATGGTCAACGTGTAACAAAACCAGTCTTTGCTTTCTTATTGATGTCTCACTGCAAATTCAATGCTTGTTTTGCTGTATTTACTGAATAATACCCCTCTCACTTTACAGTGTGCAAGGGATTTGTACACAGTAAACCTATTTCTAAGTTAATTCCCATTCATCAGCAACAAAGCTCTGTACAAATATTTTTCCCCTCTGAAGTTCAGGGTTGAAATTGTAGCCGCTTCACTTTTTTTTCAAGACAGACACTCAGAAATATGCTGGAAATTCAATGCTGTGTCAGATGACTTTAAAAGTTTTTCCAGGTCTTTCTATTTACATGCAATAATCCATTAAATAATTTCTCTCAAGATAAGATCAAATGTGGTTAGAAGCTAAAATTCTGTGTTTAAATTAACCCTGACCTCCTTCTCTTTTTGTCTTCAAAAAGTCTGCCAAATTCTTCTGACTGTCATACATTTAAAGGTCCATTTATCATTGGTTTAAAGTGACATAACAATTAATTTGTGCTGGTTTTTTTCTTCTCTCTTAAAGAAGACAGAGAATATTCTGGTGCCAACAAGAATGTGCATGCAACGTAATGGGTGGGGGGGAAAGCTTGTTATCTGTATAAAACAACTAAGAAAAATTCTCATTTCGACAGATTGAAGGCCTGTATGTCAACTGAAGGTGCCAAGGCTTTGTAACATTTTTTTTTCTTTTAACATTAGTCCATTTTCCTTTCCACAGCCTAAAAAAATATTTTTAGTGTTTTTTAAAGGGTTTTGCTTATTTTAATTTTTTCTCAAATGCTGTTAAGCAGGAATTATCTAAGGTTTTGCTGAAAGATTCCTAGAAATCTCAGACATGCTTGTTATGAGATTTTGCAACTTACTTCAAGAAAGTAGCAGTTTAAATATTCAAAAAAGACTTCTTTTCACCCAAATGTTCTTTGTACACTGGAAGTAAATAGAGAGCAACACCGACAGATACAAAGTAAACAGGTGAAAACTATGATGAACAGCCTTCATTCTGTATTGCTTAACTTTTGCCCTTACACTTTCAACGGATTGCCACTTAAGTGAAGAAAGAACACAAACCCACTCCCTTCCTCACCCTTTCTATAAATATGTTAAAAAGGACTGAAGGTACAGTTTGCTATATAGTTTAAAAGGCCAACCCCAATAGCAGGCATCCTGGATAAAAAAGACTAGAAGAGACACATCTCAAGGGAACTGTAGGCTTTATATCTAGCACATAGCTAAAGCTTAATGCAATGAGAGAAGGATACTAAAAATTAACGTCTTGAGTTATAGAATTAAACCTTTATGTTATCAAGCTTTCCAGTGAAAAGCTGAATGTGTCCATGGCAGCTGAAGTGACCAAGGCTTCTACATAAAGTAGAAACGTTTTGTTTGATGTAAAAAGGCTGTTCAGACCTTTCAGCTGAAAAAGGAAAAAAAACTATTTGGGCTAAAATTCAGAAGTTTTTAGATCTCGGGTGCATAAAATTTGAGGCCAAAAGTAATAATTTTTCTTGACACATTTCTTACTTGCAGGGCACCCATTTGAGGCTCTGGAGCCTGATCAATAAACTAAATTAAATTCAGGGGTAGCTGAATTCCTGCTACTACAGATAATTCAGTGACTACTGTGAAAATAACGCTACCTAATAGGAGCAATAGGTGAGCTAAGTATAGTTCTGCTAAATCATATGTAACATTCAGGAAAAGCCATGTTCTTGAAGCAGCGTTTCTGCCCACTGTTATTATCTATATGCCAAGTAAGAGGTTCATTTACAAGGCCACAAAACAGTCAGAAATATACACAAGAGTGCAGTATAACACGCTGTTGAAAGCTAAGAGGAAAAATCCTTACATGGCAGAACTGGTCAAGAATGGCATTGATGCTACAATTAGGTATTAAAACTAATCTGTACTCTTTGTCATATTAAAGGAAATGATGTAAATCACCTCTTTTTCATTCTGTCTCGTATCTGTTTTAAACTTAAGAATCCACTTCAAAGACCCGCAAACTTCCAAAGGGAAATATCCCAACCCCATCTCTCTACATGGAAAATATGAAACCATTGAGGGGAGAAACCTCAAAAATTTATTCCCGTCTTCAGACAGATTCTGTCTGTAACTTACCCTGGCTACAGAAATATGCCTCTCTTGGGACTGCAGTGGGAAAATCCCACACTCCATCTCCCCTCTCCCTCCCCATCCATTTCTGTCTTCTGTCTCTGACGGGAGAAGGGCTGAGCCTTGATCTAGGTCAGGAAGATAAAGTGATTTCACTAAACCAAGGTAGACTCAACATTTTCCTCATATTCTGTCCCAGCTCAACAGCAAGACAGCTCCTACACAAACTGGGACTCACCTCGATTGCCAAAGTGCGAGCTAGAAAGGGTTTGAGCACAGATGCCTGAAAAAACTTTTTGTGTGTGTGTGTGAGGACAGAACTTCATCAACACGTGAGTTCACCGCTTGCATGTGTTTTACCATCAAAAGTACATCAAATATGCCTGTATACTCCCTGTATCCAAATTTAAAGTTATTTCTATCTAAGATTTTTATTTTATTATTCAAAGTGATATTTACCTTATTTAATGGAGATGCAAAAAAGAGAAAAGAGGAAAGAGAGAAAGACCTTCTAAGCAAATCTCCCTGGGACATCATTTAAGTAAAAAGAAAAAGATTTGTCCTTTTCTGCCTCCTTTACAATAAAAAAATTTAAATAATGACATTTTCTCATGGGACATGAAATGTGCTTTCTGACCAGCTCTAGATGGGAGATCTTGAGCTGCTATAAGCCCTGGTGTAGCACAAATTGCAATAAAGATGCCTCCTCAAAGCAGATAAGGACAGCGCCCTTCAGAGGACTTGAAGCTGCTGCAAGGTCAGGCGTGACGAACACCCTGACAATGGGGAAGGGAAGACTGAGGAGCAAAACTGTAGATGGTACAGCAGCAAAATGGGAACTGGAGATATTGTGGCAAGCCTGAAGGCAATGCACTTCAGAGCTGTACCTCATCTCAAATGAGAAAAGTGCTGCTGACCCTTTTCAACCCATGGCTGAGTTCACCATCAAATGCCAAGGTTTCCCTTCCCCTGGGAGCACCACACACATGTTCAGCTCAAGGCCTCACCCACCCTGGCCCAGGGAAAAAGGAGCAAAGCATGGGTCCCAGCTCTGACAAGGCATTAGCATACACTATTTCTTTTACAACATGGCCATCTGTTTCTTCCTGAGCACAGCTTTTTGTTTTCTTTCTGTTCTTGATGATACCTAGGAAGCCCAAAGGACCTTTCGCAGAAGAATTTGAGTCCTTTGGGATTCATTGCTGTCATGCCTCCCGTATGGCAAAGCAGAAAGCCCATTAAATGGGGTAGAAATGAAGTATTAATCATCAAGAGAAGGGAGGACTGAGAGAAAACAGAGAAACCATAATTCATGAAGTTAATTTATCCCACAATACTTTCCATATGCTTATGCTCAAGGAGAGATTTACAGCATTGTGTGCAGTCTTACCATTACTTAAGTACTGACCCTGAAAATAAGTGAAGTAATTTCACTGAAATGGTTGCTGTCTTTCATGGTCTTTTTCTGTTCTTCCCCAGCCACTTTTGAGCCTCTGCATTCGACTCCCACACCTTGGCTGCACCTCCAGCTGCTGGGTGATGGGGGCAGCAGGGAAGGACAGCACAGCTGCCATAGCTGCAGAGCCACAAGTCCTGGGAACGGGCCAAGCAGTGATGCTGATGGGCTGCACCCCTGCTCCAGGGTGCTGTCTGTTGGTACACAGAAAGCTGAAGAAGGAAGCAAGGTTTAGCTGAGACAGTGAACCAAGAAGCAAAAAATTATATTCTCCCTCTCTCAAAGCTGTCTCAAGTGGGTGCCTCAGCTGGGTGCTGTCTCAGCTGGGTGCTGTCTCAGCTGGGTGCTCAGATCAAGGTTGCCTCTCTCTTCATCACACAAAAACTGCAGCAAGCCCGCCTGGCATGTGAGGCTTTGACACTTCAAATCTTCTTTTGATTACTGAGGGAAGAGAAATTCCTACATTAGCATGCAAAACCGCTCTGAGATCTGCTGTGCAGTGGGGAGCAGTGCTGACACTGCTAATGCCCACTGAAATGCATGTGGTATGTTAATATTTTAGGTGTTGGTGTTTGGTGTGAGAACTACCATTGCTGGGTGGAAATGGAGCATTCTATGCTGGTGATGAAAAAAAAAAGGGGGCGTATCAGGGTAACTTACTCCTCACATGCAAAGTTGGCCTCTGGGTGAGGTCCAAGGCTATCCCTTGGCATGGAAAGGAAGTGCTGGGACAGCTTCAGCAGTATTAGGATGAAGAGAAGGCATGGGAGGAAGGGTGATGAACCATGACCAGAAAGGTGGATGGTTGGTGGTAGCTGAGCAGGACCCTCATGGTAGCTACTTGTGTAGGTGAAATGAGTGGATTATGTTGCATATGGCTGGTTCCCACTAGTAAGTGGCAATGCAGAAGCCACAAGATGCTTGTGCAAGAAGCACAAGCAGGAGCTATCTTGGTGGATAGATTCACCAAGAGAGGAAAGAAGGACAAGAGCAGTCCTTACAAAAGTGGTATTTTTCACATGTACAGCAGTCTGACTCTGTATTTATTCCCTGCACTGAAAGAAGCTGTCTTGCCAAAGCACTGCTGCTAATCCAATGCCTTTACCCCACACACTCCCTCACTTTGGATCACAAAGTTACATTGTTTTTTTCCTGCATGGATTTAAGCAGGTTTAATCAGTCTCAGACAATGCTCTAGCAGCTTTCAGGATCCTGGCACCTTGCAAAAGTCCGTCCTTCAAAAATAAGATGGCAAGTTGTAGATGCACTGACCTTTCCCCTGATTACAATGACAACAACTAAAACATGGGCCCTGCCCTCTTCCTGGGATAGGGAAGAAGATGGAACATGTACAAGAGGTGATTTAGACCTCCCTGATCCTGACAGTATTTTTAAAAAAGGCTACAAACCAATGGAGAGACACCTGAAGCAGACACCAAGTTCAAGAACAGTGCTCCATCATCTTCCTGCTGGCTACAGCCCTCTGGACAAGCTGAGGGCATGTAAGAAGGGAGGTATGGGGTAATTTGCCAAAGGCAAGCCCCTGAGGGCTTGACTTGACTTCCAAAACAGAAGCTAACAAGGCCACGGTTCTCCACAAACCTGGATACTTCTGTTGTGCATGTAAGAAAATGCTTACTTCTTCAATTTTGCTAAGCTCATGGGCACAGTGACGCCCAGTGGCAGTGACTTCCATAGACTCGTTGTACGTGCTCTGTACATTGTACAGGGGCCTCTTCCTCTTTTCCATGTGCTGCTCTGCCTCACTATATTTCCAGAGGCTGTCACAGCAGCCAGTTGCAAAAGGAGACTCCTCAGCTCTCAAACAAAAAATGCTTCTCTGTATTCCCACAAGCTGCGAAGGCTGAGGAGGCAAAAGATTTCTTGGCTGTGCCGAGGATCCATATGAAAAGGCTTGTATATGAATAAACTTTGTAATCTTCCAGATTACAAGGTTAATTTTCCTCTCAAAGTGTCCCTGAGAAATAAGGATGTCATTCCTGTTCTGGAAATGGAGACTGAATCAAAGGCAGTCTGTGCAACTTGCTAACCGAAGAGGCCAACAGCAGAAGAGGCACTTGAGTCACCTGCCTAGTTCTTTCCTCTTTAAACTGTATTTCCTTGTGTTTTACATGTGGAGGTGAAGGCAGTGCTGTGGGGCCAGGTTTGTGCTGGATGCACGCTGACCTGCACCGAGACCCAGGACAGTGCAACTCCCCTCTCAGTAAGCAACCACCACTTGTGGATGGGATGGTGCTGGGACAGCAGGCTGGGTACCTGCTTGGGAAATGCACAGTTCATCCCTCACTTGCCCTCTTCTCCTCATGTACCTGCCTGTCTCCTCCACCCAATGCAGGGATGCTCAGAAAACATTTGCTTGGTTTTTAGTACTCTACAGCTCCTCCCTTTTCCTATGCTACGGTCTCCACTGCCTCTGCAGATAGCCTGATGCATTAAGCACTTTAGTCCCACATTACTCCTCCCATCAGACTTTTTCTCTCACTCTTGTCCTCCCAGAGTGACTCGCTGCCATTCCCAATTTGCATCCCAAGTCTCACATCCCGCTGGTTTGCAGGGGAGATCCTGAGTGGGGAGCCCCAGGAATGCTGGGCTGGTGAAAGGGGAGCTTGGAACTGCATGGGGATGCCTCTCTGAAATAACCCACTGTCAAAGCAAAGCTACCTGAGTGCAGTCTAGGGACGTGACACTCAGCTGCCTGCCCAGCCCAGCCCCACGCTGTCTGCTTCTGCTCCACAGGTAAAACCATAGGAGATGGATGTCTCTGGGGCAAAGAGCCTCCAGCTAGCGCCCATAGGACCAAAGCAGAGCTGGCACGTCCTAACACTGCTGGACAAACCTGGTGTATCTGTTGCCATGGAAACATGCTGGGGAAGAGGGATGTCAGCCATGGGAACAGTGAGCATCCATACCCACTCAACTGCCGGGAAGGGGATTTTCCTCCTCAGCCCATGCAGGGGGTATGTGACAGAAGCAGGGCACTGCTTCTCCTCTCATCTATATCAGAAACCATTTTGTGAAGTGCAGCTCCCAGCCCTCTTCATTTATTTGGGTTTTTTCTCCCTCCTGATTTCAACCTCCTCTCTGGAGACTGTGAGGACTCAACTCAAAGGATGCCTCAGTGCTGCTTCCAGGCAGAGGGCGGGGGCAATTGGGCAACACGCTTTCTTGGAAACTAACAACACTCCTGCTCCTGGCTTTGTGTGTCGGTGCCTACACCAAGCTGTTAGGCACAAGCACTGCAGACCAGCAAATTAAAATGCAGCAGAAATAGCCAGGAGCAGGATATTGCATTGTGCCTGCACTGTGTGTACATGGCTGCGTGCAGAAACAGTGCTGGTGCAGTATCTTTGGGGGCATGCTTTGAAGAGCACCATTACAAGTATCTGTTCTGTATATAAGCCTTAAACTATGTAGTATACAAGCGTTCATGTTTCATAAGGATTTGGGTCCTGCCTCTGTTTAGCCCTGTGAGTGGTGCTATATATGTCCTCTGAGTGAGCCTCCTGGGTGTCACCTGTCTGTGCAATGTGCCAGCAAGGTTGAGGAGCTTTTAGTCTATGATGTTAGAGATGAGGAAATGAAAAATCCTGAACTTAAGGACAAAATCCAGTACATGCTCAAAGAAATCTGCATATTAGCTCCTGACTCCCTCTAGCCAAGAAAGAGAAAGGAAAGGCCAGAGCTTTCCATACTGTCACTGGGGAGAGACAAATGGTGTAGCTGATGGGGAGGAAAGGAAATTAGTGCTTCAAGGAGCTTCCTTTCATCCTTTCAAACTGAGTGGGTTGGAAGGGGCAGCTAGCACCACTGTAGATGTAACTGAAGTTGGAAAGAGCATCAACTCGCTGTGGACTCTGCCCACCAGTCTCTGCTTCTCCTGCTCCTTCCTTGTGTCTTTGGGCACCCCAAAAGGACTTGCTGAGCAAGAGGCTGCATTTCTTTGTGGGGTCCAAAAACATCCAGTGGGCTTTTTCATTCCCACAAACTCTCCCCTTCTGCTCAACTGCCTCTACAGCTACAGTGCTGCAGTTTTGTTGGGGGGAGCTTGGTAGTGGTCCCTGTCTGTGTGAGGCACCGTGGGAGCGTCCCACCACAGCAGAGGCAACATTCAGTATTGAACTCTGAATTCTTTGAGGCCTGATATATGAAGAGCCTGTGAGGAGCTCAGCTGCTCCATCTGAAGTGGAAAATGGCACTCTCCCAGCAGCCTGTGCTGCCCAGCGGAGGTTTTGCTCTCACGGGGCAGGAGCTCGCAGGGTCCAGCTGCGTTGCTGTCTCACTGCAGTTGGTAATGCAATGAAGTGGTGTCCTTCCCACTAAGCCTGATGTTAGCATGTCATTAGGACACAAAACTTCAACTAATGGACTGTAATGTTTTCTTCCAGGTTCTGCAATGTTTGCTTAGGCCCAATTAATTATTTTGATTTGTGGGTTATCACTGAGGTAGAGCCATTTTACCTGTGAAACTTCTGGTATTACCCTGGACAAAAGAGAACCCATGACATTTTTAGTGTAATGAACTGACAAAAAAAGTTTGAATGAGATTTGAAGAGTAATTAGGCCCAGTGTTAATGAGTCCCACTATCAATGGGGTGGTCTGTGGTATTCAAGCATTCATATCATTTCATGTGAAACTGCCACACTGATAAACCAAAACAAAACTAAACCAAAATATTCATGTGAGTGGAGGCATAGTACTTCTCAAAGCAACAGTGAATACATCTTTATAAAGTAAAAAGGCTGCAAGAGCTTTCACAACAAAATACAGTATTAAGAATGATGCCGATTATCAATAATTAGTATCAGTAGCAAATTTACAGAAATGATTATTTAATCCACATAATAATTGTCATTAGGTAAGTGATTAACATTACTTCATTACACTCCATATATTTACCTTTCTTTTGCAGTGAGTCCGTGGAGGAAAACGGCAAGGGTGTTTCTCTCTCTGATTAAACACTAAAACCCATAAAGTCACCTTTCTCATCCAGAGCGCTTGAGATGGACAGATTTTGCCCAACTACTCAGCGAAGAGTCTTCCTAGACTAGCAGAAGTCAGTGTGATAGACTGTCTTATGCCCTCTGACACTGGTATCTTCTCCCTCCAGAAGGCATGAATAGACACCTTCAGTTGTCTCCCCGTGTCACTTCCCCACCCTCTTCCAAGATATTCAGGAAAGTCACTCTTTTACTTTCTCATGTCTATGTGAGGAGTGTGGAAGGCAAAAAGGGTGCATTTTTCTTTTGGTCTGGAGCACTGCACATCAGGATTACCTCAGAAACAAGTGTAATTAACTATACCCTACCTTTGAAAAACTCATGTTTTTTTTTTACAGTGCTTTATGACGTATTTATTTTTTTACTGTTTCAGAATTTCTCCTGACATGCTGGCATGATGGAAAAGTTAGAGATTTCAAACGTGAGCAATTGCAGGACAGAGCAAATAAACCAGCTTACTAAAGGTATTTAGACCTTGACCTCCCAGCAGCTTCCTGGATCCTGTGGGAGGACACCAGACCCAGGGCACACGTGTGCTCTGTAGAAGCCTCTGGCACTCTATGCCCCTTCAGCTGAGCCATGCTGAACTCTGTTCTTGTTTTCTCCTTCTTTGCGCTTTTCAAACTGCTTTGAAAATCAGTTTTCAAAATGCTGTGCCACACGCAATATCCACACACTCCTACTGTTTTCTTTTTGTCTCTCAAACACACTTTGAGGGATAACAGCCAGAAAGTACATAAATGAAAGCTGTGATATAGGGACAGATATGTACATATGTGTGTTTATATGTATTGTTTACACAAATGTACACATATAGGCTTGTTTCTTTCTGTTTATTTAAGTAACAACTGATAACTTATAATCTGTAATTCTTTTACAGGAATTTCCCATCATAGCTCTGTTTGTCTGTTTTGATAATGATTTGTCCTACCTGAATATCAAGCAATCTTTGGCTGTTTTGCATGCATTTCAGAGCTGACCTGAATACACGTCATACCTCTTGAGTTTTTGTGCTGCAACAAAGTGCTGGGTTAGTCTTTCAAAAGGTTGGAGGGATGTGGGGTCCAAGTATTTTATGGTTCTATGACTGTTTGGTTCAGACAGCAGTCACATCATCAATCAAATCCGCTGAGTGCAGCCATAGATGCTTAGAAGTGAGGGCAGCCCTTTGTTTTATTTCCAAATACAATTGATTCCCTACCTGAGGATGTGATTGAATTATTTTCCAGCTGAACAGTAAGGAAGACATTATATTGTAATCTGAATGTTTGGGCAGAGTCTGCAGCTTCATCAGGAGAGAGGGCTCCAGGATGGTCATTTTGAAGCCAACAAGTTGTTGCTTGCAGAGTGGCTGAGCAGGTGAGCTGAGCAGCAACCTGGAGCCCAGGCTGAGCCATCTCCTGTTTGCAGGCATGAAGGAGCTAGCAGCACAGGGAAACAGTGAGAGGATGGACAGCTGCCTCCTCCCGCTCTGCTGTTACCCCTCTCCCTGCCCATGTCCATTTGCTCCCTTTCCCCCTCACCCCTGCATAGCTTGCACCCATCTCTGCCTCTGAAAGGCACAGACTGGCATTGTGAGAGCTGTACAGGATCTGAAAAATGTGCCTTATCACTCAGTTGGTTGCACCCTTACCAAAAGTGCCTGTCATGCCACTGAAATAAGGTGTGGGAAGAGGAGAGGCAGGAGCAGGCTGAGCAGAGGGCACAGCGCAGCATGCACCCAGTGAGGAGGTGGGTCAACAGCCCCCAGGTTTTGAGGAAATGCAGGGCTGAATGTTGCATGAAGCCAAGCAAAAAAGCACAAACATGTTAGGGCTGTGAGTTTTATTGAAGGGCTGGATGTCCAGCTGCCTTACCTGCCCTTGACTTTCATCACCTGGGGTTACTAGCGAAAGAAGTGGAGGTCAGTGGGGCAGCTGCCCTTTGCCCCTTACCGATTTAGTAGGAAGCATGCCCACAGGTTCCAGAAATTCAGACCAGTGCAGCTCAAAATGAAGCACAAAGGAAAGACTTTTCTGCTGGGTGTGGGACTGAGGGAAGGCACTTTTTATCCCTGCTCTGTCAGGAAAGGGGAAACGAAGGCTTGAGCATCATCAATCTAGAAGTCTAGAAGCTGATGCCAGATCTCCACAAACTGCCCCATGCCCCTTATTCAGGGCAAGAGGGAGAGCCTCAGTGGACTCTACTTCTAACAGAAAAGACCTTTGTAATTTGGAGCTGAATGTCTGAAGAATGTGGGGCTGGAGGTGACAAACAACATGCGTACAGGCAGAGATCAGGGGAAAGCAGGCTTTCAGACCAGTCCCCACAGGCACACAGATTTGTGATTTCTAAGGTGCTCCATCAGTACCTTGCCTGGTGTCCTTCCATGAGCCACATCACCTCTCTGTGTCTCAGTTTCCTTAGGTAGGAAATGTATTAAAAATCCCAAATCAGACATCCCACACCCTTGGCCATATGGACAATTACAGCTGTCACTGCTTCCTTCTTTCTTTCCATTTCACATTGATGCTGCATTGCTGAAAATTGGAGTTCTTATCCAGCCACATATAATGAGAATACATGAGACCTCATGTTTCCAGCCGAGGCAGGCACTGGGTAAACAAACGCCTCTTTTAGCACCTGAGGACTGTAAGGCACAAGCACATCCCTCTTCCTACAAAATTTTCTGTGGACTTAGAGCTTTAAAATCTCCCCCAAGTCACCTGTTAGCACACAGAAGGCTACATGCAGTGGATGACAGCAGAGACCAAAGATCTGTGGCTTCAGCGAGGCCAAGGGAATGATTTTCTCTCTGCAAGACAAAAGAGAGTGTCAAATGCCTGCTTTGCTTAATTATGTTTTCCTTGGCGATGGTCTAGAGACTAAACATGCAGCCCATCCCAAAGGAGGACTGTGGCCGATTGCACACACCGCTGTGCTCAGGAGAAATAATTATGAATTCAGATGGAAAGGTGCAACACAGAAGCACAGTATTTGTGCTTGGGGGGCTCACAAAAGGACCCTGGAGGTTAGCAAATCTATTCCTCAAGGCAGAATCAGCTAAACAAACTGAAAGCATTCCTGACTTGAGTGCTCATGTCTAACCTGCACTTAAAAGCTTCCAGAATGCCTCCTATTCTGCATATAAACCTGCATCCATCTCATGACAGAAATGGTTCAGACACAGGGACAGAGGAAAAAAAGTAAAGGAAAAAACTTGGAGTAAAAATCTGGCTTTTTCCATCCATTTTAGGAGGCTGCATTCTAAGATGGAGCCAAAAATTTATAGGCAAAGCCAAAGTAATTTTGGGTCTTTCCACTGACATTGCTGGGCCCTTAAGAGGATATACTCATAACAGTTTCTAGCAGTTACCATAGAACCAAAACATTTTAGATTGAAATTAATTTTCACAGTGCTGAATACAATGACATCAGACATTAATGCCATTTAGAGAAATAATGTGCCTGTGATGGGTTGAGGATTGCAAAAGCTGGTCCTGTGCCACTTTCCACAGGAGTGCCCAGACCCTTCTGGCTCTGTTGCAGCTTCACCAGTTCCAGAAACTATCAGATATGTTGCGCATCTCTAAAAGACCGTCAGTATCAACCCAGCCCTTCATTGAGCTAGGCAGAAATACGATCAAAGACACTCCAGCTTCATGCTGAATCTTGTACAAAGGAAAATGCTGATAGTGCCAGTAACACCAGTAATACAAAGGAAGTTGTACCTGTGATTAGCCATTCACACAGAGTACCTCTGGTGAAATTCGGCAGTGTGCCCAGGTTATAATTCCCACGTGCAATTTTGCTCAACACTTCTCTACCTCTGCCATTGGTACCACTCAGGGGAGCCCCTGCTCCGTGTCCTGTACGACTGCACAAGTCACAAAGACACATAGTATCTCCTTCCACTTTTCCACCTGCAGTATGTTTGCATCTGGTATGACCACCAGCTGAAGATTTTTCTCAACAATACGTTTATTAAGCATGTTATGTGCTTACAGCATGTACAATACATGTTACGTGTGTGTCCCCACATTAAAATGCATATGAGCTGTTCCAGCTGCCACTGTGCCTGCACTCCTAATGCACTCCCTTTTCATAATATTAGAATATAACATCTGATCTCAAAACCCAAATTTAAATCAAAATTGTTGACTGTGACCAGCAAAACATGTATGCACAGGCTTGGTTTTAAAAGTGAGCATGTGCTTAAGAGTTTTGTTGAATTAAGATGGACTTTGGCTGTGCAACTTGCTATAATTCTGAAATTTGGTGTCTCTGCCCAGAAATCAGTGAGGGTAAATCTTAAGAATCATGTTACATTCAGAGGCAATTTTGTTAGTAACTCTTACAGAGAATGCAGGGTTTATTTTCCTTGCCTTTCTTCTTTTTAACTAACGGTATGATGCAAAGCTTGCAAAACAAATTAAAAAATAAAGTTAACTCCAAAAGTCTTCAAAAATACCTCACAGTAAAACAGTGCACTTTTGACAACTATCTCCAGGCAGGGTTTTGGGGCATTTTTGAAGTAACTGTGCACATTGTTCTGTGAATAGACTCATTGAAGTCACTGGAATGGCACCCCACACTGAAAAGAGATGCCCAGATTGTAGGATTAGTGAATCACTGAGTTCCCACAGTAGTTTTAAAGGGAAGGAACTTTAAGCAAACTGGGGAAAACTGTCCCAGTGATGCAGTCTGTGAATGCGGAAAGAAATCAACAATAAC
This sequence comes from Phalacrocorax carbo, assembly GCF_963921805.1. NCBI lineage: Eukaryota > Metazoa > Chordata > Aves > Suliformes > Phalacrocoracidae > Phalacrocorax > Phalacrocorax carbo. The sequence continues at coordinate 75,199,868 of NC_087548.1, forward strand.
ACTTCATTAATAAAATTATTATTTAGTATGTCAGCACTTCATTAGAGTTCTATGGAAATACTGAGGTAGAGAGAAGGTATCACAGAATCACAGAATCACAGGTTGGAAGGGACCTCAGGGATCATCTAGTCCAACCTTTCTAGGAAGAGGAGAGTCTAGACAAGATGGCCCAGCACCCTGTCCAGACGAGTCTTGAAAATGTCCAACGTGGCCGAATCAACCACTTCCCTGGGGAGATTATGCCAATGGTAACTGTTCTCACTGTGAAAAATTTCCCTCTGGTGTCCAATTGGAATCTCCTCAAGAGCAACTTGTGTCCAGTCCCCCTTGTCCTCTCCTTGTGACGCCGTGTAAAAAGGGAGTCTCCATCTTCTTTGTAGCTACCCCTTAAGTACTGGTACATGGTCATGAGACCCCCTCTAAGCCTCCTTTTCTCAGGACTGACCAAACCCAGCTCTCCCAGCCTATCCTCATATGGCAGCTTCCCAGTCCTTTGATCCTCTTGGTGGCCCTTCTCTGGACCCCTTCCAGCCTGTCCACATCCTTTTTGTATAGCGGGGACCAGAACTGTACACAGGACTCCAGGTGTGGCCTGGCAAGCGCTGAGTAGAGTGGGATAATGACTTCTTTATCTCTGATAGCGATGCCCTTTTTGATGCAACCCAGCATCCCATTGGCCTCCTTGGCCGCAGCAGCACACTGTTCGCTCATGTTGAGCTTCCTGTCCACCAGGACCCCCCAGGTCCCTTTCCACAGAGCTGCTCTCCAGCCAGGTGGATCCCAGTCTGTGCTGCACAGATGATGTTTTCCCAGGTGCGTGACCTTACACTTGTCCTTGTTGAACTTCATAAGGTTCTTGCTGGCCCACTCTTCCACCCTATCCAGATCTCTCTACAGAGCAGCTCTCCCTTCTGGAGTGTCTGCTTCCCCACTCAGCTTGGTGTCATCAGCAAACTTCATCAGGCTACACTTGATGCCGGTATCCAGATCACTTATAAAGATATTGAATAACATTAGGCCCAATATTGATCCCTGGGGGACTCCACTAGTGACAGGTTGCCACGTGGAAAAGGAGCACTTTACCACCACCCTCTGGGTGTGTCCTGTCAGCCAGTTCCCCACCCACTGCACAGACCACTTGTCTAGGCCATAACGCACCAATTTCTCCAGCAGGAGACTGTGGGAGACTGTATCAAAGGCCTTGGAGAAGTCCAGGTAGACAATGCCCAATGCCCGCCCCATGTCAACCAGGCAAGTCACTTTGCTGTAGAAGGCCACCAGGTTTGTCAAGCCATGTTGGCTTTTCCCAATCACGTGCTTCATTTGACCTGTGATGGCCCCCAGGAGGATTCGTTCCATAACTTTCCCAGGGACTGAAGTAAGGCTGATGGGCCTATAGTTACCCGGATCCTCCCTCGAGCCTTTCTTGTAGATAGGGCTAACATTTGCCTTTCTCCAGTCCTCTGGGACATCCCCCGTTCTCCACAACTTCTCGAAGATTGTGGAGAGTGGCCTTGCAATGATGTCAGCCAGCTCTCTCAACACCCTCAGGTGGATGTCATCAGGGCCCCTCGATTTGCAGGTGTCAAGCTCCTGTAGTAATTCATGGACTAACTCTTCCTTCACTGCTGGTGGGGCAGTGTTTGGTTCAATTGGCAATTTTTTTCCCAAAGCCTGGGACCCAACAGTGCTGGTAAAGACAGAGGTGAAGAAGGTGCTGAGGACCTCTCTGCCTTTTCTGCATCATTGGTGATTGACTCTCCTTTTCTGTTTAACAGTGGGCCTATGTTTTCCTTCTTTTTCTCCTTATGGGTGACATGTCTGAAGAAACCTTTCTTGTTATTTTTCACTTCTACAGCCAGTTTCAATTTGAGTTGGGCTTTTGCGTTTCTAACTGCATCTCTGCACACTCTGGCAATGCCCTTGTAGCTCCTGACGGATAATCCTCCACTTCTCCATCTCTGGAGTGCTTCCCTTTTGGATTTGAGTAGACCCAGGAGGTTGTGGTTGAGCCATGGGGGCCTCTTGCTCTGCTTACTTCCCTTTCCTTCCCTTTCCTTTGTAGGGGATAAATTGGCTTTGTGCTTCCAATAGAGTTCTTGAGGAACTCCCAGCACTCACTAGCTCCTTTGTCTTCCATGGAAGCTTCCCATCAAATCCGTCCCAACTGAGCCCCGAGTGCACTGAAGTTTCTTCTTCTAAAATCCAGAATCCTTGTCTTAGAGCTGACCTTCAGCACACTCAGCAGGATCCCAAACTCCACAATGTTGTGGTCACTGCAGACAAGGCTATCACTAACCGAGCTATTACAAAGCAGGCTGTCTCGGTTTGTGAATATCAAGTCCAGCAGCGCCTCCTTCCTGGCTGGCACATCTAACATTTGTATCAGGAAACAGTCCTCTATACGTTCCAGGAACTTGGTGGATGACATGCGAGCTGCCGTATTGTTCTTCCAGCAGATGTCTGGGTAGTTGAAGTCCCCCATCAGGACCAGGTTCTGTTGGCCAGAAGCTTGCTTTAGTGCCCCAAACATTGCTTTGTTGGCATTGTCATCATGGTTAGGAGGTCAATAGCAGGTGCGCACTGTGAGGTCCTGCTTGGAGATGACCCCTCTGATGTTAACCCAGAGGCATTCGATAAAGCAGTCGCAATCACCATGGTTGACTTCGATACATTCAAGGTGTTCCTTAATGTATAGTGTGACTCCTCCACCTTTTCTACCCTGCCTGTCCATATGAAAGAGCCTATAACCATCCACTGTGATCCCCCAGTCATTTGAGTTGTCCCACCATGTTTCAGTTACTCCTGTGATGTCATACCCTTCTGAGTGGGCACGGAGCTCCAGTTCCTCCTGTTTGTTACCTAGACTGCGTGCATTTGTATACATACACCTGAGGTGTTTACTCTTCTGTTTCATCTCTTGGGAGACAGCTAAGGTAGACCCTAAACAATGAAAATAGGGCAAGGGCAGTTGGTGTCACATAAGGGTTTATGCCTAAATTTAGAGTAAAAAAATCTGTCAGCTGGGGCTTTTACAAATTCCCCAGTATTGTAGCATCTCTGCACATTATCCTAGAATAAAAAAATTCAATAGACTATTAATGTCAAGAAGTGATTTTGTATCTTACTCTACAGCTTCTTAAGATCTAAACACAGATCTTACATTTAATGAGAAAGGACTGTGTGTATTAAAGCCATCTGGGAAAGCACAATCAGTGCAACTGCATCTAGCTCTGAGGGACAGAGGCAGATGCCATCTATTCAAGTGTTGGGAAGAGGCATCTTCTGTCTTCAACAGGGGTCTGAAGGCATCTGTGTCATCGTGCTGGAGGAGAAGCAAGGCAGGTTTGTTCCATTTCAGTTTTATCTTGAGTCAGGGAATAGCGGTAGCTTGGTACCAGTGACTGAATGGTAGGAGTGGTTTTATTTGCTCTGTGTTCTGGAAGCTGTGAGAGGGGTCGGTTCTGTCCTTCAGCTCTATACCTACACAGATTGCTTATTACTTGATGTATATTTAGGTATTCATTTGCGTATTTTTGGAAGGAAAAGATGGGAAAGGATATCAGAATTGGACCCAATTCAAAAATTTCCCATCTCCTCCGAGCAAAGTGGAAATAATTTGTTCTCTGTTCTGCAACGGATATGGATGCAGTGTGATATGCAAGGCCCCAGGCTGCACACTGCATGGTGAGAATAAAAATAAATGTCAAACAATTCCATTTTGTAAAAGAGCATGTTCTGGGGAATCTCACAGTATGATTTTGTTTTCAAATGTATCAAGGTTGTTTATTTACTCAATAGCATATTCATACTTTAAAAGTAGAATATGCTAGTGAAAAAAATTTCAGCAAGGAAAGTTCTGGGAAAATATTTTAAATTCTGAAAACTCTCCATAAAAATGAGTTAGAAATCAACCTGTTCTCTGATAAACCTGTGAATTAATAACATGATCTCCCCTAGCATAAAATACATGCATAAGACAAACATATCTTTGACCGTCAGGTGGCTAAGGAAGCCCTTGGTTCCTTAATATGAAAATGTTACCTGAGCACAGCCGGACTTTAACTTGAAGCTCTTGCCAGATTCGTTAGGTAGTTGCCAGTGATGTGCACTGTACACTCTGAGGAGCTGCAGGGATCAGCAGCATCTGGTGGAGTGGTGAATTTTACAGTTTCTTCTCAGTTTCCCTTTCTCACGGACCTTGCATCTGTACAGAGATCCTGCAAAGAGAAAACAAATCCACCCCAGCAGCAGCACAGATTTGTCCTGAACATAACATCTGGGCCTTCACAAGGGCTGTGGACCAACCTAACCTCCTCTGGTTGATCTGGCTGCAGAGGGAGGAGGGGATATTTTACCACCTTTTGAGACCCCACAACTCTGTTCCCAGCTCTCCTCTGGAGTTGAGACCCTACCTTCTTACCACCTTTTCCACCAGTGGGGGCAGATTAGTGACCCAAGAAGCAATAAAAGGCAATGCCGACACGGAGGAACCATCAGACTGCTGAAAAACATGGCTCTGGTTACCAAGAAAAGCCGCTCCCAACTTAGCAGTTGTTTCTGCTAAGGCCATGGCAGAGGTGAGCTTTTTGTTGGAGCAGCTGAACCACAGCTGGTGCAGGAACCATCAGGGACTGTCCTCTGCCTTTGGGCTGGTGGTGCCCAGCCTACACTGGCTGCACAGGGGCTTTGTTCCCATAGGTGTTGACATGCAAGACTAACAGCACAGCACCGTTTCTTCCCCTTATGATGCAGATTTCTTAGAGCGAGGTCCTACTGACTTCGTAGTCCTATTGACTTCAGGGCGGCAGGCATAGGACAGATACCCTCCACTGCACTATGAGGAGGTGCAAACAAAATCATCCTTCTTGTTTGATCTCAGCAAGCATGGGAAAGTGCTGAGTGCTGATGAAACATTTGCAAGAGAATAAAGGTTTTCAACAAAATGGCTTTTTAATAGAGAGATTTATTTTCACTGAAACTGTTGACACAGGAAACGGGAATTACTTTCCACATAAAATATCTCTTTGAACATTTTACCAAAAATATTAACAAATGCTTTCTAAACTGTGATTTTTATCAAAACCAGACAATACCATGTGAATGAGCTCAGGCAACTACAGAGAGACAAATTAGAGCAAATCTCATTGTACTCAGTCCCATACAGAAGGCTAAGTGGAGGTTTTTGTGTCTCACGGGCAGTCATAGCAAGTTCTCACTCTCCAATAGTGGGACCAAGGGAGGCAGAGGAGAAAAAAAATGAAGGAAGGTGAAGAAAAAACTGCACACATCGCAAATGATACTCTCAGTAAAATGCCTGAATATTGTTCTTACTCAGCATATCTGTCAGTGGGAATGGTAGAGTTCATACATTCAAAAACAAGCTCTGTTGACGCAATGGGACCAACAGTGCAACAAAAAAAAATGAGTTGTGGTCCCCAGCAAGAACAGTAAATGGCTGTTAAGGACATCTGTGAAAACTGACTGAGGGCATTGGGTACATATATGTGTCAGCATGGCAAGACATAGAGATAATAGGTTTGCAGAAGTGTAATTGGCATTAACGTTTGGCCTTCAGAGTCATTAATGATGCTGCTACCACTGCCAGAGAGCAGAACCAGTATGAGCATTTTACCAGAATACTTTCCAAAAACACCCCAGATGCTTTCTAATTGTGATTTGATTTTAGAAAAGCATGAAAACATTTATTTTGTCTTTTTTTTTTCCTATTTCAACTTAAAAAGAAATGATTTTATTTTTCAAAATGAATGCTTTAACCAATTTTGTGACATGTCTGAAAGAGTTTCTTCTTTTTGCTTCTTCTTTGCTTTGTTTTCTTCCACTTTCTTGCTCTTTCCTGCAGAAAAATGGGACCAGAAGAATAAGAGGCTTTTGGAGGAAGTTGATGTTCTTGTGTTCTCTTCTTTTGTTTCTTCAAAGCATAAAATGACAGAGAAGTAGAAATGGCCTTAGTTAGAAAAATCAAAACTAAAAATAAGGGAAACTGATTTTGTATTTTTTAAAGATAAAATGGAGCATAAATGTAACTGAAAATTAAATTAAGCAGACCTTTTTGTATAAAATAGGTGGTAGAAAAATTTAAGACCATTTCAAAAGGGGTCTTCTGTTGCAATGTATTTTCTTGAGAAACAGCTTTGATTTTTCAGTCTGCCAAAAGCACTGCAGCAAGCTTTGCTTACCAGAACAGTTGGAATTAAAATAGTCACTTCTGCAGAACCAATATAGTTGATGCAGAGATCATTACTGACATTAAGAATGAGGGGCCATTTCTGTAGACTCATTTTTTAAAAAAAAGACCGGGCACCAGGTATAGTCCCTTGCTTATGGTGCAGTGGTGCCCTTTTTACTCACTGCACAGTCTGTCTAAATACTGCTTCTTCTGGATCACCTTTCCACTATAAAAGACCATTAAATGGCAGTCTTGCACATTTCCATTTTCTGGCCTTGCCAAAATGAGCTGCTTGTCCTCTAGCCCTGGCTACCAAATTTTTGCACCAGGATGTTTGCTACAGCTCATGATCTCACCACAACTCCTTGTTGATCCCCACTAGCCCACAGCTGGACTTTGATGCACTCACTGGAACGACAAGACCTGCAGGTCACAAGGTTATCTCACTCAGGAAACATACCTTTAACTTCACCTTTCACTGAGCTCTTGCCTCCCACACTGGTTATTGATTGGAGACCCAGAACAGATGTATCCAGAAAGGAGCTCTCTTCCTTACAGGTCTAAACTATTCTGGGCTATATTTTTTAAATATTTTGCTGGATTCTGGACCATAGCCACCTCACAAGCCCATCCTATGTAAATCACAGCAGTAAATGATCATTCTGAGGCTGTTTCTTGAGTCTGTCTGCAAAAAATCAAAGTAAACTTGAATGAGCTCAAGTTCTGCTAAGGCCAGCAGCCATGATATTAACTGGGCAAAGACAAATGCTAAGACTGTTATTTTGCTTGTAACTATCTGCTGAGTTAGTAAAGTCTGGAGGAAAATGGCAAAGCACTTGGCCTCCCTTCTCTGTCAGTGCTTTTTCTGCAAGCTGTGCTACAGGGAGTCGAGTCATTAACATTTAGATGTAGGCATCGGTCAGTGGCTGGCTGGGTGCAGCCTTGCAGCTGGAATGCTGCTGCCTCTGTTGCTCATTAAGTCTGAATGCCTCCTACCACTACTCTGTCTTGCAACGCCCCACTCCCCTGTGCTCTAGGGAGACTTTTAAACTGTAGCCAGATTTGCTCCCTCTTTCATCTCCATTATTAGCTTCTGACAGCAAGTATATCAGTCTATAGGAAAAATGTACTAGATTTGCTTCTAGGTTAGATTTCTCTGTCTTAGTGCCTAAACTCTACTAATAATCTTGTAGTAATTTCTCTTTCCCAGGCTAATTCCACACACTATCTGTCACCAAATCTATATGAAATTTCTCTTATTTTGACTTCTCTTTTATAGCTTCCAGAACTCCTAATAGTTGGTGATAAGTTGCTGCAGTCACTCATCAACTTTGGTCAGAAATGTGTGCTTTATTTCTGCTCTGAATATGCTTACTTTCATTTCCCAGCTCTTCGGTTGTACTTTTGATTGATATAAATTTCTGTTCTCTCTCCAAGTTATTGCAGTGGATGATCTACCTATCTTCACCTCTGCATAAAGCAGATTTACCTGCTCAAGTCTTTCACTGATATGTCTCCCAAATCTCTGTTCTTGCAGCTCTTTTCTGATCTGTAGCCCATTTTCTGACTTCCTACTTGAACTGTGGCTGCAAGAACTGGACACAACATTTCACCAGAGAACAGCCAGTGTGTGAACAGAGGAAATAGGATGTCTCCCTTCCCTTTCACCAGGCTGCTGCCCACGCTTGTCAAGATCAGATGAGCTCCTGTGACCTCAGTATTGCTACCTTTAGCTGGTTCTTCTTCCTGACCTTAAACTGCTAATAAAGTCTCTTCAGTATGAGAAGTTCATATTCCCTATAGGCAGGTGTATAGTTTAAGCACTTCTATTAGGGTATTAGCCACATGAAGTCCCATATCCAGTCAGAGGTGACTACCTCACCTGCTCTGGAAAGTTTCTTCTATAGGACAAATTTATCTTACTTTCAACACTTTGCTACTCAGCAATTGAAGAAAAAAGTCCTTTTGTATATTCATCTTTTTTTATTGTTTGTCATTCACTTTTCCTACAGATCCCTGTCATATTTTTGCCTGAAAATTACAGACCTTTTAGAGCAGGTAGCCCACAGCTGGAGAGACCTGTTTAAATGCTTGAAAGCATGTGGTCAGAGCTGTTCATTAGTTGGGGTTAGACAGACAGATAGATTAAAAAGACTTATACCAGAAAGGTCTTTGCTGTTGATCAGAGTGCACCTCTGTGACACTGTCATACACCTTCATTTAGCAGTGCCTGCATCAGGCTTGGTAACCCTCGCTGAGATAGAGAGCATTTGGGTCTCAGACACTTCAACTAACACAGTCTCTCAGACCTGAAAAAAGCATGTTTCTCTTCTCTGTTTACGTCTGTACAGCATACTCCATATAACCTTAATTTGCACATCAAGCCTGTCACTTCTATTTCAGCTATAGCCTGCATTTAAGAATCTGCTCATGCTCATCACTTGAACTCTCCCTGTGCAGATGTGCTAACAGACTTATCTTCCTGAATTCATCTCTAGCTAAGCTGTACTTTCATGATTTGTTATACTACCTATTAAAATCTGGCACTTTATTTGCAGGTTGGTGTATTTCTAGCTTCTAGCTGGTAGGTGTTGCTGGGCTTTCATGATCTTGTTTCCTCACCCATGCAGGAATCAGTGTGCATGTGCACTAATCAAATGCGTGCAGTCTGGTATTTCACAGCTCACCAGTGACTGTAACAGATTATAGCCACCAGCTTAATATTTATGTTATTTCCTGAGAAGATCTAGTGCAGGCACTGCTACTGGCTGTGTAGCAAGACTCTGTAAAGTATTGCTAATATGGGCAACTTCATCCATTTTCAGGCTGCAAGGGAACCTTACAACTGACAGTTCCCCCAGGCCAAAGGACACAAAATCTCTTCAGCTATGCCTGCCTCCCAATATTTCAAGTTCCACTTGTCACAGAGCTTAAATAAATGCATTTTGTCCCTTAATGTCCAATGTACTTTATGCCACGTTCTAGGCAAAGAAAGCCATTTCCCAGTGCAGTCTCAGTAAGTTCACAAAGTTCATCAGTAGAACACTAAGTCCTCATTCCTGTAGACTGAGTGTTGGTTAAAAGTAGCATTTATGTTGTTACAACAACATTATGATAGTTCCTTCAAACACAGTATGCAATCTGTGGCTCAAGAATTGCAAACACTACCTGGTTATCCAGGTACCTACACCTGTAATGTATACATCCTTGTAATTGTCCTCTAGGGTTATTGGTCCTCTTGAATAGCCATGGGACCCTGAGGCACAGTAATTTATCCCAACTCATGTGAGAAATCTGCCACAGAGAACTAAATTTAACTTACACCTCTTAGGATAACAAGACTGTCTTTCTACCCTTTGATATCAATAAAGACTGACTGTGCAGGTGATGAAACAAGGAGAATGGCTTGCCTTTCCAGAAAGGTGATTTTTTTGCCTTTGTTCCAATTATCGTGGACATACTTTAGATGTGCATGTGACTGCAAGTCTTGCGCTGCTGCTTCTTGGGATCTGCTCCTGGGACATGTTTTTCATCTCATCTCTGTGGGGAAACTTCTGTGGTCTATGCATGTGGGCGAACAATTCCTGGTGGATTATTGTATGCTTGTTTCAAGGCAGGCTTTTCATGTATCAGCTCTCAGGACTGCCTTTTTTATACTTCATTTTTATTAGCTATTGAGTGACAAGAAATCCATGCACCAAATTAAAAATGCACAAGTGCATGTATTTGGGAGTGTCATTGGAGACTCTCCCCTTATATAAACAGGGTTAGGAGTGGTTTTAGCACTGTGTGTAAAAACATTATGATTCATTCTGTAAGTCATTAGGGAGCAAAAAGAGGAAAATCTTTTGAAGGTGACAGGATAGGAATGCAGATTAAGTGCAGGAGTCTTGGTGAGTACATATGGGACCAAGCTGCAGTATACCTGCTAGCTTTTATTCAATAGGAGAAGGCACAAGAACAGTACAATAGTCAGCCAGTCACCTACATCCTAGTAGCTTTTGTCAACATAGCGTATGTTTTCACCAGCCTTCTCTAGCGTGAAAGATGGCGAGGCTTGCTCTATAGTCTCATGCTACCATAGGATCCTGTAAAGAAGTTACAATGGCAGTTGAGAACTAGCACAGGTGTTCACTTCTTTATGTATCAAACTTTCTACCCATTCCTGGTTAATTTCTTTTTTGCCAAGAGGATGCAATTCAGTAGGGCTTCTTATACTGCTGGACACTAACTGCTGTTTCTGGTTTGTCTCTGCTGATGCAAGGCACACATCCAAAGTTTTGCTGAAGGACCTCCACAGAGCATAGAGGAGAGAGAAGATGGCAGGAGAAAGTGCTTCCTCACAGGGCAGCAGAAACACGGTGATGTCCTTTCAGCACTGAGGTGGAGGCAAGCAGTTCGGGCCTTTCTACCGTTACTGTCCATCTTTCCTATATCGTGCTTCCAAACTATCCTGGTCTTGTGCTGTGTGTTTTCTTCAACTCAGCTAAGCCTTGCCCAGCTCAGCTCAGCTCAGCTCATGTCATAGCAATGAGCTGAGTGGATGAGACCTTCAGTCTTCCTTGGGTTAAAAACAAATACCTAGCTCAAGATTGTCATGAGGAGAGTGGTGGAGGTACAAACAGAGTTGCTCATAAAGACTCAAAACCTTGAAGGTTTAATGTTTGCAGTGTTCATCACATGGCACAGACACATTTGCAGTGGTATGAAATATTATTCTGAGACACGACACTACTTCAGAATTAGAATTTACACGGATACATTACAATCCAAGTAGGTTAAAGCTAGAAAACCAATATTTGAATTGGACTCCTATGTAACTCTTAAGAAATGCAATGAAGTGGAACTGCAAGTTCATTTTAGTGCAGCTACTCAATGCACTGTGTGCATTAGAAATTATTAAAGGTTTGCTGAAAAATAGTTCAACCAGGGAAAAGAGCACGTTTGGTTTTCCCGTGGAGTTGGATTAAATTCAAGGGCAATTTGTGCCAATGCCTATCATTTTCCTACCTGTCTCTGGATCTGTATATAATGTACGCCTGTGTTATTCTGACGGCATTTTAACATATGGTCTGAATTCTGACTCACTGCATAGAAACTAGCATAGGAAGACCATGTACAAGTTTTTCAATGCCTGAGAGCTGAGTTATCCATTATGGACATGCTACATGAGTAATCCAAGCTCTTGTGTTTCTGAATTGTCTTGTCTGGGTTAGGAAAGGTCTCTTCAAGAGCCTCAAAGCCTTAGTTTTGCACAGAGGCCCAGCTGCAACCCAAAAGGCCTTTCTGGCATGACATACATCCTTCAATTTTTCCTTTGAGTAGAAGGGGGAAGGAGGAAGAGAGAGCAAGAGAAAGAGAATGGCATAGCTCACTCCTGCTCTTCCTTGTTGGCTCCTATTTCTGCTGCCTTTGAATGTGTGTTACGGTGACAGCTGAGATACCACTGTTGATATCACACCAACCTGGACCTTGAGAGAGCAATGCCATCTGCACAAGTGAAGGGAAGAGGCATGTTCAGGGCTGACAGCATTTCAGGCCAAGCCTTGGGTATACCAGAAATAGCAAATCTCTCTTCCTAGAGGGAATTTAAAAAAGACTTCCTTTCAATTTAATTAATACTGTCAGCAATTCACACTTTACAGCTATAAATATGTTTTTGACTCCAAGGGATCTAAGGAAGTATGAAGACTGATTGGCAAAATCATTTCCATCCATGAGTGTCTGGGATATAGAATCACTTTTTAAGCAAAACAGGCCTTCTATACTTGATTTGCCTGAGAACATCAGTTCTACCCTGGTGCCCAACAACATGCATGCACTTTCTTCTTTGTAAGGAAGCCAAGCCCAGAGGACGGCATTTCACTCCTTCCCCAGCAAGGTCTTGAGTCTGAGACATCTTGCTGTGAAGCAAAAGAAATCTCCTTTCAAATAATGCTGGGTAGGAGGGAAATGTATCCAGAAAAAAAGGTCTGAAGCCCTTTCTGGGCCTTCTGTTGGGAAACTGCTGACAGATGGGCAGTGTCAGGGGAGCCACACTGTTGCCAGCAGTGGCTAATTGCAGCACCTTCTCTGATCTCAACCAGTCTTGACTTGGAGGAGTCACCATGATGGTCCACGTCCTTGTCTGAATCCAGCCTGAACTACTGAGGCTTCTTCTACCTTGGGTTTGCAACAGAAAAGACTGGGGCATCCTTTCTGCTAATTACTCTTTTAAAAGTGTATTCGCTCTCTGTGCTGTCCATTTCTGGCAGCAAGTCAAGGCATTCTTGGCTAAGAGCTCCAGTGCCTGAGCCATCTCTTCTCCTTATTCATCCTCCCAGAACAGCTGCAATATGGGGATCGCTCATTCCAGCTGCTGGCATTAAATGCTGACGGTTCTGAGGCAGCTGGGTCTAATGTGAAAGGCATATGCATCATTCTATCACCTTTTCTCAAAGGAGAAATATTTTATGGAAATTTTTCATCTTTGACCAAGTTTTTCAGCAAGTGCAAATCTAAAGAGATCTGAAATGAAAACCAAAATTTTATTGAATAAGACTGAATGGTGAGATATTCAAAATCTATCACCCTTCTCTCCAATTAGAAAAAAAGTTTGAGGGCTCAGAAACTGCTGTGAAAGGCACCTGTCACCTCCAACTCCATCTTACCCAACCTGCCTTGTGCACACAGCCAGCATGGGGGTGAGCACAGGTTGCTCTGGTGGGAGCCCCACTGTGCACAGGGACTTCTCTCCAGCAGTGTCCAGGGTAGATTGTTTTCATTTAATGCAGGGCAATGAGAGTTTGTGGAAAAGCAGCTCAGAAATGTTTTCCGACAAGAACTGTGTCTGGAAAACTTCAAGGCGTGAATTAAACCTCCCATTGAAAAGTGTCACATTTAAACATGCTGACTTAGATCACTAAATACACATCAGAATCTTTCTGTACTTTCTCATGGGGAATGTTTGGTGTCGAGTTTGGATTTTACTTGGGAGAGGTGAGCGACAGTGGCTCTACCAGTGTAATGCCACCTCAGGAGAAAGAATGACAAGCACTTTTGGCTCTGGAAGCTTTAAAAATGGAAACATTATTTCTTCAGTTAGCAGAAAACTTCTGCTACATACTGGAACTCTTCCAGAGTTTCTAATACTTCAATTAAAAATGTTTGCCATTTTAATTATTTTTTTTTGAAGTATGAGCTCAGTAAAGCCTGAATTTTGATTGACAATTCTCACCTACATCCAGACAGAAGAAATTTATTCAAACGTTAAAAATAGGAGTAGCTTCTTCAACAGAAAAATATCTAATATATGTTTACATATATTTGTACATATACTTGAATATTCATTTTAATGCATATTTTAATATATTTTTAAACATTGAGTATGTGTTTAAAATATACACATCACTGAGATTTCAAATAGCTGCTCAGCAAATTTTAGCTAAATGAGAAGAGACAGGCAGAAGAACAACCTAGCCACCTCTATCCCAATTTCATTTGAGAAAAACACAGTGTTGGCTGAAATACTTGCCCTTGTTACTCCTGTTCAATGTCATTTGAAAACAGTCATTCCTCAGAGGTGGATATTCTTTTGAAAATTGCTCCTATATGAATCCTTTGCTTGTTTCATGCTAGGGCCAAACAAAGCCCACTCTGTGGAGGTGAGAATGGGAGTCAGGACTCTGTTGTACAGTTTTAACCTGTGTCACTGCTGACATGAGGCAGAAGTTGATGTGAATCTCTTTGCTCTTTGCATTACTTTTAAAAGCCATTATTTATTTTCAAAGATGGGAGATGATACTAAGAATGAAAGTCTGGTCCACATAACAGTGGAAGTTAAAGCCCCCTGAATTTGTTAACTGTATCCATGTAGAGTTTTTCTTTTTTTTTTTCTCAGCATGCAAGAGAAAACTAAGGTATCTGTGCAATTTCTTTGCCTGTTTTCTTTGGGTTTGGGTCAGATCCTAGGCAGTGTTACAGTATCACTCTTATTCCCATATTTTAAGAAAGCAGTATCCTTGATAATGCTGTAAATGCTCTTCTGCATTGTTGCCTCATCAATCCCTGTGGAAACTCAAGGGGCTCCAACCGCACTAAAGAGCAGTGAAGCTGTTGGTGTGTAGGGGATGTAACAGCCTGGAGAGGGACATTGAAGAGCTTCCACCTTCAAAGGCAAAGCTCCTGCAAAAGAATTCTTCAGTCTAGGATCAGACTCCCACCAGCAGTGGGATTTTACCATATCTTCATGCAAAAACTTTCAGAGTTACTAAATTTCTTTTTTTTTTAGCAGAATGAACAAAAAGTAGAAGAACTTCTGACCCAGCCTTTCTTCTGTTGAGTGATGCAGAAAAGGAAGGAAGATGTACTTTTGTCTTTAACTTGATTTGCCGGGTATCACTATGAGACCCCTAATCAGCTGTAAATTTGGGAATGTCTCTACTTACAACTTTCTGTTTCCAGAACCTCACTGTTATATTATTATGGGATGGACATGCACTCCATTGTACAATACACACAAGAGAAAATAATTTTTAAAATTCCTCCATAAGAACTATTATTAGATTAGAAAATCACATCAATCTGCTTCCGAGCCTGATACACAAGACCTATTTGGTGGTGAGATTGCAAGATATGCCATAAACTGAAGTCCCAGAATTAGCCTGTGCATTTTCATTTTTCTGGAACAACCACTGTATTGCTTTTCTACCATGTCCTGGATTTCTTCCACTCTGTCTCTATTTGGCATGATCTGGAGAACCAGGATATGGTTCTTTTGCTCCTGCACACTGGCAGTTCCACCTTGTACAAGGTTCAATGGAAGTCGTGTCTTATCTGATTTATTAACTAGATTCAAGACCAGGCCATTATTTAGAACTTGAGAAAAATCTGAGGAATTTGCATGATCTGTATGCATAGTGCATCCCGTGGAACAATTTGAGAGGATTGTAATTCATTTCAGCACTCTGCTTTGAAAGATGTTGAGTGTCTAGGGTCTGGACAGTGCTGTGGAAAATGGCAGCAAAACTCCTGTGGGAAGCTGGTGATGAATAGGAATGTTTTCCTCCTCTTGGGTTTTCTCTGATGGTAGCCTGCAGGTCAAAAGTCTTTGAAGCCAGGTGGCTTTGTTTAATCTGTGAAAGATTGTAGTCCTCTCTATTCTGGGGGTGTTTTGCTTTGAAAAACAGTAGAAGAACTTGTCTTAAGACTCTTCATTTTCTACAGATGAGAATTGTCTGCTAGGTACCTTCACCAATAAATTAGTCCCTGATTTGGGGATCTCTTGGCTCCAAAACCACCATATTATGCTGGTTTTGGTGCTGATTTTAAACTACCAAAACATCATGACTGATGATCTGGGATGAATGATGGTCAGACTGCATTTTAGCAAAGTGAGATTGCACAGCTTTAGTAAACTGGAGGACTTGCACCACCCTTTCTGGCTTTGTAAGAAAAGCAAACACTGCTCCCTTTGGGACAAAATTCAAGGAGAGTCTGGCTTTGCAATGGTTGCCTAAAACCTATAGACTCTCATCTCCTTCTTCAAACACGGTCAGTTTTGCCTTGTAGCAGTAACAACTGCCATTTCTGATAAGTTTCCTTGGTTCATAGGAAACCTCTCTC
Source organism: Phalacrocorax carbo (assembly GCF_963921805.1). Classification (NCBI taxonomy): domain Eukaryota; kingdom Metazoa; phylum Chordata; class Aves; order Suliformes; family Phalacrocoracidae; genus Phalacrocorax; species Phalacrocorax carbo. Next base: position 75,215,661 of record NC_087548.1, read on the forward strand.
TCACTGGCAGCACGGTTCAATCGCCTTTCTGCATGAGGAGCTGTCGTGTGAGCCGCTTACACATTGCTGAAAAGTTCATTTCCAACTTCAACCCTCCCAGATGCCAGCAAACTGAGTTCAGAGCAGTAATACTCAATGCATGCCACGTGAAATGCAGCCTTCATTAGGCTGAGAAATACTCACTATTGCATTCCTTTCCTGTCTTCCAAGGAATGGGCACAGCACATAGCCTGCTTGTTTTCTCTGTGCTTAAAAGTTCAGTTCACTTGCTGCCCCCAGATCCTCCACCACTGAGGAAATTGTGCTTGCTCTGCTTTGTTCTTATCCCGCTGCTGTCCCTTTAGATCTATAACTTCACCCTTGTAGGCTGGTGACGTTGTCTTCTCTGCCCATGCAGTAAGCCGGGCACAGGCAACTCCACAGCCAGGTAGTACGCCTTCATCCCCAGAAGCCCAGCATGATAGGACCTGTCCAAGCCGACAACTATTTGAAACATATAGTTCAGCTGCAACTAAAACTCAACCTGCAAATTAAAGCCAAGGGACCTCTACTCTACCAGGTAACTGACACCTGGTTTCAGGCCATCTCTATATTCAATATCAAGATGCATTTATCCAAGTCTGCAAGCAGCACAAACCATAATTCATTCTCTTGAAATTACAAAGACAGGTAGCAAGGGCTACTGAAGTCCTCATTTTCCATTTCTCTTAAGATTCCAAAAAACCAGAGTTCCCTGCTTCTTCCCATGTGGCCACTGCCCTGTCATTCAGTTTCACCATGTGGCAAATGTCAAGGCTGCTTTGGAGCCCTACTGCACAGTGCCTCTGTAATGGAAATTCAAAGGCAGCCAGAACCAAGCCATACTGTAAATGTGAAAGACATGTTAAAAAAATCCCATGCTATAAAGTGATGTAACAGAAGCAGCATAACTTTCTCCTTTCTTATGGGACAGAGCCCAGCATAAATGAAATAATGAAGTTTTTTCCTGGGGTTGCCATAGTTACCCTCTGGACAAAAAAGAGACAGAAAAATCCACACCTGAAGGGAAAATTATTGTGAAGTCTTTCTTTATCAAAAGCTGATAAAATAACATACGATTTGCCATAGTGGAACTAGAGAAAAAGTTTTGATGCAGATTTCTGCTCCAGGCTGGGACTATTTCAGATTTCAGTGGCCATCTCTGGGTTTTTATGGGAGGCTCATCTGTGACTGAAACAGAACCATTGCAGGTGCACACTCCAGATGAATTTCCTGCCTCCTGGCACTGGCTGATCTGATGCCCTTTGACGGAAAGCTCATACCTCCCAGCTCTTATGACACACTCAGCATTTTGCGTACTGCATATGCTGTCTTCTGACACAGAGGTAGATATCCCTTATGCATGTTATACACACTTGCACGAACGCAGGCAAAGCCATCCATTCCCATTCGTGCTAAGGGATGCCTCACAACTTACACAGAATAAAGGATGTGAATATTACTGTGAATGAGAGTGTTTCTAAGGGAGAGAAGTGTGGCAGTGACTGAAACTACAAGAGGGGACTGAAGCAATTTACAAAATATGTTATCTGTAAAGAAAGTTATTTTCTGCCTATTAATTCCAAAATTGCAGAAGGCTCATTATAAGAAAACTGAAGGACAGAAATGGAAAATGGCTAATGGAGTATACTTCTAATTTGTCATAGCAGCTGTAGAGGTCTTGGAGCCATCGCTTTTTATCTGTGGTTTCCTGGCATTTTTCCAGCAGTTCTTAAACATTTCTCCAAAAGGGAAAAGGTTTCTATAAAACCACAGCCTATACATACATTAAATCAAGCATAAATGCCTTGCGAAACTATTAGGAGATGCTGGAGAAGGTCAAGAAAGCATGTGCATTGCCCAGCTGTCAGCAGTGTGGGTGGCATATAGAAACCCTGTAGCTAAAGGCTATCAGAGGTGTCTTTGATAATAGACAAATCCTTTTACTTTGCTCAGTGGTGACATGATCTTTGGTCCTAGTTCAGGTCACAGGAGTAAATGCTGGTGATGTCACTCAAGACATGTTGACTTGAAATTTGCCATAGTTTCTTCCTCATCACTGGATTAACATTCCCAAAACCTGTTATCATTTTCATATACATCGGCCACATACCGTCTAAAGAAATGAAAATTTCTCCAAGGGAGAATTGTTTTAAAAACATTAGAAAATTTAAAAACATTGGAAAAAAAAAGAGAATATGAAGTCAACCATGACCTTTTCCAGGTTGGTTTTGTCTGGAAAATGATCAAAAACCACAGTGAAAAATGCCCCAAACCTAGAAAGTGAGGAGAAAAAGAGAAGGGGGGGGGAGGGGGCTGTTCCCTATCACTAGTTACTTTGGAGAAGAAACCAACGATCACTACATTACAACCACTTTTTAGGTAGTTGTAGAAAGCAATAATGTCCCCCCTCAGCCTCCTCTTCTCCAGGATAAACAACCCCAGCTCCCTCAGCCGCTCCTCATCAGACCTGCTCTCCAGACCCTTCACCAGCTTCATTGCCTGCCTCTGGACACGCTCCAGCACCTCAATGTCCTTCTTGTAGTGAGGGGCCCAAAACTGCACACACGAGTCGAGGTGCGGCCTCACCAGTGTCCAGTACAGGGGCACCATCCCTGCCCTGCTCCTGCTGGCCACACTACTCCTGATCCAAGCCAGGATGCTGTTGGCCTTCTTGGCCACCTGGGCACACTGCTGGCTCATGTTCAGCCAGCTGTCAGCCAGCACCCCCAGGTCCTTTTCCACCAGGCAGATTCCAGCCACTCTTCCCCAAGCCTGTAGCGTTGCATGGGGTTGTTGTGACCCAAGTGCAGGACCTGGCACTTGGCCTTGGTGAACCTCATACAGCTGGCCTTGGCGCATCGATCCAGCCTCTCCAGATCTCCTTGTAGAGTCTTCCTACCCACGAGCACATCAACACTCTCGCCCAACTTGGTGTCATCTGCAAACTTCGGGAGGGTGCACTCGATCCCCTCCTCCAGATCATTGATAAGGATACTAAACAGAACTGGATCCAATTCAACTGAGCCCTGAGGAACACCACTTAGTAACCAGTCACCAGCTGGGTTTAATTCCATTCACCACAACTCTTTGGGCCTGGCCATCCAGCCAGTTTTTTACCCAGAGAAGAGCACACCTATCCAAGCCACGAGCTGCCAGTTTTGCCATGAGAATGCTGTGGGAAACGGTGTCAAAGCCTTCACTAAAGTCTAGGTAAACAACATCCACAGCCTTTCTGTTATCCACTAAGCAGAACACCTTGTCATAGAAGGAGATCAGGTCAATCAAGCAGGACCTGCCCTTCATAAACCCAGGCTGACTGGACGTGATCACATTGTTGTCACGTAGGTGCCATGTGGTGGCTCCATAGCATTCCCTGTCTCCAAGGTCAGACTGACAGGCCTGTAGCTCCCCAGGTCCTCCTGCCGCGCCTTCTTGCACAGGTGGGTGTCACGTTTGCTAATATCCAGTCAGCCGGGACCTCCGTGGTTAGGCGGGACTCTAGAAAAATGATTGCAGTTGGCTTTGTGAGCACCTCCGCCAGCTCCCTCAGTACCCTTGGGTGGGTCCCTTCTAGCCCCATAGACTCGTGTGTGCCTAGGTGGTGTAGCAGGTCACTAATCATTTGCCCTTGGATCATGGGGGCTCCATTCTGCTCCCCGACCCTGTCTTCCAGCTCAGGGAGCTGGGTACCTGGACAACACTGGTCTTACTACTAAAGACTGAGGCAAAGAAGGTATTAAGTAGTTCAGCCTTTTCCACATCCTTTGTCACTATGTTTCCTCCCGCATCCAATAAAGGATGGAGATTCTCCTTAGCCCTCCTTTTGTTGCTAATGTATTTACAAAAGCATTTTTGATTGTTTTTTATGGCAGAAGCCAGATTAATTTCTAGCTGGGCTTTGGCCTTTCTAATTTTCTCCCTGCAGAACCTCCTTGTAGTCTTCCTGAGCTGCCTGCCCCTTCTTCCAAAGGTCATAAATTCCCTTTTTTTCCTGCGTTCCAGCCAAAGCTCTCTGTTCAGGCAGGCCGGTCTTTTTCCCTGCCCGCTCACCTTTCCGCACATAGGGACAGCCTGCTGCTGCTTTGTCTTTAAGATTTCCTTCTTGAAGACTGTCCAGCCTTCCTTGTCCGTGAGGACTGCCTCCCACGGGACTCTGTCAAGCAGTCTCCTAAACGGGCCAAAGTCTGCCCTCCGGGAATCCAAGGTAGCAGTTCTGCTGACCCCCTTCCTTACTTCTCCAAGAACAGAAAGCTATCATTTCACAGTTGCTGTGCCAAGATGACCGCCGGCCATCGCATCACCCACAAGTCCTTCTCTGTTCACAAAGAACAGGCCCAGCTGGGCACCTTCTTTAGTTGGCTTCCTCACCAGCTGTGTTGGGAAGTTATCTTCCTCATACGCCAGGAACCTCCTGGACTGACTGTTTCCTCTCTGCTGTATTGTATTGCCAGCAGACATCTGGTAGGGTGAAGTCCCCCACAGGAACAAGGGCCAGCGATTCTGAGACTTCTCCCAGCTGCTTATAGAATATTTTGTTTGTCTCTTCATCCTGCTTTGGTGGTCTGGAACAGACTCCCGCCATGGTATCTGCCTTGTTGGCTTTCCCCTGATTCTTATCCATAGACACTCCACCCTTCCATCACCATCACCAAGCTCGACACAGTCAAAACACTCCCTAACGTACAGGGCTACCCGGGTCACTGCCTCTCCTTCCTTGCCTGTCCCTTCTGAAGAATTTGGAGCCATCCATTGCAGCCCTCCAGCTGTGTGAGTCATCCCACCATGTTTCTGTGATTGCCACTTTATCATAGTTTTCCACAGCACAATGGCTTCCAACTCCTCCTGTGTGTTGCCCCTGTACTGTACATTGGTGTGGATGTACTTCACCTGGGCTATTGACTCCGCTACCTTTTTGGGGCCAGTAACCCTAATTCCTATGTGGCCGTTCTCATGTGCATCTGTGGTTTCTAACACATACTTTACCTGTGTGACTTTGCTGCTGCATGGACCTCCATCCCCTACTGTCACTGAGACAGCAGACCAAGGGACCTTTCAGCACACTGTCCCTCAAACATTGGTAAGAAGCCCCCGTGCTTATCTTTAGTAACCCTGGTTTTACCTCTTTCTGCCTTCAAATGCTGTTTAAAGCTCTTTCAATGAGCCCTGCTAACTCCTGTGCAAGATCCTTTTCATGCTTTGTGGCAGGTGTACTTTGTCTGGCACCAGGAGGCCTGGTGCTGTGTAGACCAACCCATGGTCAAAAAGTTCAAATTTCTGCCACTGATACCAAGCTCAGAGCCAGGTATTGACTTTGTCTTATATGAAGTTTGTAAAGAGTAAAGATTTTTTATTGTAAGAACATCTTTAGACATTTCCCTTGTGAAATGAAAAATGGAAGGGGAAATCACTTCCTTCTTTGTGCTTGGTGAGAAACTGCCAGAAACCTAATGACCTTGCTGTCCTCTGTCATTTATCTTATGCCACCGGAACATCCCTGGCTTCAAGGGATCTCACCTAGATTTGCACCCACGCTGCAGATTGATCACAGATGCTCTGGATTTGTAATCTATTATGAGGAATGGCAGATGTGTAGCCTAGCAGTGGCAGCACCTCATTTCAAGGATTATGGATCCCTCTCTGAGATTAGCACAACAAGCCACAGATTACCCACCTGAGCATTTTACTTGATGGATTTAATGGCACCCCTGGGAAACCTTCTGCAGAAAGTCAATGAGCTGCCGAAGCAAGGAAGGAGGGAAGTTTGGCACGGGAACAGACTGCCAGGCATTCCTGCTCACACAGGGTGTATTGGCAGCTGCTGGGGCAAGGCGAGAATAAAAGTGAGGGTAGCTCTGACCTTGCACTGGCCATAGCAACAGGCTGAGTGCTGCTCACCTCAGTGGTGTGAGTTAGGAGCAGCTTACTCTGCAGGCATAGGTGTGCTGTGGGAGTAGTAACACTGGCAGATGCCAAGGCAGACATCTGAAGGCACATATCGGCTCTGAACAATGGAAACACAAGATCTACGTGATTTAGAAAATATGTTTCAGTGCTGCATGACGTTTGGCTTTCCCTCAAAAGTGTGGCTGAAGCCTTGGATCCACAGTGTCCTGCATTTGCTAAGCCAGATAAATCACTCCTCAAATACTGTGAGCCCTGCCCTGATAGAGAACGTGTCCCCTGTGGTTTTCTCTTCTCTGGGTATTAGCCTCCTTCTTTCTTTTTCCCCTTCTCTTCACACATCTCATTAAATAGCTCCTTTCCTCTGCAGCATATCCCAGTCAATATGGTTGGCTGGCGTTTTTATTGTTGCTGTTATGGTTTTTTTTCAGGGGTAGGAATGTTTTGGAACAGGAGGTCAGAAGAAGGGCAATACAAAGTAAAGAAGCTCTGTATAGACACTTAAAGAAGTTCACCATGAATGGGAAGGAAAGGGGTATCCCATGGAAAAAGAGAGGTGATCAACAGCCATCTGACAGAGGATCAAAGGGATGTCTTTTGTTTTAAAGCTAGCTAAGTCATACTACTCCTAAGGGACGAGCAGGCTGCCCTTCACCTGCTCCTTCCAGCCCCATCAGAACAGTGTAGCCAAGTGAATCACAAACACCTTTACTGTTTCCCTCACGAGTCCCCTGTATGATCCCTCTTTGGCTGAGTGTGACACCCAGGTGCGGCCAGGATCGGAGTGTGGAAGAGCTCAGGGTCTCAGAGGATTCCCTGCCCCTACTCTGAGTTTGCAAGTAGGTGTTTGGTTTGTTTTTCCCAGATGTTGGTCCCACTAGCTAAACCCCAGGATCTCAGGGATGGGTTCAGCTTTGCCGTATCCTGCCACAGGTAAAAGTGCTCCACCCAGCCAGGACTGCCCCAGCTGTTGTCACTGGCACTGGACCTGGCCATCCCCTTTCTGAGGGTGGTGGGAGAAGCAGGTGCCTCCTGTGCAGTCTGCCAAAGCAGTGCTGGCTCTGCAGTGCTCCAGAGGGATGCTGGGTTTCAGTCAGCAATGGCAAACGTGAATTCCCTCACAGAGTTTACTTGTTGCTTGAGAGGTGCTGTTTTGTAAAGATGCCACTCAGAACAACATTCGATCAGAATCTCACCCTCATATTTCAATCCGTCAGGCATGACCCACAAGTGTGTGTGGAACCAACCATACTGCAAACATAAAATAGAAGTTAATTCTCTGTCGAGTGCTCGGGTGACATAGTCTGTAACATTTCACTGGTCTGTAATGTGTCCTTAAGTCAGTGAACATAACCTTGGGATGCATACCCGTTAAAAATAAGGTTTTACAAATGCTTCTAAATGCTAAATGTTTCCAATTACATGGCTCATTCAAAGCCCTTAACAACTTTTCAAGTCAATGTTGGTAGTTACATGAGAACAAAAAATCCTCAAGGAGTCATCTGGGAAAAGGCAGAAGAAAAAAGCACATCTGTCTTCTTTTAACTTCCAACCTGGGATCTGGATTTTCTAATTCTTCTTTTTCTGGGAAGGAAGGGGGAAAAAAAGAAAGAAAAGTTTCTGCAGAAGCATACGTCTTCCTCAGAGCAGAAGCATGTGCCCACTTGTGAATATGCCTATTTATTAGCGTCCAGGTCTGAAAATTACAAGAGGTAAGAAAAAATCCCCAAGCATTTCTTTCTCTCATCTGTGATCTGCCTTCTGGCTTGGGCCGCACTTAGCAGGGTTGGAAAAAAGACCAAAGAGATGCCAAAGGAAAAATACATTAAAATGCAAGGTAATTTTATAGACCAGAGCGAAACCCCACATACCTTCCCAGCTTGACTCCAGCCCGGCGTACAAGGAGGTACAAAGTGCAAACTGCTCTGAACTTTCCATTCATAAGAAATACTGAGTTTAAATTTGACTGCCAGAGCCTGAGATCACCGCCCAGGGAATTTCACACAGACAATCCCAAAGCGTATGCACGGGGGTGGGTGATCCTCAGCGACCACCCCAGGTAACGAGGACAGGGTCCTGTCACAACTTCTGTGGTGTGTTGACACAGGCTGCAGACCCTGGGATGCGGCAGAGAAGACCCAGGAGAGGACTTTGCGTTCGTGGAGGCATCTGGCTCAGCTGAGCAAGAGGAAACACGAGATCGATTCGTAAAATGGGACAAGAGCACTTTAGGGTCCTGATGCAGCACTCGGCACGACAGGGCTGTGTTGCCCCTGGGGCTCCCGGTGCTATTTCTGTGCGGAGAGCTGCTGGTGCTGCCAACGGCTGAGGAGCCCCGTGCACCCTGCTCAGCGCTGCCCCTCTACCAGTTGTACTGATTTACCAAGGTTATAGCTGCGATAGCGTGCATGGGACAAGAACAATCGTAATTCGTGAGAAAAGCCGTTTCCTTCATGGTGGTTATTCAGTGTCCCCGGGGACACCCCCTGCTCTGGGTCTTCGCCCCTGCGTGTGCGGAGCAGAATATCTTGCCTCCCTTTGCCAGGAGCTGTCCTTGCCCCCGCGCTGCTGGTGTCCAGCCCCGCGCATCCCGAGGGGCGATGCTGGTCCCCTGCCAGCACTGAGCTCCAGGGCCAAGCGCCTTCATGGGCTGTGTTGGACTGACTGTCCCCACAGGTCTTGCCCCCCCAGATATCCCACACTCACAGCTGCTCCAAAGTCATCTATGCCGGCCGGAACTGGGACTAAGAGTCTTTGGGCTGAGCTCTGTGTTCATGACACCCACCCGAGCCTTGGTCCAAGGGGCTGGCCTGCTGGTGGAGCCGGCAGTAGAACCAAAAAGGCCAATCCTGATGCAGTATTATCAGTGCAGATTCTAAGGGACTGCAGTATTGCAATTTTTGTTGTTGCAGATTAATGAGGAATGATTTCATGCAAGAAAACAGGAATTCAGGGATTGATTTCAGTCATTGATTTTGGTCATTCAATGGTCACGCTTGACTCATTTGAATGGCAAATTTTCATAAGAAAGCCAACTGAATACACTTTCTACTTAAAACAAGTAATCAGAATTTGAAATTGTTCAACTATCTTGCTCAGGCATTTTCAGATGGAATACCTTTTTCCTTTTAAAAATGTTGGTATAGGTCCCGTGAAGCAGATCGACAACAAAAATATATAAAGGCTAGCATTAAAGTTACCATCCTAATGTTGAGAATCAGTTTCCTTGTTCATGCTGGGGTAAGTCTACCTCCCCGTAGTTTCAGCTTGCAAGTACTTCTTCATGTTTTAACTCCTAATGGTGGCTTTGGATGGGAGTACTTTTGGACGTGAAAGAATTGTTCTGGTCAGAAAAGCTCTTTATTGTCCTACTACCATCATGTTCATTCAGCTTCTCCTGACCGGTCTTAGTAGTTTCAGCCTTGATGTTTGAAATAAGGATTACCCCACTTGCACATGTCTCAACCGATGCCATGGCTACTACATGACACTAAGAAGACGGAGCTTCCACTGTGGTACAAAAAATGATTTTCCTAAGCTTTTTGATCACTCTTGCACTTTGACAATACTCCACGCATAAACTTTTGTTCCAGTGTGAGGAATGGAAAGCTGCCCAAGGATTACTCTTCTTGCGTCACGTTAGCGAAATCTGCTGACAGCTGGGTTTGTTTCCTAGGTTCCGATGTATAAAAGACTCTTCGATGGCTTCGTACAGATGGAGTCAGATGAACTCGTAATTACCAGTTTCCTCAGCAGTGAGACATGAGGAAATCCCAACAGCACTGGAGTAAGGGAAGAAACTATTGCAGACCGGAACTCACTCAGCCACCCATTTTCAGGGGCTCTACACGGTACGGTGGAAGAACGTTCTGTCCTTAATAAATGCATCTCTTTTCTGTTTTCACAGTGGTTTCTCAAGGACGAGGGAAGGACATGTTCATCACATCACAGGCCTCGTGCTTCCCTCTGCTGTGCAACCAGGAGAACAGCACAGGCGTGCAGAAACCGTCTCCTGAGAGATCCTGACATTCTGCAGTGGAGCGTACTGCCCTAGCATCACCGCTGTTTGTACGACAAATCATATAAAAAGATCCATTTTAGGTGGATGAGACGTTTTGCGCTGAAAAAGAATTTTGCTTTTGACTTTGGGCAATTGAATAGTATTCACAGCCCAATATTTTTTGGAATATTGTGCTGTTGCCAGAATTTTTCTGCTTCTCTCACTCCCCTCTTACTCTAAATGCAATGATTATGAAATGCATAATTTTGCATTCCGTCTTGGAAAATCTTTGCTCACCGTTTTTTTCCAGCAAGCTTTGATGTTTATCTGGGAAATCAGAGCTGCGGGATGGAGCACGGTGGTTCCCGTTCTCGTTTTTCTGCTGTGCAGCTGATGGTTTGGCAAAGGCACCCGCCGTGAGCCGGAGGTGTCTTGGGAAGGAATTAGGAGCGTGGAAACAGTGACGCCCTGCAGGCTGGAAACAGCGGGTGATTTACGCCACCGCCTGGCGACAGCAGCGCTTTCTGAGTTTGCGCCCACGTTGTGACTGCTGCTCCAGTGAGGAGACGGTGGTTTTGGTGAAGATGGGAGAAAGTGAAGAAGCGTCCTCATGAGCAGGATTTTTTGAGATTCCCTGTTTGGCCTGTAATTTTGGGGTGCAAACTGAGGCATTGAAACCAGACTATCCATCCGTGCAGCCCGCTGCGCCCAGCTGGGAAAGCTGTGCAAGAAGCTCTGACCCTCGGGTCTTGCCTACGCTGAAACTTTCCTGCATTCCCCAAAACACAACAAGACGTTGCTTCCCGCACAGTTCTGGGCACCAAGGGAGGGTGAGGATGGGTTCGCGGGTAAGCAGAGGACGATGGTAAGGAAGTCCTTCCTCTGCCAGAACCAATCCCTTCCTCTCGATTTCGGGTCACGCCTCTCCTAAACCAAAGCGTCTCAGAGACACGCACAGAAAGCTGGCAAATGCACTTTGCAAGGGGTGAGCACCAGTTCACCTTGGGGACGGCTTCTCTGCACCGGCCGGGGATGAGGTCTATTAACAGACATGTTGTGTATCTGTGTCTGCTCTCACGCCTCCTCTGGAAGTAGCTGGGCTCCCCTGAATCCCAAGACACAGCCGAGGGAGGAGGGAATCTGTGTTAGGCAGCAGTGTTCAAAATGCTGTTTTCTGGGAGAAAAACAATCGGGCGTCTACAAAGGAGCACGCTGCCGTGATTCCTACTGCCATGTAACATGCCAGCTGCTGAAACCAGCAGGAAAAATATCAGCTCTCTGCACCCTCTTGTGAAAGTTCTCCACAATTACACCGTCACAAATCCACAGGACATCTGCGGCAGGGAAAATGGCTGTGACACTTTGTCCTCCAATACACTAGCAGGCCAGAGGTGAGCGCTGAAGAACTGGTGCTGTCGGCAGCTCTTGAACACGACAAGTGTTAGAAACAGAACTGGCTGGATTATTCAGCCTGTTCCTTGGCAGGCCACCCCCTTCCACACCTGGCTTCTTCACTGCTCCTAAAGACACCTGAAAGCGAGCTCTGCATGCACACGCACGAACTCTTGGCGCAGGCACCAACGTCTCCAGCAGGTCAAACGTCTGCCTACCTTGGAGAGGTTCCTGCGCTGTCACACTCTGTGGGGTGCAGAGACAAGTGCTGGAGGTGGCAAGCTTACAGCCCACTCCGACTCCTTTTCGTGACAGTAACCAACTCAAGCTCAGTAAGGTTGTTTTTCTGAAGTATCAGCCTTAATTTATTTTTTCATAGTTTTATCCATTTACTTCTTTCTATGCTACTTTCAACTTCTGTACATAGTCCTTTCCTTCCTTTGATGTTTCTACCTCTTCCTTTGCACCTTCTCCTCCCTGATTGTCAGCTGAGCTATTTTCAGACCTTATAGGGTCCTTTTCTTCACCCTTCTGATACCACAATACAAGAACACAATATTGCCCATACAGTAATAATTCTCATGATTTTGCCCCTAACTGAAAGGGGATGGGAAATTCAGCTTGCAGAATGAGACAAGAATCTTTGTCTCCACAAGAATTTTGGTGTCACTTTAGCACCACTTCACGCTGGCGAGCTGTCCCCAGGAGAAGAGCTTCATCAGCCGCCACGTTTGCACACACCTTCTGCCATCGGTGGGATTGCTCTGGCCATAGGCGTGCAGCCCGCTGCACCCAGCTGGGAGAGGAAGCTCCTGCCTGGCCACTGAGGCACAGCCGGGGTGGGGGGACCGTCCTCGCTGTCTCCACACCAACACCCCTCAGCACTGTCCAGGGCTTTGAGGATGCTCCTGGCTGGGCAGAGCTCGGGATGGCCCTCACAGCACTGTGGCCAGATAGGGACACTGGAGGCTGCCAACAGAGACTGGGGGTGATGCCCATTTGGGTCCCCATCAGACCTGTGAAAAACAGTTTCCCCACCAGCTGCTCTGGACTTGGCATCTGCTGTGCTGCAGGTGTGCAGCCACAGCAGGATTTCCAGCCATTGGAGGCACTGCCGACACAGCTCTGGAGATCATGGCGTGCCCCCCCAGCAGGCTGGGGCCACCCACAGTGGGGTGCAGGACCAGGGAAAGGCACCAGGGGAATGGGGAGAAAGCGGCACTCAGAGAGTGACTCAGGGAAACAGCAATTTATTGCCTTTTTCTTGAGACAAAGGTTGATGGAGCCCTGCTAGTGCCGCCGGCGGGGTGGCCTCTTGCAGGGCAGGGGAGAGTCCTGGGGGCTGGGAGCCCTCCTCTTTGGGGGGCAATGGGGCCCCCCACGTAAGCGGTGCCTGCCCTGACCAGGAGCAGAGGGGCCGCGGCTGCAGGCCTGGCCAGAGGGACCTGCCAGCGTCGTCACCTCCCCCGGCTCCTCCTGGGGCTGCTCCTGCTCGGCAGGGACGGGCGCAGATGGGGGGCAGGTGGGACCCCCGCAGGGGGCAGCCTCCCATGAGCTGGGCTGGTCCTCGTCATCGGAGCTCGCAGGGCTGCTGGAGGAGGCCAGGCTGGAGTCAGGAGTCCCTCCCCAGCAGGTGCTGGGGCTGGGGCTGGGGCTGGGGCTGGCTGCAGGGCTGTCGGCCTCCCTCCCAGCAGCGTAGGAGCGCAGCAGCCTCCAGGCCTCCTCGCTGCACCGCTGCACGATGACATTGATGAGGCCACGGACCAGCGGTGCTGTGTGTTCCTCGAGGCCACGCTGCATCCACTGGACCACGGCATCCATGTCCAGCCCGTAGCAGCACAGGGTGTACAGGATCAGCTTTTCGGCTGCCATTGCCAGCCACCACTCTTCCTCATAGATGGCCTCCAGCTCGCGGCGCAGCCAGGGCAGCACGGGGTCGAGGAGATGCTGGTTTTGCTGGAAGAGTGCCGCCCAGACCTCGGGCAGGAGGCCACCCACGGTAGCGCTGGCCTCTGTCCCCGCATCCCCCTGCTCTTCCAGGGACAGCATCCCCTGCGGAGAGGAGGGAGGGGACGCCGCGGGGCCGTGGGGGCTGCTGTTGTCCAGGCGGCGGGGAGCACTGCCTGCCTGGCTGCTGGCGACTGATGGCCATGCGGGGGGCATGATGACATGCTCTAGGTAGTCATCTCCTCCCCGCACAGAAAACTTGACCTTCTCCATCTGTCCTCTGCAGAGTGGGCAATTTGATGTCCTTTTAGCCCAGCGCATGATGCAGCCCAGGCAGAACTGGTGTTGGCACGGCTGCACGAAGGCAACGCCCTTCTGAGCATCACGGCAGATGGGGCAGATCTGCTCTCCCTCCGTGGCCATGTCCATGCTCCGCGGTGAGTTGGGGAGAGCTGAGGATGAGGAGCTGCTTCCCCTCGCTGGTGTCACACACTGCAAGAGGGAGAGAAGCCATGGTCACTCCCTGCCCCGGGGACAGGAGCAGGACGGAGGGGAGGAGGAAATACCCAGGCCCCTCGAGAAGCACGCCCTCCCAGCTCCCCAAGCCTCATGGCCACCTTGGGGGGACATTTCCCTGCACAGCTCACCTCCGCTGCTGCTAGCGCGTCCCGCGGTGCCCGGCCGCCTGAAGCAGGCAGGGCCGGGGAAACACAGGGGATGGCTCGGGGACGGGCACCGAGAGCTGCCGACGGCAGCCCCCAAAGCACCACCCGGCACCAGGAGAAGCCTCGCTCCACCCTCCAGGCCTCGCAGGCACGCTCGGCAGGAGTCCAGGCAGGAGCCAGGCTGGGGCAGGCCCCGCCGGCGCCCAGATATAAGCAGCGAGGGACGTGAGGTCACAGTCCATCGCCCGCTGATGTCACAGTCCACTGCACAGCAGTGTCACAGTGGGTCATCTGCCCCCGCAGGGGCCCAGCATCAGCTAAAACCGAAGAGTTCATCCAGGAGATCACGGGCCACCTTTCCCCCATGAGGACAGTGCGGCAGCGGAGCAGGTTGCCCCAAGAGGGCTTTGCCACCTCTGTGCTTGGGTGTTTTGAGCTGCAGCTGGACAAAGCCCTGAGCGCTTGGTGTCACCCCTGAGCTGACCCTGATTTGGGCAGGAGGTGGGGCCAGAGACCTCCAAAGGTCCCACCCACATCCGTTGTGTGCTCTTACCCTAATCCTGTGAGAAGGACCAAGTTTAAGATGGTCATCGGCAGAGTCCATATCAGCAAATTTACAGGAAGAAAAGAAAATACCACTTTTTGTTTTCATGTTCTGTGCTTCCGTGGTACTCATCAGTTCAGCATCTGCTTGCCTTGTAAAGTGTAAAGTTTTCCATTCATACAGCCTTGTTCTGCGGTATGGTGCCGCACTCTTGGCGGCGCAGCCGAACAGATAAGCTAAAACTCAGGTTGTCAAACAAAAGTACCTCCCTCTGGATCCATGGATTAACTACAGTTGTGAGGGATGCTTGCTGAAGACTAATTGTCCAGACCCACGACTTCCTAATAGCCTGGGCAGTGAGTTCTGACCATTTAACTGTGTTGCTAAGAGCAAGTCAAAGGAACTTTGTATTTTCATTGCAAAATTCTTAATTGTATTTGTCTGTGTTTATGGTGTGCTCCGCTCAGTAGTACAGAGAGAATGGTGTTTGGAAAAAGCTTTTGGAAAGAAAGTATTTCCTTAATAATTTACTTTCTGAGAGAGATCAGCCTCTCCACAGGCAGCGAGGGCTGGACTCGGGAACATTTCTGCTGCACGTTGCAGCCTCATGAAGTCTGGCTCTGCACGTTCTCATCAAAACTAGGAAACCTTAATGTTCCTCTGGGCTTGGAGAGTGTAGCGCTGGGTGCTGTTTGTGGAATGCCGTGTATTTCATCCCAGGCAATGTCAGAGAGAGGCTCAGGAGAAGGACTCTATGAAGAAAGAGGCTGAAATAAGGAACTAAAATGAAAATAAAGGAAGAGACAAGAAACCTGATTAGCAGGTTTGTCTTGTAGGGGTTTTTGTAGTAGTATTTTTCATTCTATTCATTTAGGCATTTTGTTCCTAGTTTTTAAGTTCCAAGCCTGTAAAGTCATAATGTTAGGATTAACCTTAAGCTCGAGTTCTTCCCTATCTACCCTTTTCTTTCAGTCTGATCTCTTTTTTCTCCTTTTCAATAAAAAGAACGGTACGTATAAAAGTGGGATTGTTGTTTTCCAGGCATTTCTTAATTCTCCAAGTATTTTAACACTGAAAACTTTTCTGTGAAAACCTCTTGCTTCAGTTGTCTGTACTTTGCCATCTGCCCCGATCACTGGTGGAGTGAGAAGGGGCAGCGCGGGGCGTGGGGTCCTCTGGTCCTTCATTATCTGGTGGGAGGTTGGAGTTGTAAGGCACTTGGCTTTCTTTGCAGCTTTGATCCAATAACTGCGTTGACACCCTGCCCATCTGGTGTGCAAGAGCGCAGCAGCATTTCATACTGTGAGAGCTGATACCCTCCATGCTGCACGAAGGCAACGCCCTTCTGAGCATCGCGGCAGGTGGGGCAGATGTCTGAGGGGGCATTTTGCTCCAGCCCCATCCACTCCCTCTGGCACTCGCCCACAGTGCCAGGTCACTGCACGCTTGCCAAGTCTGCTGTGGTTCTGGTGGCTGGTGCTCTTGGCCAACTGATGCACCGGTGGCCCTCAAAAGCACTAGCGATGGAGCCTGATCCTATATACACAGGAAGGAGTTGTTGTTGCTTTCCCCCCAGAGGAGGGGAGGAGGGCCACCGATGCCCTGCTCACAACTCTGGGGAGCCCAGGATCGATCACCGTGTGGGCTGTACTGTCCCATCACCCACTCCTGCCTCTGGCTTTTCTAATCAGTCAGAGTCACTAGTCCAATCACTGCTTTTTTATTTTAGAAGAGCATTATCTGTTGGTTTTAATTTGGCCTGCGATGAGAGTGAAGGGTGCTGTGTAAGTCAGCCACATGGGCCCGCCCATTAAAATCTCGTGACATGACAGCCCGTACCTTCTGCTGACATCGCTCCTCATCTACATCAACGGGAGAGGCAAACACACATCGACATATCAGTCCAGTCTCTGCACATATTTTTTTTCTTGTTTGGTTTTGTTTGCTTTGTGTGGTTTTACAGTCAGAATTTTTCCTCTCTACAGCCCCATTGGTTTTGGGTACGATGGGCACAAGGACACTTTGGTTCTATTTGTAGGGCTGCACAATGTTTCTGCATTTCTTGCCCAGTAGAATGGATCCCCTTTTGCTGTCCAGCGGTAGGGAAGACTGACCCAGGATGAGTTCTCTCCGCACTTTCTTTTTGCAACAGTTGCTTCATCTGCATGTTTGCAAGGATAGGCTTCCGCCCTGAGAACATGCGTATCTAAATGACAAGGGCATACTCAGAATTGCAGCATCTAGGCGTCTGAACAAAGTAAAGCTGCAAGTTTGCAAATGGTCCCCGTGGTTCCGGGTGTGCAGCTATACTTGTCTTCTCCTTCTGGCTTACCTCATTTTGTTGAAAAGTTGTCCTGACCATATGAAGACTTAAGAACTGGAAGGGTACTGTGCTAGCAAGGTTCAGTCGTTTACACCTTCATTTCTGACCAAATGAGAGCCCCTTCCTGATTGTTTAAGGTGCAGAACTATTAGAATAACTAAAAATGCCTATGAATTATGCAAACTCTAAATGTGTTTGGACTGCGTAAAAAGAAAAAGAAATCACATGTAACGTTCTTTAACTTTCTTTTTCCAGTGTTACCTGTATCTTCAGGTACACCAACATTTTAGTGGTGTAGTCATGAGCTCAGTGGCTTCATTAAAGCCTCCTACTGCTCTGATGCCATTCCAAAATAACGTTGAGAATGGCATGGTAATGGGAAAACAGGCACACAAGCAAACTTTTGGGCAAACCCATCAAAAATATGGAGCAAGCCTACCCTGTCATCGAGCTGCAGGCATCCCCCCCGTGCTGGTGTGGGTCACTGCCTGGCCCACCTGAGCAAGGGCAGGTCTGTCTGTTCTTCTCGCTGTACCCCAACGGTGCTTTGCCTGCACGGTGCAGGGAAATGTAAATCACTCCAGCCAGGCTCACGGCAGGGTGTTGTCTGCCTCTTTGGGCTGTTGTAGTACAATTAGTGGGAAGTGGTTGAGTGAAGTATAGCTTGAAACCGGAGTGGGGGAGAATCAGGGTTTTGAAGCAATAGGAGAGGTTCCCTATCTCTCCTTTACCACCCTCTCAGCATTATCTCCTAGGGAGAAATCCCTGGGCACAGCACAGGAGTTTGAACAACCCCACCTTCTTCAGCCTCAAATACCTAATCTCAGTCGCTGCTGGCTGAGTAGGTAGTTTAGTTTGCAGTCAGCACCAACCGAAACTTCTAAAGCACAGCTCCTGCTGCTTTGGTGAATGAGCCCAGTACCTCTGGTTCTCTGTCAGCTGTAGGGTCAGTCTGAACGTTGCCGCAGCTATTCTCGTGCACGGACCCCCTTCAGTGGCGAGTGGTGCTGCCACGGCTGCCTTTAGTGCTGATACTCGAGGTGCGTGTGGGTTCTCCAGGATGGCTCCAAAACTCACCCATGCTGTCCCTGTGCCCAGACCACTGTCATTCTTAAATGCAGGACCTTTTAAGGATGCCTGGGAGGGTTCTGGCTTCTCTGGGGAAGAAAAGGTTTAAAAAACCCCTCAATCCTATGTCTCCTTGGATCAGGGACTTATGTGAGCATCCTTGGAGAGGAGGAATTCTTGTGCCACTGGTGTCGGACTGGCAGACCCTGGGCCGTGCTGTCCAGCCACCTCTAGTTTACAGGCAGGATGGGATGCATTTGTCCAAGGAGATTTGCATTTCTACTAGGCAGGTTATTTATAGAGCCCTGTAATACTTGCTCTGTCAGGTTTACATCTCTGTAAGATGAGACTACTCCTGTGCAGCTGTGCATTTGCCTTTCCTATCTGATTCTTCACAAATTTGGAAATTCAGTCTGTAGAGAGCTTGGAATCGTAGAGTCGTTTAGGTTGGAAAAGACCTTTAAGGTCATTGAGTCTAACGGTAAACCTAGCACTGTCAAGTCCACAACTAAACCATGTCCTTCAGTGTACGGGAATAGACAGGGATCGGCGACTGGAAGATCACGGGCTGTGACGGAAAAAGATAGACTCGTCCCCATAGGAGTGGCAGGAACAGGAAGCGCAAGAGCTATAGAAGCGTGTGACGCAGCTAAATAAACGGACATTTTGTATCCATCATATTGATGTCTGTGCATCACTGTCCCCAGGGTGGGTAGAGCCCTGTGTCCCGGAGGTATGCGGCCCAAGATAAGTTCTCCCGTAGAAGCGTACAGCTACACCTCAGCACCACGTCTACACGTCTTTCAAATACCTCCAGGGATGGGGACTCAGTCACTTCCCTGGGCAGCCTGTTCCAATGCTTGACAACCCTTTCGGTGAAGAAAGGTTTCCTAATATCCAACCTAAACCTCCCCTGGTGCAACTTGAGGCCATTTCCTCCTGTCCTGTTGCTACATGTTTGGGAGAAGAGACCAACTCTCACCTCACTACAACCTCTTTTTAGATTGTTGTAGAAAGCAATAATGTCCCCCCTCAGCCTCCTCTTCTCCAGGATAAACAACCCCAGCTCCCTCAGCCGCTCCTCATCAGACCTGCTCTCCAGACCCTTCACCAGCTTCATTGCCTGCCTCTGGACACGCTCCAGCACCTCAATGTCCTTCTTGTAGTGAGGGGCCCAAAACTGAACACACGAGTTGAGGTGCGGCCTCACCAGTGTCCAGTACAGGGGCACCATCCCTGCCCTGCTCCTGCTGGCCACACTACTCCTGATCCAAGCCAGGATGCTGTTGGCCTTCTTGGCCACCTGGGCACACTGCTGGCTCGTGTTCAGCTGGCTGTCAGCCAGCAACCCCAGGTCCTTTTCCACCAGGCAGATTCCAGCCACTCTTCCCCAAGCCTGTAGCACTGCATGGGGTTGTTGTGACCCAAGTGCAGGACCCGGCACTTGGCCTTGGTGAACCTCATACAGCTGGCCTTGGCGCATCGATCCAGCCTCTCCAGATCTCCTTGCAGAGTCTTCCTACCCACGAGCACATCAACACTCTCGCCCAACTTGGTGTCATCTGCAAACTTCGGGAGGGTGCACTCGATCCCCTCCTCCAGATCATTGATAAGGATACTAAACAGAATTGGATCCAATTCAACTGGTAGGGTGAAGTCCCCCACAAGAACAAGGGCCAGCGATTCTGAGACTTCTCCCAGCTGCTTATAGAATATTTTGTTTGCCTCTTCATCCTGCTTTGGTGGTCTGGAACAGACTCCCGCCATGGTATCTGCCTTGTTGGCTTTCCCCTGATTCTTATCCATAGACACTCCACCCTTCCATCACCATCACCAAGCTCGACACAGTCAAAACACTCCCTAACGTACAGGGCTACCCGGGTCACTGCCTCTCCTTCCTTGCCTGTCCCTTCTGAAGAATTTGGAGCCATCCATTGCAGCCCTCCAGCTGTGTGAGTCATCCCACCATGTTTCTGTGATTGCCACTTTATCATAGTTTTCCACAGCACAATGGCTTCCAACTCCTCCTGTGTGTTGCCCCTGTACTGTACATTGGTGTGGATGTACTTCGCCTGGGCTATTGACCCTGCCAGGATTATGCTCCTGATCCCTTAACCAGCTGTCACAAGGCCCTGAAGTCTCTCCTGAGAGCCCTTGGAGTTCTCATTGCAACTTCCTCTTCACCGCTACCTACCTGAAAAATCAATGACGGATAATAATCTGAGGGCCCTACCAGAGTAGGAAGTTTTCTCTTCATGTCTTTAACCTGGGCCCCAGCAGGGCAGCAGACTTCCCTAAGAAATGGATCTGGTTGGCATATTGGGCCTTCTGTCCCATCAGGGGAGAGTCTCCTATGACAGTGACCTGTCTTTTTTCTTTATGGAAGAGGTTTTGGTGCAGGGCGTAGGCTGGCTTAACCTCGGTGACGCCTCCAATCTAGATGAACCGTTGCCCTCATCATTGTTCGGTTCTGCTTGCAGAGCCTCAAACCTACAGTGCAAGGGCACCTGGGAAGGTGGGGTGGTCCCAGAGGAGATGCGCCTGCTGCACTTGGCAGGTACTTGTTGCCAATGCCCACTCTCCCTTAAGTCACCATTTTCTGCTGGTTGGGTGGATGATAGGGAATCCCCTGTATCATGTGTCCTGTTTGCCTGCCAGGCCTGTCCCAGGGCAGGTAGGGTTAACTCACTTGGAAGTGAGAGGGAAGGCTCACAGAGGCCAGGGGAGAAGAGGGGAGATGCAGCTGATTGCTCCCCAGCATTTCGCCCGGCACCTGCGGGAATGTGGAGCACCGAGCAACTCAGAGGCCGTGGTGACTGACGATGTTCTAAACCCTTTCACAGCGCCTACCACAAGCCTTGAGCTGTCATCATAGAGGCGAAAATACCCTCTAAAGGACAGCAGATGGCAGTGGAAAACCTGTCTGAGGACAGTGCCGCACCCAAGGGATGCCCTAGGACAGAGCAGGCGGCTGCTGATTAATCCCAGCTCCTCAAAAGCCATGAGGAGCAGGGGGAGGGGAACATGCTGGGAAATTGATTTGCAAGGTTCACTTTCGGTATCTTTCTTAACTCCTGGTTTGACTGGTAAAAGGCTGTCAGGATTTTTCTTCACCCAGTTTTTTCAGGAAACTGCTTTTTAGGTATGAAAGAAACCCCAAACCTTTCATCTCTAACATTATTAATGTAGTGCAGCCAGGGGATGTAAAGAGTGATCCAGGGAGAGACTTGCAAGAACAGGAATTGTTACTAAATGGCTTATGCATGTAGATTTTTGAGATAACACAACCTAAGAGCAAACCCCTGAGTCTGAACTTTGGGTATAGCTTTGTATTTTCTAGCCCAAGAAAGAAAATGCTTACTGTGCTCTACCAGGCACTCTGAGTAAAGGCAGGGTCCCACACTTTAGGTACCTCTGACTTCAAGCTCCACTTGTGCTCCCCTGCCCTTCCCCCTCAGAACTGCTCTACATATAATATAGGCTTCAGTGCTTCCAAACGACGGTGCCCTCACTATTGCCTGCCCTGTGGCCGGGCTGTAAGACTTCTGCTGAGACATTCTTGCTTTGCACTTTTCTATACCTACGCATAGAGAAAGAAAGAGAAATCCCGCCTTAAGAACCTGCAGTCTAACCTGGATACCACAAAGGACTTGGAGAAGGCACGCCTGTATGCACTGTGCAGCCGGGAAGAAAAATGCAGCATCTAGGAACTGAATCCACACAATTATTCAGGCTTCCCTTGCATTAACAGAAGTCAACATCATCTTCCTTTGAAGCCTTGCGGTTATCACAAGGCCAAAGCCAAGTGCCCAGAGGAAAACAGTGGCTGAACAGAGACTGCACCTGGACTCCCTTCCCCACCCCACCCCCCGCCCCCCTCCTCTGTCTTGCAGGACAGCATCTTCTCCTTGAGGATGCAGAGCAGAGAGGGTGAGTAGCACAATGCATTCAGGCTGAATGACAGAGGGAGCCTAGCCTTTTCTTGCTCAGCCTGTTACAACCTCTGTTTGCCAGGCGACATGGCTATATCGCTCCTCAGCGTTTCCTTTTACAAGGCTGAGAACTTGTAGCATGCTGCCAGCTCACCGCATTTCCAGGGAAAGAGAGGAATTGTGTTCTGAGCCCCTCCACAAAGGCAAGGCATTAACAAGGAGAGCCAGATCCCCCGGGACCCTGTAAGTGGAGCATCTTTCTCTGGAATGAGAAAGTAATGACTCTGATAACAGATGCAACAGTCTCAGGAGTGTCTAACTGACTGAGTATTGGCTGTGGGTGTCTGCCTGCAGTGTAGTGAGGGCGACTGGTGGACAGAGGTGGCAGAAGGAAGTGTGTGAGAGGTAAAACTCCCTGGGCCCTGGTAGTGATAGGCCCTTACACATCACCTCGTTCCCCTGGAGGAGGCAATCATTCCCAAAGAGTGGAGGAGGGACTCGATAATGCCACAGGTGTTAGGATAGCTTGAACCTGACACCAAGGATAGGAGGATATGAGAAACCTGGAGAGGCAACAATATCAGTGATGCTGAGTCTTCAGTTCAGTGGAGCAAGCTTTATTCCTTCAATATACCTCAGGCTCTGTGGCGATAAGAGTAGATGGCTGAAAAAGGTCAATTTCCCCTATTGAGAAAGAGCTTTTAAGAAAAGGAGCAAAAAGGAAAACGTCTGGCTCCTACCGAAGCCGTGTTGTCTTTGTCCTGTCTCATCGATAGCCTCCTTCGACAGCATTTTGCGTACAGCCACATAAGACCATTGGCACAGAGGGGTGCAGGCCAACAGGGAAAGGTCTGGGGGGTATCTGGAACAGCAAGTAGTAAGGGGAAACCATCATCCTGGATGCACACCTACCTGAATGCCTCCAAAAAAGCACCAAGCCATTTTGGAAAGGAGGTGTCCTACAAACACTGATGATGAACTTCTTCCTATCCTCTACTGAGATGTGTTATCTACCTAAAACCCAAATGGGAGATGATGTGTTTCCATGTGTCTAGACAAAGGAGACTGCATTTTGTGCCGTTCTGCAAAGCAGGGATGAAGGGAGAGTGAACAGGAGAGTCTGTGTGGCAGTTTTGTGTAGGGTGGCTGGGAGGGGGAAGAGTGGGCAGTGCTTAGCTTGTGTGGCCAGATCTTGCCCAGGGCCAGGCAAAGGTGAAGGGCAGTGACTGAGCAACGTGGGGAAGAGCTCGCAGGGAAACTGCTGTGGCCGTTTGCAGTGGGGAAGGTGAAGAGCTGAAGTGAGAGAACCGCAGAAGTTCAGTTAACATAAGCTTCCCCCAAGGAGCACGTTACAGCACACAAGGAGGTAGAAATGCCCCCAAAGGTTGGGTTACAGGAGTTACTGTGCAGGAAGCAAAGTGCATGATTGCTTTACAAGGGGCAGCTTCTTGTTGGTGGCTGCGGCACAAGGATCTGCGGGTGCAGAGAGGTCATGTTTGTTCTCTCAGTTGGAGAGTTCTGCAAATGGCAGCAGCTGAGAGAAATGGAGAGACCTCCAGGGGGGTTTCAGGGCAGTCCTGCTTGTACTGCAGCAGTCCTCTGCAAATTATGCCCTCCTCGGACTGCCCAAATTTCCTAGGTGAGAGCCATCCTACGGCTGGGATCACAGTGCCCCTTGGAGGCAGCAGAGAGTGTAAAGGACAGCAAGAAGCAGCTGCTGCTGGCAGGAAATTCTCTTATTAGACCCGGGTAACTGGGCTTGTGAAACTACATTACAACCTGCTGCTGGGCACAGAGGTGGCAGGCATCATGCAACATCTAGACGTGAGGCTCCAGGGTCAGAGCTCTTACTTTGGTCCGTCCTTGTACCGTTGATGCAGCTAAGTGGAAGAGGCCAAGTTTTGGCTGTCAGGCGGTTGGCTGAGGATCAGGACCTTGCATTCCATGGAACATTCTTGATTCCACATGTGAAGCTGGAAATTCACACAGAAATCCAAAGTACCTGCATGCCAGTTTCCTAGGAATGACATGATAAGGTGTTCAGGGGGCAGAACAGCACTCTGTGTGAAAGGCTCTGAAAGTGGCAATAGCAGCAAAGCATTATGGAAAAGAAAAGTGTTGTGGGGTATGTGGGTGGAAATCACAGGCCAGCAATAATTAAAATCTTTTTGAGGTCATACCAGAGACCTCCTTCATCAGGAAAGAGAACAATCAAGAAGTGGCAAGTAGGATTCACAAAGCTATGAATTTTGGATAGGTAGTAATAGAGGGATTCAGACTATTGAGTCAATGACTTCTCAAGATTAAGTGCAGAGGGAACACCTTTGGGTGCAATAACTGACTGCTGCCTAGGACAACTAGTCCTAGACCCCACAGGAGAAGAGGCCATACAGGATTTGGTCTGGAGTGGTGCGTTACATGTATGTAAATTGAAGAGGTTTTATTACAAGGGCTGTTTTCTGACAAAAACAAGCATGTAACTAATTTTATCTATGGAGCAGCTAGTTAGGCCAAATAAATGCCACATTCAGGTATTATTCTGGTATCCCTGCTCAAGAAAGGGGGGAAACAGCTGTGAATCAGGTAAATGCCAAACTCCTCTTCACAACTCAGTGCAATTTGAGAAGTAGGGGAAGCCCAATGAAACCACCAGGAGATCAATTTGAAACAGATAAAGGGAAAAAACTACTTTTCACAGGGGTTATCAATCTTCTGGAAGCTGTGATCCCAGGAGGCTGCAAAGGCAGGGAGTAGCAGCTGACCCAAAAAAAGGGCTTAGGCAAATTCACGGGCAACAGGTCTATAAACAGGTACCAAAAGGCTTGGCAAAAGCATGTGTTTCTTCTTTCTCGATTCAACAGTTGTGGGTCCTGTGGAATCAAAGGGTAATGGACGGCAGATAGTGGGCAGGGTCACATGCTGTGCCTAAATAGCTTCCCCTTCTGCCTTCTATGCCTCATACCTCCTATGTCACTCCTTTTCCTGTTAGCCCACGAGCAAAACAACCTGTAAGGCTTCTTAAGCTCAAACTATGGATGCACAAGGCAGTCAAATTGCTTAAAATTGCTGTGTTGCACACCAGTGATGCTGAACAGACCACTTGGATGAGTGCCCTGGTTCTTGTCAGTAGCGGGGGGAGAAGGCATGATCTGAACTACTGTTCAGATCAATCTGCTTAGAAGTACTGCAAAGCCAAATCACTTTATGCTCATGTGAGATCTTGCCCTGAGGTTTGTAACATAGACTTTTTGATACAAATAATGAACCTTTTGAGAGATGCTACTGTTAGGTAACTGCAATATTTCCTTCCTAAGCTGAGATGAGTCGCCACTTCCCCTCATGCCTCACAACACTTACTTGGCCAAGAGCAGTAGCATACTCAGTATGCACACACCATAACTTTGCTTTTATGGAACTTGATTTGACAACCATGGAAATCAAGAGGAGGAATGTGAGAGAAAGATTTTGCATCTGTCTCATCTAGGGCCTATGTTAAACTCCTGGTTTCACTTCACCCCTGGAGGACTGCTCCAGGTACAGAAAAAGAGGTTTAATCTGTTTCTAGCAATGAGATATCAGGTGACGTTGGAAGGTTTCCATCACTTCAGGGAACAGGTCTGTGGTGTTACTGACAAGCAGAATTAGCAGTCATCAGCTGTAAATGCATAGAGACTAAGTCAGTGGCTGGAGAAATAACTCAGTAACGGTAATGAGGATTGCTAAGTCATAGTTTTAAATAATCGTTGACATTAGATGATGCTCCCCTTATTGGTGGAATTCTCCATTAGCGTGAGAATGGCTTCTTCCTGTGAAGAGCCCAATTAGACAGAAAGCAAAGGCATGAAACATTTGCACATCAAGAATAATGATTAGGAGACACACTTTGATGGCACCTGAAGGTAAATCCGCACAAAAGCCTCTGAAGTCAATAGCAATGACTCCAGAGTTGCATTAGACATCTCTTACTACAGAAAGAAGTCAATCACAAAACAGTGTTAGAAGCAGGAAGAAAGAGCGGACAAGAGCAGAATTATGTGCCCAGGTTTGTCATAAAGAAATATAACAGATAAAGTAGATTTAAAAAGCCTGTCCTCTTCCCCCAGTGCTACAAATGTTACCAAACATAGAAAGGAACAAACTCCAAATATCTGATGGCTCAAAGAGACTTCTGGATGCCCCTTTGAACAGTTCTAATGTGGAACTCAGTGAGGAAAATTGGTCAGAACCAGGTTCTTCTGCTCAAATTTCATGTTTGCTACCCAGAAATACTTCAAAGCATCCCCACAACAGCAATGGCTTTTAAAAGCACCTCTTCTCCATGATGTCTCACAGTACAAAAGCAAAGAGGTCTTCAGAGAACACTCTGCTTGGCTGTGGAGTAAACACGCTCAGACTCTCTTTACTTTACAGGTATGTATGTTGTATAGGCACAGATTTTGAAGCTTGAACAAAGAACACACTACTTGTCCCTAGCAGTTTGCTACAACATTAGTCAGTATTCTGTGTCCTGCAGCTCTACTAGTGTGTAGGCTTGGTTTTGGTCTGTTTGGTTTGGCCGTTCTACACCTGCCATCTTCACTTTTTCTGTTCAAAAGCCCCAAAGAGCTGCACCAGCATTTATCTGACAGCATCTCTCACAAGAGTTCAGTCTCTCAGATGTTGTAGAACAGGCCCGCTAATAATGGAAGCATTTTAGCTCCAACAGGATAATTGGAAATTGGATTTTTCTTTCCAGCATGTCCTTTGGGATCTTCTACAATTGAGCTATTGGATGTTTTGATGGACAATTGTGATGGTAATGCCGGTGGTGTAATAATAATAATAATAACAACAGCAATAATAATAAGGACTATTATAAGTATTTCTTTGCCGTTGAATAACAGCCTGAGAAAGTTATTTGGGAAAATTTTTGCAAAAAGCCCCAACATATGCCTAGATCAAAACCATTAATCCACCTTCTGTCATACTGATAATGAGAAAAATATCCGGTTTACTCACATCCATCAAAATTACTCACCTTAGGCAAATGGAGAAGAGATTTATTTAATCCTTATTTTCAAAGACTTAACAACAGTTTACAAAATAATCAGCCACCATGTTCCCCTGAGTTCACTACACCATCAGCTTATCATTCATGCCAACAGAGATACTATGAAGAAAATCTCATGGTCACAAAAAAGAAGTCAGTTGTGTTGCTAATACCCGTGTTCAGGAGTCGCTTTGGTCACGGGTATTGTAATAACACCTTGAAGGCCCAGCAAAGCCCCTGCTGTACGACGGCTATGAGGCATGCTGTAAAAGAGCATTCATGGTCCCACAGCCTGCAATGTAAGAGGGGGAAGCAAAAGCACAGGGAATTGACGTAAGAGCCAGCAATGAGGGGACCAGGCAAACTCACAGCCTTCTCATCCAGAACCTGTTGCCTCCCGCTCCCAGCTGTGCCTTGCTCTACTGCCAACACACTGAGACAAATTTGTCACTGTCTGATCAACTTCTGCTTACCATCAAAGCAGAGAAGCTGTGCTTGTTTTGCAGACTTACCATCTCCATAGTCAACCTGTCTTTCTTCAGGAGGAAGAAGGTGAGGTCAGATGAAATACGAACACTTGTCTTTCTTTTGATTGCTACACTGTGATGCCTGGGGAAGACAAACGACCCAAGCACCTCCATGCAAACAGTCTGGTGATGAATTTAGAATAGAATAGAATAGAATAGAATAGAATAGAATAGAATAGAATAGAATAGAATAGAATAGAATAGAATAGAATAGAATAGAATAGAATAGAATAGAATAGAAATTTCTGTTGAAATTGACCTCTTAGTGTATATCCTGTGCACTCACATTCTCCTAAAATCCCACAGTTATGGTACTGGGAGGGTTTTGGTAGGGAATTGTTATCTTCTAAGTTGAATCCTATCAGCACTAGCTCCAAAAGAAAGTACAATTTTGATTGGGTTGGGTTGAGGTGATTTTTGAACACAGGTCACACATCTGTAGAAACTGCAATGCTCTCAGCCCATGTTGTTGTCTTGTCTCTCCAGAGCCTTTCCAAGTATGTGTGGGAGGGATGAGTTTTTGGGGAGAGATCTGCTGTTCATTGCCTTCCAAAAAAACCAAGCATGGCAAAAAAAAAAAAAATAGAGAAAAGAAAACCAAAGACAGTTACCACCGCAAAGGAGTCTGCCCCAGTCCTGCCATCAGTGTGGCCTCCCTCCAGCCCCTCCAGTTTGTCAACCTCCCTCCTGTTCAGGGCGCCAGATGGGATGTGGTGCCCATGGGGTTTGCCTTGGGGTGACGCCAGTCCTGTGCAGCACTACTCCTGCGCAGAGTGCCACGGGGGTTGTCCTCAGGCCAGGCAGGCTCCCTGCTGCGACAGGACCTGCGGGTCTGGTGCATGAGTTCAGGGAAAGTGATCTGATTGGGGAACAGCTTTCTTGTGGATGGCTGTTGACATTTCTATCTCGCACAAGAGCCCAAAGCGGACTGCATGGAGACCAGCGTGTCCTGCCATTTTTTAAAATACTTTCAGTCTTTTCTGCCTCTCTTAGTCCACTTTAATCCTTTTGCTTGCAGAGTTTAAAAACTGCAATGGGTGCGGCTTGGTAACTTAGTGTGTGCTTTCTAATCAATGGGATAATGTCCCAAATGCATGCACATACTTGGAAAAAAAAAAGCCCTACAAATCAAAAGGATCCTTCAGAAACTGATGAAAACCTGTCATCCAAGAATGAGCTGACTGGAGCTAGGACTGAGTGCTACCTTTCTTTGATGGAAATCCCTAGACCTTGCACGTCAAGGGATTTATCAGTTGCTGCTTCAGTACTGTCGTAACTCAAGGAGGATGCTGAAAATCTGACAGCTCCTGGTTTTCCAAGGGAGCTGAAGGATTTTGTGCCCCTGCCTCCAGTGGAAGGAAACAAGCTAAAAGAAGTCTGGAAAGCTTCACACTGAAAAATCTTAATCTTGCCATTTCAAACACAGATACTGAAAAGAGAGGTACAGTATTATGAATGACTCAACGTTAAAATGGAGGTCCTTTCTAGCAGTCGTGTGCACTAAATGACTTTTCCCATGTCCTTTGAATGCCTGGGAAGTCCAGTGTTATTTCGTTCCATTAAAACGTAAAAGGTGTGCAAGCAATAACCACTCAGTGTGCAGTCACCCTGTCTTTCCAAAATGAATGTTTTAACTGAACTCAAAAAAATATTGCTGAACATATTGCTAGCTTCCTTCTCAAACAGGCACATAAGGAAATACAAAAGTGCATTTTGTATCATGGGAAAGTGAGGTAAAAACAATAAGGTACACAATTTCCTCATTGTCATAGTACAAATTCATCACAAGAGTAGCAAATATACTTACACAAATAAATAAGAATTTTTTTCAGCTACAGTTTTCATACAGTCTGCTTTTGAATTCCTTAGGTTGACATGACTTTACGGACAGCTAGAATTTAAGAGTTACAAGTTCATTGTCATGGTTGGGAATTAAGAAGGGTTTTCATGTACTTCTTCTCATGTGCATGCCCCATTTTCTGTGACGTTAGCACAGATAATCAAGAAGCCTCTAGAATTTTGCTGTCTTGGCACCTGAATTTCTGCAGCGTGGAGGGCCCTGAATACTGTCAACATCTGAAAGAGTTGTGTGTCAAGCACTGCAAAAAGTCATATAGTGGATGGTTTGAAATGAGAATTTTGATAGTAGCAGTAAAGAAAAAAAATCAGTCAAATGCTGGGATACCCTTGGGGAGCTTCCATTTTGGGGCTGTTGCTGCATTCCTTGATTACTTCAACTGCCTACTGCCCTTGGGGAAGATAGAGAAGAAAAGCAGGCTAAGGATCTAGTTTCTAAGAGGATTTGGCATGACTAATAAATGCAGAAAATTCCCCTTTGAGTAAGGTGAAGGTCTCGAAGAAATGCACACACACTCACACACGCACAAGCACACACCACAGCTGGTGCTCAGGAGTGTAACACATGGGAGATGTTCTGTACACTTCTGTCTGGTTGCCTCCTCTAAAAGGAAAGCACTGTACACATTTAGGACCATGCTTTAGGTTAACCGACCTTCCCTGCCACTCATGCTTCTGTTTTGGTAATGTAAATTTTAACTGTTTTTTTTTTCTTGAATGGTAAGTGATCTGGTGAGTGGGGACAACTTGAATAACGGAGTGAATAGCACCAGGGAACTGAGAGGCAATCACATCAGGCCACACAAAAGGCCAGTAGGGAAAGAGGTGAACTGATTTCCAGCTGCGTTTCTTTATCACATACTCCCATTGGGGCACAGGTACAGAAATGAATCCATTTAGATAAAGAACATGCAATCACAACTCTAAGCATGAAGGAGAGTCAATAAAGCAGGAAGCCAAATGGGTTCTAATGAGGAAACTAGATAAAGAGAAAATGAGCCAGGGCCAAACAGACATGTTCTGATCAGACCTCCCAAATAAAAAATTGTTCTGTTTTTCGATTATTGATT
Source organism: Phalacrocorax carbo (assembly GCF_963921805.1). Lineage (NCBI taxonomy): Eukaryota > Metazoa > Chordata > Aves > Suliformes > Phalacrocoracidae > Phalacrocorax > Phalacrocorax carbo. The sequence continues at coordinate 75,245,937 of NC_087548.1, forward strand.
TTCATAAAATCATCCTATTTCCATGAACCTATAGCCTTCCGTTACTACGTCATTACACGGCAAGTCTTTGACAAAGGTACCACTGTGCTAAGAAAGCCATTTTTCAAGACCCACGACTCATGGTGGTGATATTCCTAGGATGCTGATTGTCTGGAATTTTAAAGCTAGAGCCACAAATATAATTATCAGCATGAGGACTGTGCAGCTTTCAGGTCTGTTTGGGTTCATGGTAGAACTGGATGCTAGCCTGCATGACTTCAACCAGTTTCAGGGCCAATGAGCTGGTGGTTACTCTCAGTTCAACTTCTAGACAATAAAGTAACAGTAAATGAATAAAACAAAATTAAGATCCATGTGTAGGCCAAGGTGCCTAGACTCTCATTTCTCTGACTGAAACTCATGCATCCATTATGGATATTCCCACTGGCAAACACTGAAATGTGATGCTGTCTCAATAATACGATAATGCGAAGCAGGAAGAAAGAGCAGCGCTTCATTCAAGAGCTCTGCCTCTCTTTGTACATTTATCAGATTTACATCTGCCAACTTTAGCAACAACAGCAAAACAGAAACTGGGTTTTATTCCATATTTTGCTTCTCTGGACTTGGTAAGCAATTCCACCAGAAAGATTCTGCTAATAGCAAATGGCCTGAAAACATGTGATAGAGCTGCACCTGAAAGGAACCCCAGCCCATTCTGGAGGTGCATCCTCCAGTGATGTCACTTCTTGCTACTGCAGCAATGTAGCTATGTCAGTAAATGAAGCTGAGTTTGACACCAGTGGACATCAAGTTGGGCTTGGGAGGGCAAGTGATCCACGAGAATGTAATTTCTGACCACTGTGCTTCGGGTATTTAATACGCAGTGCATTCTTCAGGTGTTATCATGAAACTCTGCAATGCTCTGCAGGAGATTACACAGCCCCCCCAGCCCCAAGCCTCTTCCTGGAAGAGGCACTTTCCCTACTGTAAAACGTCCATTTATACTTGAGGCACACAAAAATTTGATAGCTGTTTTATAACAAGCCCCAGAACTAGACCTACATTCAAAAGTAAGCCTTGTAAACAAATAGAAATACCCCAACCTATTCTTCTGCACAGCTGGAATGAGAATCATGCACTATGGGATATGCAAATGTGTAATTGGATTTTAATGAAAAAAACAGACTTCTTTGGTTTTGAAAGAAGTCCATGATCATTCCCCTGTTTCACTAAATGCAGTGACAGAACTTAGACCTTCACTAACTCAAAGCAAAGGGTTACTTTAAAGCATTTCACAAACTTAGTTTTACTGATTCCTGTGTAATCGGGTTCATAGACAGAGTTGTTCAAATGAAGGGAGGAGTTATTAAGCATTTCTAGTAGCAGTTCTGCGGTTATTTAAAATATCACTGGCTGAGCATTCTTTCCTCCCTGTTCTTAAACCAAGCATACCAAAAAGACTCATCATCACAATAATTCTGTTTCACTATATTTTTTTTCTTGGGGCAGAAGGACGAAGATTTAAAAACCCCAAGCCTCTCAGAATTCATTGAAATATATATTGCTTTCCAAATCTCAGCTGAGATTACAGTGGTTCACCAAACATCCATTATCCAATGATAAAAACTCCCTCTTCCCACCCAGCTTCAACTCTTTTTCCTGTCATACTTAGTGGGGATCTGTGGTGTCAGATTTTTGCAGCCTCGAATTCAAACTTGATCCTAAGGAAGAAATTCCCCTCTCAGGTGCTTCCACAGCTTTGCAGTTCAAATTACTCCTGTTTCTGCTTACTTTCAAATTCATTTCCTTGATCCAAGTCGGCTAACATGAGCTTTTCTAAAGTCACACCCATATAATAACAAGAATTCACCGCATTTTCACATCACCTTTTATACGTCAGTCTGCATTATGAGGGACATTGTATTTACATCCATTTTAGCAATGAGGAAACGGAAGCAAGGAAACCAAAAATTATTTACTCTCAGAAAAGCAGCAATAGCTCAATAAGAATAAGGACACGTAGCCCTCATCCAATGTACTGATCCTTGTTGTACTCTGGATTCTTCGAGGGATGAGGAATTACATTAAAGAATCTGTGGACAAAGTTTACAGAAGTTCAAAAGGCAAGTGAACAACTACGTGGAGAAAAATTCCACCAACCTTGTATTCTTTCAATGCAAAGAAATATTATTTTGCTTAAGAAACCTTTCAAGCACAAAGTATTGCAAATTTGGAAGGGTATCCCACTCTAAATATCAGTTTGTTCTTCCATGCTTCCTGGGAAGTTTTAATGGTTGCTGTCCGACATCAGGCCTTTTGTCTGAGAATAGTGTTGCCGTTCGGATGCTGCTTTATGGTCTCTTTGGGGAAGTGTGTTAATCTATTGTCAACGTTAAAGCAAGGCTGCACATCCTGTCTTTCCCCCCTGCCCCCTGCACAGACATGACCACACAGAGACACAAACACGCAGCTGTAAATTCATTTAAGAAATGACTGTGGACTGTGTATGCCTTCCTATCAAAAAGTATGAAACTTCACTGCTGATAAAGTATGAATGGATTTTGGAGAGACGTTAGGACACCCTCTCAAATGCTGCCACATGATGTGGATTAAGAGTGTGAAACCATGAATGCAGGACAAACATCTTCCTCAGCACGCAGGTTACCTGGAGCAGCTGTACACCTGCTCCAGAGCAGTGCTTCTTTGCAGCACTGGGATCCACCCGGATGCATTTGACCTGAACACAAGCACCAAGGATGATAAGGAAACTCCCCTGCAGGGCAACTCTCCCGTTACCCATAGTTCCCCTTTGAACAGCTGTGTTCTCTCTGGTGTTTGCTGTTCCACCTTGGTTCTGTATTCTTTGCCCCGTGTTCACCCAGCAAGTTACGAACGTGTGCTGGCAGGGCTCAAACCAGGTGCTCAGGGCTTTCTCCAGCTGTGGCTTGAAACCCTCCAGGCACGGCAATGGCACACCCACTCTGGGCAAAGGTTGCTCCTGATCTCCAGCCTGAACCTCCCTAGTTTCAGCTGATGCCACGTGCCTGAGGCTCCCACCAGGCACTTCTGTGAAAAGCTTGGCCCTGGATGCTCAGTCCCTTCCCCATAGGCACAGGGATGCTGTTGGGTGCCCCAAAGCCATCTCTGCTCCAGGCTGAACCAGCCCCAGCCCCACATCTCCTCCTGTAATGACCTAGTGCAAGAGTATTCGTGGAGACAGAGCTGAGAGCCTTGCCTCTGTGCTAGGACATTGCTCAATTGCTTAACCTAGTGGACGATAAACTACACATGCAAATTTTAAGTAATTCATGGAATAGGTATGCTTTACATTTGCCACGGCTGACAGAAGATTACTGAGGTTTTGGAAAGGAGCTTTTTGTGGGTTTAGGCTTTGGGTTTGGTTGGTTTTTTTGGGGGGTGGGGCAGGGGGAATGACTCAGCTAGTCGAATTTTCTGAGAGCAGCTACTGAAAGGCAAATAATTTCTTTTTTTAACTTCAAGGATAAAGCTATTTCCAGAAATTCTCACAAGGAAAACTTCAGGAAAATAAGGGAGTTGTGATGGGAGCTAGGTTTGGTTTCTCTCTCCCCCTCCCCTCTCCTCCCTATCTTTTCCTTTCTTTGCCTCTTTCTTTATCTCCCTTCTTCTTCCCTCCCTTCTTCTCCCCTCCCTCCCTCTCCCCTCCCTCCTGCTCCCCCGCCCTCTCTTTTTCCCTTCGTCCTTCTCTGTTTTTAATTTCCAAGCTTAGTCCTCATTGCTAGAGGTGTTTTCTTTAAAAGGCAAGTTTTTCACTCCCTCCCATGGACAGGCAGGTGCTTAGCCATCCCCAGGAGAGCAGGGCTCCATCATGTGTAATGGTTACTTGGGAAGACGAATGCCATCACTCCAGATGTCCCCCCCACCTTCTCCCCCAGCTTTATGTACGGAGCATGACATCATATGGTATGGAATATCCCTTTGGCCAGCTGGGGTCAGCTGTCCCGCTGTGCCCCCTCCCCTGCCCTCCCTGCTGTGGTGCACCCAGTAGAGCATGGGAAGCTGGAAATGTCCTGACTAGTGTAAGCGCTATGTAGCAACAACTAAAACATCCCTGTATTATCAACACTATTTCCAGCACAAACCCAAAATACAGCCCCATGCTGGCTACTACGAAGAAAATTGACTCTATCCCATCCCAAACCAGCACAACACAGTTAGACATCAGTCTTATCTTTTGTTCTCTGATTGCAAGCTGAGTTCAGGACTGTGCCCTGCTTTGCTGCTCATATCAAGAGACAGCCCACAGCTTGAGTACACGAGGCTGCTGAGGGCACAGCTAATGAGTTATATTAAGAGAGCACCAGAGCCTGAAGCCAGGCTCTCAGTGCCTCCTGCCCTCTGGTTTCTGAGTTTGGAAAGCGTAGTTTTGCAAGGGCAGATGGTGGATAGTAGACATTGATTCCTGTGGGAGTTTGCTGCCTGTATGTGTTTGAGGACCAGGGCTTGATCTGTAGCGTGGGTTAAATCTCTTCCTAGAGAAAACATTTAAAACATTTTTAAAATTTCCTTAGCCTGGTTCAGGTCAGCTGTGGAGGTAAACTTTCAGGTTCTCTTATATCCAGTATTTAGGCCTTGGAGTGAATATTTTTATTGTTATGTTAGCACTAATTCAATACACCCCCTAGTTCTGAACAAAAAACCCTAGTGTAGGACAGCATGTGAGCAAAAAATTCAAACAGTCTTAGTAAATGGAAGGTTGTACGTTTACTCAGGTAGTTTCTGATTCCAAGCTCTTAACGTGCCTGTAGAATAATTACATATTACCCAGTATGCATAATGCCCAAAGACTATAAATAATTACAAATACTTTCTCACCTCCTATATACATATGCTGTAAAACTCAGCTGTCAGTTCTGTTCTGCCTGCCTATATACCATTCTTTTGTCTGACCTAGAGTTTCCCTCCCCATTCTGACCACGTTACAGACAGGTGGCAACAATCTTATGTATGTTCTGAGGTCAAGACAACAAAAAGAAACTACTGTTCATTTATGCAAAATTTATATTCTTTCTTTTCAAGTGACCAGAAGGTGTCTATCTGCAACTATTGGCAGAAAAACAAGTAAATATGCTCAGGACAGATACTATAAAGATTAATGATGCTTGAATTTGCTTAAACTCTTCTCTAGGGCATGGCAACTTCCTCCATATCAATAGATGGAAAAGACAGGTAGAGGTAGAGTGTGCATTTTAAAAATGGAAAAAAAAAAGAGGATAAATGTCCTGCAAAACTTGCAGTGAATTCAAGCTGTTGCTAAAAGTGGTAAATAGTTTAATCAAGAAGGCCCATCTGGGATTTGTTTTTAAGGGAAAGGTCTGCTCCTCCTTGGGAGATCTGGAAAGCCTGAAGTACCACTGATTTTTATTGTGCATTATCACGGCAAGTTCATGGTCTACATGCTGTAGAAGTATCATGAATTCTTAATTGTTGCTCTTTTTTACATAACTCTTCTCCAGTCATCTTAGCTGCTCCTCAGCAGCAGTCAGTTCCACTAAATGTAAATTTGCAATACGCTTTAGTGGCAACCTTCAGAGAAATTTCTGCTGGACGAAACTGCAAGCAAACTACAGGAATAGAAGCAATTAGCAGATAAAAATTCTGACAATTTGTTTAACAATTTCATCCCCAGGAACCATCACTCTTGAATCCCTTTTGGAGAGAAGATGATGTCTTTTGGCAGGGATTAGTGGCACAGAATGGTTTTAATTGGGTTAGGTGTCTTCAGCAAACTGAGATGCCAACATATTAAATGACAAAAAAAGAGTTTCTTCTGAACAAACTCTTCCCCTTTTTTAGATGAATGCCCGAAGTCCAGAAGACAGCCCAATGTAAGTCATTTTATAAACAATGTTAGTTTCTGATCTTTTATTAGTTTCTAGGAAAAACAATTAACATCTGGGCAAAATCATGTAACTAATACAGCTGACAAAATAAGACCATAACCATATTAATCACCAAAAGAATTCAGGAAGTCTGGATCCTAGAAGAATGAAACAAAAATGACTGATGTGTTTTATTGCTAGTAGAAACTTCCAGGATTTGAGAGATTCAGCATCTGAAAGTCTACACGCACTTGGGTATTGATGCATGAGACACGTGGACACGGGCCAGCGGCTTTTCTGTCCTCAGGGAAGAGAATAAGATACACCTTGTTGTGTGACTATAAACCTGTTAATAGTAAAATATAGAAATCCAGACAGGAGAAAGATGGACAGTAAAAGCATAAAGGGATGAAAAGCCTGCCACCTCTGGGAAAAGAGAAGTATCTAATCCCAGAGGCAAATAAATCAGTTGTTGAAGGACTACCTTTGGAGTCCACAGGTGACAGTAAGTGTTGAAGAGATATAAGGATGCTGTGACAGTGTCACAGAGACCATCAAGGCTTTGGAGGTACAAAGACAAGGTGTTGACAGGCTTGACTGACATGACAGCAAAGGAGAGACCCCATGTGGTGGTTCTGCCAAGAAACCCAAATGGGGTCCTCCCTTACTGCACTCAGAAAATGCCCTCATCAGAGGATAAGATCACAGGGAGAGCTCAGGAAGGGAAAGTGCCCAATTCTTCCAGCTCTACCAGTGTCTGGGTCAAAGTACTCCCAGAGACTGTCCATGAGCCACGGTTATCAGGGCCAACTTGCTGCGGCTAATAGCCAACCCTAAGGCCGCCATTTCCCGGCTTTCAAGGGCCTCATCTTTCAGCTTCTGTAGCTATCTCAGTTCAGGCTTGCTGCATGCAAAACACTTGCACGCTGACACCAAAATTATGTGCTAATGCACTTATAAAACCACTGACATCAACCACACAGATATGTGAGTACCCAGTCTGTATGCACTGGAAGACTGAAGAGCTGGAAACATTTACCAAGTGTCACCCCAGTGTGGCTCCCTACCCTAACGAGAAGGAAGAAGGGCAGACTGTTTTTCAGTTCTCTCTACTTTCCTAAGAGCACTGTACATGGCTATTTCAATGTGACTGAGCTTTTGTAGTTATGGCAATAGTCTGAAAATTGAAAATAGAACAGCACCACACTCCATTAACTGTGCACTAATACCTGTTATTAGCAAAGAACATAATCTTGTGAGTCCCTCAGATACAGATTTGAAAAACCTTGCAGCTTGCTAGAGAGCTTATCAGAGGTAATTAAAGGCTGGCTGAGCATACTTGCTTTTAAGATACCCAGAAGGACTTGCTCCATTTTTATGAAATGGAGATGCTGCCTCAGCACAAATCCCCACCTGATCAATGACTTCTGCAAGAAATCTATTAAGCAGCCCTTCTTGAAATGGAGGCGGTCTCTCTTGAAATGTCTGACTACTGCAATTTTGTATTAACTTTTAAAAAGATACTTTGTGAATGAGCAGGGAAGAGATAAAACACAGGACATGTAGCTGTTTCTAACTAAAAGGAAAATTGACCCATAGGAGCTGCCAGGCAGGAACTGATCTGTACCCTTGGCTTTCTAAAGATAGTTGTGCGATGTTTTGGTCACAGAGATAATTTTGCACTGCGACAAAAGGAGGATATTAATGCGTCTTATAACCCATTCATGTTTGCAGTGTTGTTTTCCTTTCTTATGTCTGCGGGTGTCAGCTTTCTCTGAAAACAAAGCAAACTGCAGCTTACATCTGAGTTTTTGATGCCTTCTCTGTTTGTCATGCCTTTACAATGTCTTCTCTAACTCATTACAGGTAACGCTGCCAAAGGCACCTGAAAAACTAGGCAGCTTCAGCTGTGGTTTTATTCACACCAGAATCTCCCTGCAAAACGGTGCTGTGCATCCACCACAGTCAAGTCTCTTTTCTTTTGGTGGTGGCATTCTCTGTAGTTCCTGCAATATTTCTCGTAACATTAATGAGTGACATACTGTCACAGCTTAACTGCAGACAGAGAGTTAGTGCCAGAAGCCATTGCAGCGCTGGAGTAATCTCAGATTGCTTTATAACATCAGTGCTATGAAGGCAGTTGTCGCACTGAGTAAAAGGAAGACAGACTGAATTTTTTCCCACTGTTAGCCTGAAGCGTGTAATCCAGGTAGATGGAGGAGGACTTAGACAACAATGGTTAGTGGTGAACGCAACCCAGTCTCAGCTATCCCAGATTTTCAGATGCTTCATTTGTGTGCCAGTAGGATTTTTTTAGTGTGACTGCACTAAGGTAACGAAGTCATAAACCATCTGTATTTAATTAATTTAGCAATAAATAAACATTCAGAACTCAGAAAATCCAAGTGATATAATTGCTCAGCTCCTGTGAAGGGCAAGTAATTAATTTTGCTATAATCATTATCAAACTACAGTGAGCAGAGAGATTGTTTTTCCACCTTTGATTTGCCTCCTCCCCTGCAAGTCTGTATTTCAATGAAGGTCTTTTATTGTTTAATGTATCTGTCATCATTTGCTGTCGGGATAACATCAGGCAGATGCAAGCATTCTCATTTTATTACTGTCTTATTTTCCTTTTGTTTGCCTCAGGAAAGATGTTTTAATTGCTAAGGATAAGGACAAATCCACGGATCTAGGAGCTGAAGGGGAAAGAAAACAATGGCAATATTTGCATGACTGAGAAGAAAATCTGTCTGTTCATACAGTTCTATAATTCTGTACATTATCATTTAGGATAGGAAAAAGGCTGACAACAATAAGAGAATGCACCAGGGGACAGGGGGAGGGTTGTGAATGATTATACAACCTCTGGGATCATGAGAATTCACTAAGGACTAACCTCAGGGAAGGTGGAAACCAAGTGCCAAACAATAAACAATGTTTCCAGGGTCACCTCTGATTTCTGAGGGCTGGATAGGTCTGGGTCATACCACTGAGTGCCATGAACAGTCTGATGAGGTCTGATCCCTCCTCCACCTGGTTTGGAGAGCAAGGGTCAGACTTAGATTTTGATTAAAAATAAAGAATTTTTTAACAAGGGATGAACAAATCAGCATTCACTATGTAGGTCCCAGTTAATGAGCCAACTGTAAGTCTTGCTTGGATGACAAAACTATATCCAATCTGGCATGGCTGAGGCTTGCTAGGCACTTGGAGAGCTCTACACCAAGCAGAACTGGAATAGAGGTGGTAAAGCCACATCTTTCACTGGTAGGGACTCCTCTGTCAGAAGACTGGGATCAAGACAGAGCCCTGGAAATGCTAGAGCAGGTTGCCCAGGACCATATCCAGCCAGGGTTTGAATATCTCCAAGCATGGAGACTCCACAACCTCTCAGGCAATCTGTTCTAGCATTTAACCACATTCACAGGAAAATAGGGTTTTTCTGCTCTTTAAACGGATTTTCTTGTACTTTAATTTGTGCTTGTTGCCTCTCATCCTGTCACTGGACAGCACAGAGAAGAGTCTGGCTACAACTTCTTTACTCCCTCCCATCAGGTAATTATATAGAATCATAGAATGCTTTGGGTTAGAAGGGACCTTTAGAGGTCGTCTAGTCCAACCCCCCTGCAGTCAGCAGGGACATCTTTAACTGCTCAGGACCCCATCCAACCTGACCTTGAATGTCTCTAGGGATGGAACCTCCACTACCAATCTGCGCAAACCACTCCAGCGCTTCACCACCCTCATCCTAAAAATTTCTTCCTTACGTCCAGTCTAAATCTACCCTCCTTAGTTTAAAACCATCACCCCTTGTCCTGTCACAACAGGCCTTGCTAAAAAGATTGCCCCTGTCTTTCCTATAGTCCCCCTTTAAGTACTGAAAGGCCGCAATAAGGTCTCCCCGCAGCCTCCTCTTCTCCAGGCTGAACAACCCCAACTCTCTCAGCCTGTCCTCATAGGAGAGGTGCTCCAGCCCTTGGATCATCTTTGTGGCCTCCTCTGGACCTGCTCCAACAGGTCCATGTCCTTCCTGTGCTGGGGGCTCCAGAGCTGGACGCAGCACTGCAGGTGGGGTCTCACCAGAGCAGAGTAGAGCTGCAGAACCACCTCCCCCGACCTGCTGGCCACCCTTCTTTTGATGCAGCCCAGGGTACAGTTGGCCTTTTGGGCTGCAAGTGCACATTGTTGGCTCATGTCCAGCTTTTTGCACCATTACCTGCAAGTCCTTCTCCGCAGGGCTGCTCTCAATCCCTCCATCCCCCAGCATGTGTTGATACAGGAGGTTCCCCCAACCCAGGTGCTGGACCTTGCACTTGGTCTTGTTGAACCCCATAAGGTTCTCACAGGCCCACCTGTCCAGCTTGTCCAGGTCTCTTTGGATGACATCCCATCCTTTGGGCATGTCCGCTGCACCACCAAGCTTGGTGTCATCCACACACATGCTGAGGGTACACAGAATCTCGGTGTCTATGTCACTGATAAAAATATTAAACAGCACCGGTCCCCAGTATGGACCCCTGATGGACACCACTTGTCACTGGTCTCCATTTGGACATTAAGCCATTGACCACTACCCTCTTGATGCCAGCATCAGACTAATTCCTTATCCACTGAGCAGTCCACCCATCAAACCTGCATCTCCCCAGTTGTCGTGGTTTAGCCCCAGCCATCAACTAAGCACCACACAGCTGCTCGCTCACTCCCCCCCAGTGGGATGGGGAGAGAATCAGAAGGGTAGTTAGAAAACTCATGGGTCCAGATAAAGACAGTTTAATAGGTAAAGCAAAACAGTAATAGTAATAGTAAGTATAATAATTACAATAATAATATAAAGAAAAGAGAAAGCAAAAGCTGTGTGTGCAAGCAAAACAAAACAAGGAATTCATTCACTCCTGCCCATGGGCAGGCAGGTGTTCAGCCATCCCCAGAAAAGCAGGGCTCCATGATGTGTAATGGTGACTTGGGAAGACAAACGCCATCACTCCCTTCATTGCTCCCTTCCTCCTTCTTCCCTCAAATTTATATACTGAGCATGACATCATATTGTATGGAATATCCCTTTGGCCAGTTTGGATCAGCTGCCTTGGCTGTGCCCCCTCCCCTCCTGGCTTCTTGTGCCCCTGGCAGAGCATGGGAAGATGGAAATGTCCTTGGCTAGTATAGGCGCTACTTAAGGACACTGAGCTGCTACTTAACAACGACTAAAACATCAATGTGCCATCAGCACTATTCTCATACTGTGCTGGTTTTGGCTGAGAAGGGGTTAATTCTCCCCACTGTGGGGGTCGGCTACCTTTTCAGCTTCCCGCGCTCTGCCGCGTGGTGGGGGGGGCTGGGACTGGCCAATGGCAGGTTCACTCCATACCATGTGACACCATGACCAGTACATTGAGGGGGGGCAGTGGCAGCGCGGGAGCGGCGTCGGGTCGGCGGGCGGCGCGCGGCTGCGGCGCGTGCGGTTTGTTTTGGCGGTTCATTCCCCCTCTTCCCTCCCTTCCCCCCCTTCCCCGGGGCTTTGCACCTCTCGTTGTTCTCCTTTACATTGCATTTCTGTTGTTGTTTCTTTTAATTTTAATTATTAAACTGTTCTTATCCCAAACCACGAGCGTTACCCTCCTGATTCTCTCCCCCATCTACCGGTGGGGCAGTGAGCGAGCGGCTGTGTGGGGCTGAGCTGCCGCTAAACCACGACAGTCTTTTTGCCGCCCAATGTGGGGCTCAAGGGTTGGAGATAACAACAGCTGCTGGTCACAGCACCATGTTGTCCTTTTTGCAGTTGGTGTTAAAGATTGGTGTTGGTTTGTTGAGTCTGCTGTGTTCTGCTGTGATTAGTAACGTTTTGCCTGCAAGATTTGTTATACAAACACTCGTTTTCAGCTTTACCTGGTATTTGCGGTTTTTGCTGAAATCGTTCCTGTACTTTGGATACCACCTTGTTGAGGCAATTAGCAATTATACCTCCTCCTCGGAGAGACTGTATATGGAGGAAATACAGAATAGTACCTTTGCAACTTTGTTCTGTGATGTCTGTGCCTTTGTTACAACCACCTTTTTGTATCTTGAACATCCTTGGGTGGTTAAGGTGCACTTATTGTTAGTTTTCAGGCATGTTGTTTTGGTTTTGACTAAGCAACTTAAGAATATCACCCAGAAGCCTGCCCCAAGGCTTGATAGTTATGAGCGGCAGGGTATGTGGGATAGCATGGGCAAATACCTAGGGCAGCGGGCACCCCCAGTGTTTTGGGGTTTCACCCCCGAACAAGTGCAGAATCCTAAAAAACTAGTAGAATATTTGGAGAAAGTATGTTGTTACGCTGGGAACTCCAGAGAGACACAGATAACTGCAACGTGCTGGGGCCCGGCCCATGCCTACCGAGCCCTGCTCAGCAGTATTCAGTACCCCAAAGGGGAAGAAAATGTCTCTGGATTGAAAGGCAAAGTGACAGGCACTGTAGTCACTCCAGCCCTGACGACAGGCACTGCAGCCACTCAAACCCCCACAACAAGTACTGGAGCTGGCTCAGAAAATAAATGCGTCACAGTATCAGTTGCCCCCATACACAAGACGAAATATTGGAAGCGGACATCAACTCGTTTAGAACGGGATGATGAAGAACCAGGGCCATCGCGGGGAGAGGAGGAAGAAGGCGTAAAAGAAATAGAGACCACCCGATCCCTGTTGTTGAGCAAGTTGTGAGATATGCGAAAAGATTTCATCCATTGTTCAGGTGAGCACGTTGTCACCTGGCTGCTCCGATGCTGGGATAATGGGGCCAGTAGCCTGGAACTAGAGGGGAAAGAAGCCAAACAACTGGGATCCCTTTCTGGGGAAGGGAGCGTTGACAAAGCAATTGGGAAGAAAACACAAGCCCTCAGCCTCTGGAGGCGACTCCTGTCCGGAGTGAAGGAAAGGTACCCCTTTAAAGAAGATTTTACATATCGCCCAGGAAAATGGACAACTATGGAGAAAGGCATCCAGTATCTAAGGGAATTAGCTGTGCTTGAGGTGATTTATGGTGACCTGGACGATCAACGGTCATCCAAAGATCCAGATGAAGCCGAGTGCACACGACCCATGTGGCGGAAGTTTGTACGGAGCGCACCATCTTCGCATGCAAACTCATTGGCAGCAATGTCCTGGAAAGATGACGAGACACCAACGGTGGCAGAGGTAGTTGATAGACTCCAGGATTATGAAACAAATATCTCTTCCTCGCTCGTCTCTGCTGTGGAGAAACTATCCTGAGAGGTCCAGCAACTCAAAGAACATATGTCCTACTACCCACCTCGACAGAGTAGTGTCTCAGCTGTTAGGAATAAGCGTCCTTTGGCTCAAAGAAGGGGATACACACCATGGGCCACCCTATGGTTCTACCTGCGCGACCACAGAGAGGACACGAGGAGGTAGGATGGCAAGCCTACCTCGACCCTACAGGCACGAGTACATGAACTGCAAGGAACAACGGTCACTCAGGGAGGTTCTTCCAGGAAAGTTGCTGCTCCAGTTTCCAGTGAGCAGGTCCCCAGACAGAGGAGTGGAAGCGCTGATTTTATTTCTAAGCGTAATAGAGGGACTCTTGATTCACATTTACAGGAAGTGAGTGACGAATCCTATGGTCAGGACTAGGGGGGCCCTGCCTCCAGCCAGGTGGAGGAAAGGGATAACCGGGCTTACTGGACTGTGTGGATCCGATGGCCTGGCACGTCCGACCCACAGGAATATAAAGCTTTAGTGGACACCGGCGCACAGTGCACCTTAATGCCATCAAACTATACATGGGCAGAACCCATCAGCATTGCTGGAGTGACAGGGGGATCCCAAGAGCGAACTGTATTGGAGGCCGAAGTGAGCCTAACTGGCAATGAGTGGCAGAAGCACCCCATTGTGACTGGCCCAGAGGCTCTGTGCATCCTTGGCACAGACTGCCTCAGGAGAGGGTATTTCAAGGACCCAAAAGGGTACAGGTGGGCTTTTGGTGTAGCTGCCTTAGAGACGGAGGAAACTAAACAGCTGTCTACCATGCCTGGCCTCTCGAGGGACCCTTCTGCTGTGGGGCTGCTGAAGGTCGAAGAACAACAGGTGCTGATCGCCACCACAACAGTGCACCGGTGGCAATATCGCACCAACCGAGACTCTCTGATTCCCATCCATGAGCTCATTCGTCAACTGGAGAGCCAAGGAGTCATCAGCAAGACCCACTCACCCTTTAACAGTCCTGTATGGCCAGTGCAGAAGTCTAATGGAGAGTGGGGGCTAACAGTAGACTGTCGTGGTCTGAATGAAGTCACTCCACCGTTGAGTGCTGCTGTGCCAGACGTGCTAGAACTTCAATACGAACTGGAGTCCAAGGCAGCCAAGTGGTATGCCACAACTGATATCGCTCATGCATTCTTCTCAATCCCTCTGGCAGCAGAGCACAGGCCACAGTTTGCTTTCACATGGAGGGGGGTCCAGTACACCTGGAATCGACTGGCCCAGGGGTGGAAACACAGTCCTACCATTTGCCATGGACTGATTCAGACTGCACTGGAACAGGGAGAAGCTCCAGAACACCTTCAATACATTGACGACATCGTGTGGGGCAACACAGCAGAAGAAGTTTTTGAGAAAGGCGAGAAAATAGTCCAAATCCTTCTGAAAGCTGGTTTTGCCCTAAAACAAAGTAAGGTGAAGGGACCCTCACAGGACATCCAGTTCTTAGGAATCAAGTGGCAAGATGGACATTGTCAGATCCCAATGGATGTGATCAACAAAATAGCAGCCATGTCTCCACCAACTAGCAAAAAGGAAACACAAGCTTTCTTGGGCGTTGTGGGTTTTTGGAGATTGCATATTCCAAATTACAGTCTGACCGTAAGCCCTCTCTATCAAGTGACCTGGAAAAAGAATGATTTCAAATGGGGGCCTGAGCAATAACAAGCCTTTGAACAGATTAAACAGGAGATAGTTCATGCAGTAGCCCTTGGGCCAGTCCGGGCAGGACAAGATGTAAAGAATGTGCTCTACACCGCAGCTGGGGGGAATGGCCCTACCTGGAGGTTCACTCTGGCAGAAAGCGCCAGGGGAGACCCGAGGTCGACCCCTAGACTTTTGGAGTCGGGGATACAGAGGGTCCAAAGCCCGCTATACTCCAGCTGAAAAAGAGATATTGACAGCATATGAAGGGGTTTGAGCTGCTTCAGAAGTGGTTGGTACTGAGGCACAGCTGCTCCTGGCACCCCGACTGCCGGTGCTGGGCTGGATGTTCAAAGGAAGCATTCCCTTTACACTCGATGCAGCTGGTGCTACATGGAGTAAATGGGTTGCACTGATCACCCAGCGGGCTCGAGTAGGAAACCCCAGTTGCCCAGGAACCTTGGAAGTGATGATGGACTGGCCAGAAGGCAAAGACTTTGGATTATCACCAGAGGAGGAGGTGACACGTGCTGAAGAAGCCCCACTGTATAACACACTGCCAGAAGATGAGAAGCAGTATGCCCTGTTCACTGATGGGTCCTGTCGCCTTGTGGGAAAGCACCGGAGATGGAAGGCTGCTGTATGGAGTCCTACACGACAAGTAGCAGAAACTGCTGAAGGAGAAGGTGAATCGAGCCAGTTTGCAGAGGTAAAGGCCATCCAGCTGGCCTTAGACATTGCTGAACGGGAGAAGTGGCCAGTGCTCGATCTCTATACTGACTCCTGGGTGGTGGCAAATGCCCTGTGGGGCTGGTTACAGCAGTGGAAGCAAAGCAACTGGCAGCGCTGAGGCAAACCCATCTGGGCTGTCACATTGTGGCAAGATATTGCTGCCCGGGTAGAGATCCTGGTTGTAAAGGTACGTCATGTGGATGCTCACGTCCCCAAGAGTCGGGCCACTGAAGAATATCGGAACAACCAGCAGGTAGATCAGGCTGCCAAGACTGAAGTGGCTGAGGTGGATCTGGACTGGCAACATCAGGGTGAACTATTTCTAGCTCGGTGGGCCCATGACACCTCAGGCCATCAAGGGAGAGATGCAACATAGAGGTGGGCTCATGATCAAGGGGTGGACTTGACCATGGACGCTATTGCACAGGCTATCCACGAATGTGAAACATGCACTGCAGTCAAGCAAGCGAAGCGGGTAAAGCCTCTGTGGTATGGGAGACGGTGGCTGAAATATAAATACGGGCAGGCCTGGCAAATTGACTATATCACACTCCCACAGACCCGCCAAGGCAAGCGCCATGTTCTCACCATGGTAGAAGCAACCACCGTCTGGCTGGAAACATATCCTGTCCCCCATGGCACTGCCCGGAACACTATCCTGGGTCTCGAAAAACAAGTTCTGTGGCGACATGGCACCCCAGAGAGAACTGAGTCAGACAATGGGACTCATTCCCAAAATAACCTCATAGATGTGTGGGCCAAAGAGCACGGCACTGAGTGGGTGTATCACATCCCCTGTCACGCACCAGCCTCTGGGAAAATTGAAAGGTACAATGGACTGTTAAAAACTACACTGAGAGCAATGGGGGGTGGGACATTCAAGCACTGGGATACACATTTAGCAAAAGCCACATTGTTTGTCAACACAAGGGGATCTGCCAATCGAGCTGGCCCTGCCCAGTCAGAAATCCTACATACTGTGGAAGGGGACAGAGTCCCTGTAGTGCACATAAAAAATATGCTGGGCAAGACAGTCTGGGTTCTTCCTGCCTCAGGCAAAGACAAACCCATCCGTGGGATTGCTTTTGCTCGAGGACCTGGGTGCACTTGGTGGGTGATGCGGGAGGATGGAGAGATCAATGTGTGCCTCAAGGGCGAAAACAGTCAATGAACTGAATGGCACAATGCAAACTACTATATAATATTGTGTGTCACCTCTGTGTTGTATCAACGATATCAGAGTACGAGCCTCCCAACCCATGGAAGATAAACTATGAAACAAGCAAAGTGCAGCAGTGATGGAACGATGACTGACTCGGTATGCAGCAACCCAATGCCACACACACCATCTCTCCCACCCTGAAAGACTGATTCAGCAGATGGAGCCCAGAGTCATGGACTGGGTGAATTCAATGGACATTTTAATGGACATTTTACAGGGAAGGTCCATGAAGTAAGGGAATGATGTCTGTGTATTATGTTAAAGGATGGGAAGGGGAGGGGTGGTGGTTGGTAAGGTTGTATTGCATCGTATGGGACCTGGGCATCATGTAAATGGTATGGAATAAAGGGTGGAGAATGTGCTGGTTTTGGCTGAGAAGGGGTTAATTCTCCTCACTGTGGGGGTCGGTTGCCTTTCCAGCTTCCCGCGCTCTGCCGCGTGGCGGGGGGGCTGGGAGGGGCAGGGCCATGGTGGGGGCGGCTGACCCCGACTGTCCAATGGCAGGTTCATTCCATACCATGTGACACCATGACCAGTATATGAAGGGGGGGCAGCTGCGGCTCGGGAATGGCGTCGGGTCAGCGGGCGGCACGCGGCTGCGGCGCGTGCAGTTTGTTTCGGCGGTTCGTTCCCCCTCTCCCCTCCATTTCCCCCTCCCCCGGGGCTTTGTGCCTCTCGTTGTTCTCCTTTACATTGCATTTCTGTTGTTGTTTCTTTTAATTTTAATTATTAAACTGTTCTTATCCCAACCCACGAGCGTTACCCTTCTGATTCTCTCCCCCATCTACCGGTGGGGGAGAGAGCGAGCGACTGCGTGGGGCTGAGCTGCCGGCTAAACAACGACACATACCAAATCCAGAACACGCTACACCAGCTACAGTGAAGAAAATTAACTCAATCCCAACCAAAACCAGGACACCAATTTAGAGAGAAGGATGCTGTGGGGGAGATTGTCAAAGGCCTTACAAAAGTCCAGACAGATGACATCCATCATTTTTCCCTTGTCCACTGCTACAGTCACTCCATCACAGAAATCCACTAGGTTGGTCAGGCAGGACGTGCCCTTGGTGAGCCCATGCTGGCTGCCTTTGATCACCTCCTTGTTCTCCGTGTGCCTTAGCATAGCTCTAGGAGGATCTGTTCCATGCTCTTCCCAGGCATGGAGTTGAGGCTGACAATCGGTAGTTCCCAGGGTCCTCCTTTCTACTGTTTTTAAAGACGAGCACAATGTTTCCTTTCTTCCAGTCCCCAGGGTCTTCACCTGACTGCCATGACTTTTCAAATATCATGAAGTGTGGCTTGGCAACTCCATCAGCCAATTCCCTCAGGACTCTGGAGCGCATCTCATCGGTCCCTTAGACTTGTGTATATTCAGGTTCCTCTGGTGGTCATGAACCTGATCTTCCCTTACAGTGGGAGGGGCTTTTCTCCCCCGGTCCCCATCTTGTGGTCCATCGACTCAGGAGGGCTGAGGAGAGAGGTTACCAGAGAAGACCGGGGCAAAAAAGTTGATGAGTACCTCAGCCTTCTCCTCATCTGTTGATACTAGGTTGCAGTTCTTGTTCATCAGAGGGGTATGCTTTCTTTAACCTTCCTTTTCTGGTTGACATACTTGTAGAATCCCTTGTTAGTCTTTGCATCCCTTGCCAAGTTCAGCTCCAGCTGTGCCTTGGCCCTCCTGACCCCACCCCTACAGCACCGGGCAGTGTCCCTATACTCTGCCCAGGACACCTGTCCCTGCATCCACTGCCTGTGTGGTTCCCTCTTGTCCTTCAGTTTGACCAGCATGTCTCGCTCAGCCATGCTGGTCTCTTGTCTTCCTTGCCTGATTTCTTACACCTGGGGACTGAGAGCTCTTGTGCTCTATTAAGCGTGTCCTTAAATATCTGCCAGCTCTCTTCTTGTCCCTTGTCCCTGTGGACCATTTCTCAGGGGGTCCTTCTGACTAACTCCCTGAAAAGCTGGAATTTTGCTTTCCTAGCTGCAAGTTTGCTTCCATATACCATGGATGAAATCCCTCCTTCCTCTTCTCTGCTCCAGGCTGAAAAGCCCAGCTTTCCCAGGCTCTTTGCATGTGAAATATGCTCCAGTTCCTTCACCATCTTCCTGGCAATCACTGGGCA
Organism: Phalacrocorax carbo; assembly: GCF_963921805.1. Taxonomy (NCBI): domain Eukaryota; kingdom Metazoa; phylum Chordata; class Aves; order Suliformes; family Phalacrocoracidae; genus Phalacrocorax; species Phalacrocorax carbo. The sequence goes on from NC_087548.1 coordinate 75,264,756, forward strand.
TGCTCCAGTTATTCCATGCCTTTTTTGTACTGGGGATCCCAGAACAGGACATAGCACACCAGATGTGGCCTCACCAGAGATGAATAAAGAAGAAAGATCACCTCCCTGGACCTGCTGGCCATGGTCTGCCTAATACAGTCCAGGAGACCATTGGCCTTCCTGTCTGCAAGGGTGCATTGCTGACTCATGGTCACCTTGGTGTCCACCAGAACACCCGGGTCCTTTTCTGCAAAGCTGCTTTCCAGCTGGGTGGCCCCCAGCTTGCACTGGTGCCTGGGGTTGTTTCTCCCAGGTGCAGGAATTGGCATTTCCCTTTGTTGAACATAAAGGGGTTCCTTCCAACCATTTCTCCAGCCTGTTGAGGTCCTCTGAAGAGCAGTACACAGGTGGCAACTACTCCTACCGGTCTGTATCATCCACAGACTTGCTGAAGGTGCACTCTGCCCCATCTCCAGGTCGTTAATGAAGACAATTATTACCTGCTCACCTGGGTGCTCTCCTGCCAGATTCACTCCTCTTACCAACTCCTGTAATGGTAAAATATTTTCACTTGGAAACAACCAAGGAGAGACCAGACACCATCAGCAATGCTCAGGAAACCCCTCAGAGCTGTTCAGAAAGTTGCACTGACGCCTGGGCTTTACAAGGGAGCTGAAACTGTATCAACATATTTAGATTTCCTTGTCTTTAAGTTCTTTATATGAATAACGTCTATTATCCACGTCCTGGAAAAGTACTGTGTATAATTTCAGTGTCATAAAAAGGATTTATATAAATACTTTTATATTTTCTTCCCACCTTATCTCTCCCTTTCTTCACTGTACAATGACGAAGTAAGAGACAAAGCACACACTGAGCATAGGTCACGAGGTCTGGTGGATTTCAGCTTTGTTTAAAGATATAACTGTGAAAATGCAGTGCAACATAATGAATCTGTGTAGGCTCATCCTCAGCATTTCTTTAGAAAACGTGCAATTTTGACTCATTATCATCATTTTGCTTCCAAATTGAAAATAGCAAAGGAAATGCATTTGGACAAATATAGAAAAAAAATAGTTAATATGAAAATCAGCTTGTCCCAAGTGGAAAAATGTCTCATTTGCATTCAGATTCTGTTTCTGCCGCCTATTCTTTTGTTTCCAAAGTGACAAATGGTCTTTCCCTCCTCCCCAGCCCTTTCAGAATCTCATTAAAAGGTGCAGAAATGAGGCTTGAACGGCCCCATGACCTTCTTGCCTTTGGGGGTCACATGCAGAACACAATTCAATCTGGCATGCTGGCATATTTTATCAAGGTTTTTTTCATCAGAAGAGGGTAGAACAGTACAGAGTGACCCAGAACACTGATGGTCCAATATGCATAGCGATACACATGCCATTACTCCCAGCAATATATTCCGATGGCACACAGATTGCCGTATAATGCGATTTTCCCTCAATGAAAGGGAGTTTGAACAATAAATGGTCTATCACGGGCAAGAGTTCCACATATTGCATTTTGAGAAATGAGGTTTCTCACTGATTTAGCATTCTCATTTGACACACAGTCTTTTACCCTCTGATAACAAGAGACCAACTTGTTTATTTCTAGTTTACTTTACTCCCATTTTAACGTAAAAAGCACAGCATTTAAGTGATTATATGCTAAGTAAGTCTGAGAAACAGTCGTAGCTTACCACAGTCATGGAAATTACAGCTGAGATGCAGAGAATTTCATGGTTAGAAAGAAATGGACAACAGCCAGTATTACTATTAGACACAAGGATCCCTACAATATCTGTCGCTGAAGCAGAAAGCTAAACAGAAATGCGGCTGTTTCAAAAATTTCGTTCCCAAGCCTGACAAATCTTCATCCCACTTTTCATTTGGGGAGCATCCTGGAATTCTCAGTGACAGACACACATCAATATTAAGGCCTGAAATAGCTTTTTGTGCAATTATGCCTTAAATATTTCAGCAATTCCATTATGGGCTCCTTTAGAGAAATAAACCAACAGCTGGTCCCTTTTACGTAAATGAAAAGCTAACGTGACAAACTGTCATAGTAAGTTATTGCTGCACAGAGTGAAAAAAAACCCACCAGATTACATGATATTGACTTGACTGTCATCACCTTCCTTCCAGAACCTTGTGTCTTTTCTTCTCCTACAAGCTGTGTCCTCTCCTTGTGTGGTTGCTGAGGAGGAACAATGGGTGTTAACTAGTATCTGCAGAGCTTGACAGTATACACCAGCTAAGAAAATGACCTTCAAGTTTCTGGGGCAAGCCATTTCTAATAACAAAAGTATTTTACAAGGCTTAGAATAATTTTTCATCCATTTAGAAACCTGCAATAAATGTTGAAAAGCAATTACTAATGCTATGTCAGCACCTTGCTGATACGTGCTGTCCAAGTTCAACTTGGCATGAAATATCAGTCTGTCTGAGTTACCCCTGAGCCTTCACTGCACTGGTTCAAATATGACTTTTCCTTGTTCAGGTATCTTCTGCAAGTGAGACCCTTGGGTGGAGGAAAACAGGTATTTCACCAGTTCCAGCTAGCGAGCTATTTACATGCTCCATATAGAACACATTTCTTCCCATCACTGGTTATTTTTTCACTTACTGCATCCTGGAGTCAGAGATGACTGTGTTTGGCACAGGAGATCCTAGGAGCTCTTCCAGACTGATGTACAACCACAGCGACAAAGTGAGTTGAAAGCACCTCCAGAGCGTGTGTGTGTGTGTGTGAGTACGTGCACGTGAGTGTGGGTGTTTGGAGGTTTAGCACGGCTGTACCACTGATTACACATCAGTGTAAAGTTCAGATTACTTCAGGCCACCTACAAGTGTGTCAGCTTCTGGTAATTATCTCTGAATGCAAAAGTCAGACTGTAGAAACCATTAAGGGGTGTGCACACCGTCACTTCTGCACTAGCTCTTTACAGACCACTGGAAAACAAATTCAGTTAAGTCCTTTTACAGGACTTCTATTTTGATAGACAGCAGAAGAAAAATTGCTGCAATTGCTGCAAGTCTCCCAGCTTTAAAAAGGCCAGACTGAAAAGTTAGGTTTGCTAAAATAGCGAGGGAAACAAGGCACCTCTGGTCTTAAGCCAAGTTAATAGGGAAATTCACCTGGAGGCCTCCCTTTTAACGCCAATGCAAGCTGCTTGCCCAGATTATCTTCAAAGCTTTTTTTCCCACAATGGACTAGCAAAAGTAAAGAATGTGTTTTCTTTTTTGTTGGAAAGGCATGTCTTGCATTTCTGCACTGGAAAAGATGTTTATGTGGAAAAAGCTTAAACAGTGACATTTTTGGTATGCACACAAAACCGTGTGTTCACCTTGATTAATGAAATGATTTTTGTAAGATATCTGCCTCCAAGGATAACATGAGAAAGTGTAACAGGATGGGCTCCCTTAGAACAGTGTCTTGACAATATGGTTCAGAGTTCCCCTCTTGTATTCTGCTTTCCTAAAACTCAGATTTCCGGGTAGGGAGTTTCTGCACATCTTGCAAGTTAAGATTTGCAGAATGGGCAGGCGTAGAGTTGTTTACTATTTACCATCTCCTTATCTCACAGCCAAGGTGGGCTGCTGTGTCCCTTGTTAAAGGAAGTGGTCAGTAACTACAGTTTAGAGAAGAGCTGTATGAACTGCTGCTTTCAGAGTGTTGTAAGCAGAGCAAGAGCAGTCTATACAGGCATTCAAACACTGTGGTAAAGGAGATCGCGAGAGACGGCACATTAACATAGCTTGGCATTTTCCTTCCTCTTAGTTCCACTGTGTCTGCGTAACTAATAACCTTGGTTACTGTAGGGACTACAAACAGACTTTAAGCTCATGATACAGAATTAAAATTATCTTAATGTACATTCAGTTTATGACTCAGACGTACAGAAAGCTTATAGGCTAGGTGCTGACACACAGATGTCTCAGGGTTAAGAGCCTGCAGAATCCGCTGGTTTTGATTCACAAAAAAAAAACCCCACAATGTTTCAGGGTTATCCTCTCCCTTCATGTAACAATGAGAAGAAAAATCCAAAATCCTAATTTCTTTAAAACTTATCTGCTGAATGACAAATACCTAATTCTCAACAAGTGGCACAGAGTATCCCGAAACAAGGTCCCAAACCTTGTAACCCACAGAGTTGTCTTCACATATGGAATAGGTATGGTGCAGGGAAAGGTGTTCCTGGAAGAGCTGTTGTTACTCAAGTCAGTGTAGACAGCCAGCTACAGTAACACACATCCTTCCAAAATAATTGGCATCGCACTCATGCTCAGGGACAAAATCACCTGAGGCACTGACCATTTGTAAACACATTGCGATGCACTCACTGCAAGTTGAAGCATGGACCTTTCTACCAATATATATATTGCAGCAAGATCCCTTTCCTGGCACCCATATACCGACTTTTGCTAGTATAAGCAAAAAAAAAAAGCACCACAAAACCCCCAAACCTCCTAAAAATGAGTGCAACAGTACTTCTGAACCTGTGAGATACTGCAGCATTCATTTCAGTTAATGTATTTCACACAACAAATCAAAACAATCTCGCTGACTGAATTCTTAGTAAAACGCCACCACATTTTATCAGCTGCTGCCATTGCAAAAGCAAATGTTTGTTGTTACCTACAATTACGTTAGCTTTAAACATCAATAAAGTAAACACAAGGGAATGTGACTGCTGTGAATTACTGTGAATCACAGAGACTACAAATACTCATATACACCTGGTGCCTTGTCTCCTGCTGCACTTCCCAGCTTTAGCTCATAAGCTTCTTATGTTTCCACTGTAAGGTCTTTTGTCTACGGCAGACCAAAGCCAATGGAAATCCCGCTGTCAGCTTCAGTGGTCTTTGAATGAAGGCTGAATTTGTGACCAAGTGCAGGTAATTTGACAGCAGATCCCAAATTGCAAGAGAGTAGAATACCATGCATGGGGTTCAGCTTAACCTGCAGCTTCTGCAAGGAAGGCTTTGTTGGGTACTGAACATTACGAGACTGATTTTCATTTGCTAGCCTCTGAATGCCAAATACAAACTCCTTTTGCAGGACATACAAAACTCTGCCCCATGAAAAGAACACAACTCCCTGCACGTTTTCCTGAGTGGTGGAACAACATGGCTAGCATCTGCTGTGTGACACTAGGACCAGAAGGGAGTGGAGCAATATTTTTGCCAGGCAGGTGGTTTTCAAAGTTATCCATGACCTGTGTGGTTCTTTAGGACAGCACTAACACTTGGTAGACTGATTCACTGTTCCTCCGAGGTTTTTCACAGGCATGCATCTAGAGGATATTTCAGGCACAATCTGCACCTTGTACCACACTGGGGCAAGAATTGGCCTCCCATGCAATAGTATGGACGGACCTGCACTTACTGCACAGGCAAAGCTGGGTGAAGGGGCAGCTGTGGCTGACTGCTGCCGTGTTGCTCATCACTTGCAGTGCGCCCCAACCGCAAGTACACAGACCTCAAACTGTGTGGGAGAAGCCATCTTTTAAATGCTTCAAACTCAGGAAAAGCTTCAAGTGGAGCTTGAAACTTCCTAGTCTCCTAACCACAACTAACTTCAACTAACCACAAGGTACAACCCCACAATAAATCAGGTTAAGTTTACCGTAGTGCTCCCAAATACACAAGATATGCTTGAATGACTTTTCCTTGTGGAGTAAAAAGGTTCCATTTGCTACTTGCAAGAGACCTTATTTTTGTTGGTGAGAGTTCTAGATTCAGCAAAACATAGGCAGGTGACTGGTTTTCCACCACACAACACAGCTAAGGTTAACTAAAATCAAACTGTGGTTCTGCTGAATAATGTTTTCCTAAAAACTTAGGGATGCAAACTTCAGACGAGAAATAGCAAAGCTATTTTGGATATCTCTGTGAGGATGAGGAATAAATTATTCTATTTCTAGCAAGTCATTCTGCATTTATGTAAGCATGGACATTTACTCAGGAGAGGGACACCAGCCACATTTAAAAAGTTAGGCAGCTGAAAAGTTATTTGATCACTCCTGTTTTTTGGAAAATATTATACTTCTCCATTTCTCCCTTTTTCCCTTCTTCCATGAAAAAAAAAAAAAGACAAACCAAAAAACTTTAAAAATTCATCCTATCCAAGGACAAGGCATTTGCTGAAGCCAGTTTTGAGCAGCTGCCAGCACAGTGAGCAAAATGCAGCAGAGGTGATAGCTGCATTTGTGCTCAGCATTGGTCCACAGCTTAGCAGCCTTCTGTCTGCCGCTGCTGGACCCACAAGCTCTGCCGAGGCCCAGGAGGGGTCTGCAGGAGCGAGCACCTATCTCTGAGCAAGGCTGCACCTGTACAGCCACCGCCAACCGTGCTTCCTGGAGACAGCGTGACTGTGCCTTAGCTCAGGGGCTGGCGTGGTGTTGCGCCAGCTCTGCCAGCTCTGCAGGCTGCCGAGCGCTGTGCTGCCAGGGCTCTACGGATAATACCCGTAGCAAGCCCTGTGATTGCTGTTTTTACACGACGTCCTCAGGCTGCTGGGCAGGCTCTGGTACAGACAAGTTCTCTCTAGTAAGCTGCCCCACTCACTTGATGTCTTGCTGGGAGGCAGAGGCATGTGGAAGGTGATCTTGAGTCTTCTTTGACTGAATTTATTCCCACGGGCAAGGTTTGCCACCTGCCTTGATGAAAGACAAAGTTGCTCATTCATGTCTTTATTGTAGCTTTTGAGATGAACTGAGAAGATACCCCCAACTGCTGGGGTATCTTCCTCCTCCTCCAAGATGAAGCAATTCCTTGAAGGAGGTGTATGGCTGGCAGCGCTGTGCACAAATAAACTGTAAATAATGGGCAGAACCTGGAGAACTTTTTTTTGCTGCTAAAGAGTGTTTTTTGGTTTGTGCACACAAAACCACGAAAAAGGAAATCAATACACCCATACGATATCTCTCAGGAGCAGATTTTTTTTGTTCAGCTAAGTTGAATGATGCATATATCACCCAGAAGAAGTTCAGAGGCTGCCGCTGAGCCTTAATCCAGGTTCCTAAAGTGTACCCTGTGGCCTCTGAGCATCCATATGTTATACTCTTAAGGATTTCTCACTCTTTTCTCTTCTAGCATAAATTAGGACAATTTTCCACATCTACTTTTCACCTGGCTAAACAGCTGTTCACGGTGTAGTGCAGAACAGAGTTTAGCCTACTTGCAGCATTTCTTTGAATGAAAGACAATGCCTTTGCTATTGTGGGGTTACACAATCTTTACAGCAGGCCTTAATCTTTCCATGTGTGCATTACCACACCCTGAAGGAACATCTGTCATCCCCCAGGTTAAAACATGAAAGCATGCTTTGCCACTTAAGAAATAGCTGGAAAAGTATCACCAGGAGCAGGCTTTGCTTTCAAGGATGCACAACGTAATGAAGATGCTAATGATTTTGACCTGTTGTCATTGCTGACTTCGCCGTCATTGTCTTTGCACATCCTGCTCTGCCATCAGAAATGCCTGCTGAGATGTCAGGCTTTCCCAGCAGTGCAGAACAGCCCTGCTGATGACTTCTAGTTCAGGACAGGAAAGAAATACTTGCACCAGCTGAAAGAAAATTCAGTGCTGTGGTGGGTTGACCTTGGCTGGCTGCTCTATCACTCACCGTTTTCAGCAGGAAAAGAGGTAGAAAACAAGACTAAAAACTTGTGAGTTTCTGAGATAAAGGCGGTTTAATAAAGACAAGCAAAGGCCATATGTGGAAGCAAAGGAAAACAAAAATGTTTACTCTCTGTTTCCCATCAGGAGGTGATGTCCAGACACTTTCTGGGAAGCAAGGCCTCAGTATGTGTAGCCATTGCTTCAGAAGACAAACGCCTCCTCTAGCCTCCCCCAACCCCACACCATCCCCACACCCCCATTTTTCTTGGCTCTTATTGCTGAGTATGAAGTTATAAGGTATGTAATATCTCTTTGGTCAGCTTGGGTCAGCTGTCCTGGCCTTGTCCCCGCCCAACCTCTTGCCCACCAGTAGCCAAAACAGTGGTGTGTTACCAACACTGTTCCACTAGAAATATGGGCACAGCTGTACTGGGGAATGTTAACTTCATCCCAGCCAGACCCAGCACAAGTGCACGTACCTACAGGGCCTTTTTAGATGAAAGTATTCTCATTACACCAGTCTCATTTATTTCTTTAGGATACTTTTTTTTTTTTTTGAGACTCGACCTACACCGAGATGGACCAGCATAAATATCTTGTTGTGGGAAGAGATCTTCTTCTGAAGAAAAGTGACTAGGATGGGCTGATGATGATCTGGTTTGGTTTTGCCCGTTTTCCAGTCAGCATGTTACATTGATGTAAGTATCTATATGCGATTAGAGCTATCGCAGAGCAGGACACTCAGTACTGATATTACCAAGGCTGTATAACTAATGCAGGACAACATGCACAGAAGCAAGTTACCTTACTGGTTGTCCACAATCACCGAGCAGTGTCAGGTGTACCTGGGAGGGATGCTGTGATATCAGGGAACAAAAAGTTCTGAAGGGGGTGGTGAATCACATGGCTAAAAATTCAGTGGAAGAATTTAACATTCTGGAGCATGGCAACACATGTGGGGTCACTTTGCATCCTACACAAGGTGTTGTAGAAGTTTTTATCTGCCCCAAACTCTGTGAAGGGTTTTCACACACATCCACTTCTTTGCAGGTGAGAACCCGGAGCTGCTGAAGGGGTATAAACACACCTAGCAGGAATGGGAAATTGAACTCTGGTCAACTACAGTTGAAAGAATTAGGCAAGATTTCACTAACAGAGGATTTGTTAGAGAAGGAAGGAGTTGTAAGACTGATTTCTGATCTCTTTTAGAATAGGAGCAGATAAAGCACTAGGCACCGCATCAGGAGAGCGGTACTGGCAGGGCAGAAAAACTGGGTGATGCAGGGCTGGGAAGGGATGCCAGACCAGTGCCACACTGCAGACACATCTTCTTCTCCCTGCACAGGTTCATAAAACGCCCTCTGGGAAAACACACAGCTTTCACAAGTTCCTGCTTCATCACAACATAGAAATAGCAGGACATCCATGTTTTAATGGTGGGGGAGTAACTGCATGGGGGATTCTCTGGAGTCTTGTTTTGGCTTTTGTGTGATCAGTTTGTGAAAATACAGCATATGTGCCCTGTGGGAGAAAGAAATAGGAAGGGAAAAAAATCTACTGTTTCAGTCTGTGGTTTGAGACTGTCCTCCATGTCTTCCTGTTTCCATACCCTGCGTCCCCACAGAGACACTCTGCCGTGAGCAGCAGCAATGCCAAAGTGCAGGCAGGGGAGACAGACAGGAGTGGAGCTACAAGGTTTTCAGTGCTGGCAACTGTGGCTGTACATAGATGCAGTAGAGAAGCATCCCTCATGCAATACAAATAATCTCTTTGGACCGTCCTTCACTTCTGTTTCCTTACCATCCTTGTTTTGTCTCCTTCTTATGTTGTGAGTTACACCGAAGGCCACCCCTCACCCAACATAGCCCTCTCTAAAGACCACGTGGCAAACGTGGCTCAGCCTCCCCACCCCACCTTCTTACCTCTCCTGAAATCCGAGGTTTCAAGCAATCTGCCCGCCTCAAGATTTTCTTCATAGAAAGACAACGTATAGTGACTGTACTGAGAGCAGCAGACGGGACATGGTGACTAGTGGCATAACTTTACTGATAACCCCAATTGCTAAGACAGAGCTTTAAGACTGTGCTGCATCTAAGAGTTAATTAATTATAGAAGTGGCATGGAAAGCATGAGCGTGAAGCTTTTCAGGTTTGAAACTTTCAGCCGGAGTCCCTCAATGAAAATTCACCTCACAGAGACAGAAGGTTTTGCTTTTACAAAAGATCCTTCTAGAATTGTCTCCCTCTCCCCAAATTACTAAGAAAGTTGCTTTTTGTTTGAGTATTTATTGTGCCAGGTTTAAAAACTAAATTGAACAGCCCAACATAAGGAAAACAACTGATGCCTTGTCCAGACAAAGAGCGTCAGCTCAATATTGCCTACGGAGCAAACAACAAAACCTTCACAGCATACTGTACGCATACAGGAGCCCGGGGTTTGTTTTCAGGCACAATGTCCTTTAGCCTGGTGAAAAGCAGATGTGGCAAACCACCATTCCCATACACTAGCTTTTTACACCCTGTATGAACAACTGCCAGAGTGATTGTGAATAGCTCTGTCTTCCCTTAATGGATGATTGACTAGAAGGGTGCCTGAAAATGCTTTTAGTAGCCTCTCATAAATCCTTACTGACAAACGTAAAATTTGCTGACGGCATGAATCAGTACACTCCACTTCCAAGAAATATTCAAAACACAAGTAAATGTCATAGTAGTACCCCAGGGAAGGACTTAATACTCGTGGTGTGCTTTATCTCAATTGTTTGTTTCTGTTTTCATTGTTTCCCATCTAGCTACAGGGAAAACTCTAGTAGCATAGCATCATCTACATGATTTCTGCCCACCCAGAAAGCAAATTTTCAAGCCAAGCTTTTCTATTAATTTAAATAATTATTATGTTTCATTCCAAAATTGATTTTGTATATAATAATAACAGTTTGAAGGGCTTTATGAATAAAAACATCAAAATATTCCATTTCATCAAGGCACCTATTTCTAGTATATATCAATGGAAATCCGTATATCCCTGCAGAAAGTTTCAGTTTCAAGTAGAAGAGGAAAGTATTTTCTGAAAGAAAAATATTGAAAAATTTTTAAAAAATTTGATGTCCTTTTCACCTCCTCAAATAATTTCAGGATTTCTTTTTTATAAACTGCAGAGATTTCAAAATAATTTTAGCTAGCACTATCTCTGCAGTCCTGGTCTTCCTCAGCTAAGGATTTTGAGGACCATAAGAACATTTGACCTTGAATTGACAGCCTTTCCCCCCTTTTTACTCATACTTTTTTCCCTTTCGTTCCTGAAATATCCTTCTGTCCAGTTCTTCCACAGTAGATGATTCCCCTGAAACCCTAGAGACTTTCTTGTGAAGCTTTCCATTGCTATTTCTTAGGGACCTGGAGGCTGTTGCGGAATAAATCATCTGCATTTTACAGATTCCCAGACATCAGGGATGCAATTTCCAGGAGAGAGGAGGGGGGTGGTCTTCCTTCATTTTTCAAAACATTGCAGTAGAATATAGTTATTAATGGGTTTCCATTCCCTTTCATATTGGAAAAAGCCTATAAACCAGCATGTTTTGCATTCAGATTAGTACAAGATCTGTCATTAACTGGTATAGGGAAAGACTGTTTTTTCAATATGGCTACTATGGCTATTAATTTTAATTACACTGCTGCTGTTGTAAATTGGTTGTGGTTTGTAACCACAATAATTTAAAATGGAAGGTGACACACAGAATACAGAGGGGTGCAAGAAAACACGAAGGCATTCATATCAACAGGAAATAAAATGTTTTACCTTAAACAAGAGATATGGTAATATAAAGGTGAAACAAATAACATGTGAAAGCACCACTAAATCCAGACTAAATTAGAAACTAAATTATGCATGATGCCTGAGCAGGCAAGATGTGGGACCTGCTGGATTTTGCTTGCCTGAGAATCTAAACTTAGTGCCTGGTGACTGGGAACGATGCTAACACATCACTATCCAAGCCTTTTTTTCTGCACACTTCTGGAGAACATCTGATATTGGATCCGTTCAATATCTTTACCACTGGACATATTTTAGGAAATGCATCCATAAAAGATACATTGCTTTTTTTTGAGGATGATCTTTCTGGGTTTTACGAGGTCTGAAGAGCTGATTCATGCAAGAGAGCATTCAGGACCACAAAACAACCACAGAAAATTCAGCCTGAACAGAGAAAGATTTTAACACTGTGTGTTCAGCCCCGCAGGCAACCAGTGATTTCTCATGTACCATACCTGCTTACACTCTTATTTTCAGAATCATTGTTTAGAACTGGGAAAGGTTAAATATTCTAGGATTTTTTTTTTCATTAAATTTCACATTATTCTTTCTTCTTGGGATACTTTGGAATTGTATTGTGGCCAGATATGACAGTTTTTGGGTTTTTTTTTTTGACAAAAGGCATTTTGACAGCAGACTTCATGGCCATTTTGCATGAGAACCTCCCCATCAACCTACTGGTCCAGAAAAGATGTTGATGGTTCGTCCCTCTTACTGAAGAATGGGCCAGATGGACTTCTCAAGTCCAGACTAGGTGAAATGAAACACAGATCTGAACTCTGTGGCACACTTCTGTAAGTCTTACAGAAGGTTAGGGCTTTTTTGTTTCTCTGTTTCATTATTTGTTCTTGACATAGCTTACTTCATACATTAATAAAAAATCTTCAGGGAAAATGACAAGTTCATATGCTGGCTTAAACGTTTTGTGTCACAAGCCCTTCCACTGCACGTTAGCCAGCACCAGCAGAAACACTGATCTAGTCGGAAACTAGAAATTAGCATAAAAACCTTCCAAAGTAGGTAGACTACAGTTACACACTATCGCATGCCCATTGACTCCAGCTGCAGGTTTGCCCTGCTGGTCCCACAAGGAAGCTGCAGCATGAGCTGCCTTAATAAAAATCATCTTTGCAGTGCGCTCACACTAGGTATGTACTGCATTCCTGTAACAGAAAGCGGACTATGAGAGCACAAAGAGCAATGCAGCCAGGTGTCACGCCGTTAAACCAACCCCATGCTAACTGGGAATGTGTTGCATTTCTCTTGGCCATGCTGTGCAAGCTCTATTGTTGATAAAAATCCCTAGCCAATTTTTTCCATTCCTATTTGCTTCAGTCCATGGTAATTGAATCTGATCAGTAACTGTCAGTCATTTCACCACCAGGCATTTATTATCATTTACTCTGTAAATAAAGAAAAGCAATGAACTGCGACATGGGATCCAATCACACTGTAACGCAGGAAATGCCTAAATTTGATTCAGACTCTGCCACATGAGTCCACATGTACCACAATAGATAAACGTGATCTTTCGTGTCTGGCAAGGGAATTAAACAATATTGCTACACACAAGGTTTTAAGTGTCTAAGCTGAGGCCTACAGAGTGTTCACTGGAATCTTTCTTAAGAAAAAAACCCATATAAAATAAATCTTCCTAATACTTTCTAATTTATAATAACCCGAGAGTTTTTCTGGAAAAAAGAGCTAAAGGTGTAAAGTTAAAGTAGCACTTTACAAAGTTAGGGGAGTCACATGGAGAGAAACCATTTTCCAGGAGTTGTGAGCACACGCTGCACAGGCTAGAAGAGGTGGCAGCTGTTCATTTCTTGCATTGCAAGGAAGAAAAGGCCCAATATCCCTTGCTCTGACACATAACTGTAGACAGCATGCATGTCAGGTTTATAACCTTTTTAGTTCAGGGACTAGCTTTGGTTGTCAGGCCAGCCACATCTGTCCTGTACTTCATTGTCCTTTGCAGCTGTGTCTATGGTGGTGCAGTGGCGGTGTTGGGGGGTGACACCATGCTGATAAATGTTTAGGAACTTTTCTGGCACAGGTCTGCTCAGCTCAAAGAAGCAGCCCTGCTGGAATGCAGCCAGCCATGGCCAGGAGTGGTCCGCAGACTTCTCCCACTAGAAAAATGGCATGCAAATTGGTTTGGAAGTGAAGACTAATTTCTGGCCCAGGAGGCTGTGATTGCAAGCAGCCAGCCTCGAGACCCAGTGGCTTTCAGTCTGCCAGTGAGGTACAGCCTCAACAGCAGTGCATTGCAATGGTGATTCCTTGGGAAGCAACCAAGGGGCCCAGCGAAGCGTATAGAAACAGCATTAAAATGAGGACCGGTGGGAGTCAGGCTGGGGCTGTACAGAGTACCGAGACGGCTATTTCTACCTGTCTTTCCTCTACTGTGTCGAGATGGCCTCTTTGGTCCAGCCCTGTTTGTTTACGTGTACATTACCCTGTAGAGCAGATGCGTTTTTTCATGGCGCAGTTTCATTTACTGTTAATACAATTCTCCAATCTGTTTGATTTTGAGACGCTGCTTCTTGTTTTTTTAAATAACCGTTTGGCTGGGCAGTGCAGCATTCAGCGATCAGAGCTCTTGCAGCTGAAGACTCTGTTTGCTTTTATCTGGGAGCTGAGGAAAAGGAAGCGGGGGGAGCAGAGCTACTGCAGCAGCAGTTGTGGCCTGAGGGACCACATAGCACCTTCCACGTACTCCTGGGCACGGAGTGACATTATCAATTTGCAGTCCTGATTACTAAAAAGCATAAAGTAGAAACACTTTCAATAAATCCTGTTATAGACTGGGCAAAAATAAAAAGGGGAGTTTTATTAGGATGATTTTCCATCCTTTTCAGATCTTAAAGCACCAGGTACTTGTGAGATCAATGGTACAAGAAAAGGCTTTGGGAAGAAATAGTATTACAGGCAAGTTTCTCAACCAGACCTGCAGTACGTGTGCATTCCTCCTTAAGATAGATTCTCAAGATTTAGGATTGATGCTCCACAGCTATATTAAGAGGACGATAAAAAAAAAAAGACTCAAACAGAAAAAACTTTTTTTTTTTAAACCTGAAGAAGCAATAAAAACAATTGTAATCTCTGATTCAATTACTTTCTGTTTAGCATAGGAATGAAAAAAAAGGATGTGATAATTTTTGCACAAAAGTGTATATTTTACTTTAGATCTGAAGTAGTATCCCACTGTATACTTTGCAGTCCAGCAGACCTTCTAAAATAATCCAAGCCAAACTTAAAATTTATAATTGATGTAATAAATCTGTACAGAAAAGGAGAAAAAAAAAAAAGGAGGGGAAACTAAGCCCTTCCAAACTACTTTGGGTTCTGTTTTAAACCAAACAATACACCATCTTCCTGTGAGATTGCAGTGGAACACCAAGAGAACATCATACCAAAGATCAAATGGCAGAGACTAATTGTGAATTTGTGCTTTTCTTACTAATCATCTCATGGAGTCTTGTAAAAGCTTATTTGTCACATATTTAATCTGACTAATTGTCTTTGCTAAAATAAAATTGTAGAATTCAGGATTTTGAAATGTTGTATATTTCTTCTCAGCAGAACTCTTCTTAAAAACTTCTTTTTATGAGGCAACATGGTGGGGAAGCGCTTCCAGTACTTCCAGTGGCCAGCATGGGATGCTATTCAGAGATTCTTGTGTATAAGCATGTAAAAATCACATTTCCTCCATGATCATAGCCTTGGAGAGTATTTTAAAATGTGGGGCTGTGAATAAGGGATACGATGCATTGTCTGTGATGGGAAACTTGGGGACTGGGGGGGCTAAACTTCTGGGTTGGGTCTTAATGGCTCAAACTGGTGCTAGTGGGGCTGTGCTCCTGTCAGGGGCCTCCACAACGCCTCTCCTTGTTCGTTTCCAATGAGAGCTGTGCAAGGCGCAGGAGCAGAGCTGGCAGACAACCCATGCAAAGGCTGAGACCCGTAACTAGAATCCGGAGGCGCTTTGGTCCAGGGTGGTCTGGGCAGCAAAGACCAAGCTTCCCCAGAGACCTCCCTGGAGGAAGCCGGGGAAGGCAGCAACGCAGCCAGCTCTAGCCAGGGCCACTATGAAGACATTTGTCTCAGAGACAAACAATACAGTGGGCACAAGGCATCTAAATATAGTGACACCACAGCTATTAATTGCTGTGTTAGGAGATGAGCAGCTGAGACGCATGTGAGCAAGGCTGAGCCCCAGAAATGCTAATGGCAATGGAAACAGTTGCCATAGAGACCACAAAGAAAGGCCGACCAAAGGAATTACCAATACATGCGAGTCTAAGAGTGCCTGACTGTGAATAATGCAGGGTGATGCTGCCACAATCCCAGAGCTATTTCTGAGCCAGGGGAGAAGAGCAACGCTGAGCACATAGCCTTTGGTTTGCTTTGCTGCAGAGGGCAACCACTTTGTTACAGACACTTATATTTAACAAACAAACAAACAAAACCAAGCAAACAAACAAAAAGCAGCAGCAATAAATGGAGTAAAACCCTTAACGAACTGAATGCTTCCCCTTGCCTGTACTGGAAGAAGGATTTCTGCTGGTGCTATGGCTTAGCATTTAGCTCACCACGAGTCACAGAAAACAGCCTCAACATGAGGGAAGGAGAGAAGGAAAATCGATAACGCTTGATCATTGGAAAGCTGAAACCATTAGGAGCACAAGGAAGATTGCAGTTCTCATTAGGGCATGTATTGCTCCTGCCTGCACATCTGCTTCTCTGAGCCACTGTTTCGCAGCTTCAAGGTCACATGTGGCATAAAGCAGCACAGCATCACTGGGCCAGTATGGGGTTTTAACTTTGACTGAAATCAGTCATTAATATAAAACACAAAGAAAATTCCTATATGACTAAAAAAAAAAAAGGAAGAAAGCAGCACAGAAGCTTCTTGTATGCGGCAAGGAAAACAGTGTTTTGCAACTAGTAAAAATAAGAACTTTATATTAATTCCAAAGTAAATTGTTGCCATTCTTAGTAAGAAAAAAAGGTAGGTTTAAAGTTCATGCTGTAACTCTTCTGTACAACATTATTACCAGTTTAACATGCCTGCAACAAAGTGATATCCCGGGTTTTAATAAAGATGTTCTCATTGATCAAACACTTTAAGGACATCTGTTCATTTTACTTGGAATAAAGAAGGTGAAGGAAGAGAAGCACAACCATTGTTGCTGCTGCTTTCACAGGGAAAATTGAAACGTTGACATTCTTCTGGTGAATGACAAATATTAATTCTATTTAATTTGTGTCATATTATCCACAACACAGCTTGAAAATGGGTGCCCATACAGCTTATCATGGTAACAGGCAAGTGCCCACCAGACTACAAAATACCCTGTCAGCTAAACACATCACACAACATATATTTTCTCTTTAAGAAATACACACACACATATAAGTCATTTATACATAACTTAAGCCAGAAACTTAAAACAGCAGATGTGAGTGCTTGACTTCCCTACATTCCTATGAGAACCAGACACCCTGGTGCAGCTGAGGAGCAGTGGGAGGCAGAGGGCATCAGCCTGTGACCCCACCACCAACCAGGCTGGTCTGTCTGCTATGCCTCATTCCTAGAGCATGCTTCTGTACACCCTGAGAAGACACTTGTGCACTCCTTGAGAAGGCACGAGTGGAATAGGGAGTTGCCACACGTTGTCACGAGTTGCCACAGGGCAACTGAAGGTGGGTTAAGTGAGCTAATGTGCCTAGTCTGCTTGCACAGAATCCTAGAGGATATTTTCCTGGCCTATTGCATGCATGAAAATGCATACAATACTCCATTGATGCTCAAAGTATTTAACACAGTGCTCCTACTTTTATTTCCATGTAACTGCTCCACAGTAATACATTTTAAAATAATTATTGAACTAGGTAACTCTCTTCCCTCTTTACATTCCTTGGTAGCTTAACAAGAATTATTTTCACAGTATATACTAGCATGGTAAAACATCTATCCCTGACACTTCTGAGGTAGGAACTTTCAGGGAGTCCTTTTTGTGTGAAGTCACTGGTTGACTGTGAAAGATACCAAACGGAAGTCTTTGGCTGAACTTACAGGAGCATACTCTCTGGCTTGAAAAATGGGTGCTGGACAACTGGAAATGTTTCGCAGCCCTCTGCTTTGCTGAGATATTCCCTTCCCTTGGAAGATGCAGAAAATTAAATTAATACTTTTGAAGACATTTTGAGACCTTGTAAAGATAAGTTATAATACAGTAAGTGTACAATACAATTAATGTAAATGCAATATGATTTTTTTTCACCTAAAGGCTAAAATTATACAGCAGTAATGAAAGAGATTATTGTTCAGAGAAAATAAGTTGGTAGCCAATCATAATTTATGTACACCCTAAACTGTACCTTAATGGGGTTTAGGTGCTTTTAGGAAACATACAGTAAAATTTTTTGATGGGCCACTTTTCTGGAATTGAAGTTTTAATTATCCTCTTGTGGCTTTCAAGTTTAGAAGGAAATAAAAAAACCCCGTGTTATTCATCTACCAGCTGTATTGGTTGCTGTGGGTTGACCCAGGCCATCAGCTAAGCACCCTCATAGCTGCATGGTCATGGGGAGTGGAAACTCATGGGCTGAGATGAAGATCATTTAATAAAAGAGGGTTTTTTAAAAAAAGTTATGCAAACACAGTCATTCACCACCTCCTACCAGCAGACTGTTGGCCAGCCAGTCTCCAAGCAATGGCTACTTTGGCAAGAGCAAGCCTCCAGTCTTTACCACTGGCCATGATGCTGTATGACATGGAATATCCCTTGGACAGTTCTGGTCATCCACCCCAGCTGTGTCTCCTGCCAGCCTCTTCCCACCACTAGACTGCTCATTGGCAGAGGCCACATGAGAAGCAGAGAAAGCCTTGGTACCGTACAAGCACTGCCCAGCAGTTGCCAAAACACTGGTGTGTTAGCAGCACCATTTCAGTCACCAGTGCAGAGCAGACCACCCTGTGGACTGCTGGGAAGAACATCTACCCCATCCCAGCCAGACCCAGCAGAGCTGTTCAATTTGTTTTCTCACAGCTTGCTCTCAGCTCAATAGAAATGCATATGACAGATGGTGTATAAAGAGTACTTTTCACCGTTAATGATCGAATCACTGCACATTCCTAGCTCCACTTCCCTTTCTTTTGGAAAGTGTGCTTGGGAGCTAAACCGAGCACAAACTGGAGGAGAGTTACTGGCAAAAATCTATTCCTTACCCATCATCATCTTTTTCTAGCTTAGATCCAGATCAGCAAGATGCTTAATCCTGGTTGATAAAAAAACCATAATAAGTGTCTTCCCAACCACTATTTTAAATAACATTTGAGCCTATAGTGGTGTCTTCTTTCTATTCTAAAGACTGACAACAAAGGCTCAGTTTCGAAATCAAAACGTATCTGCTTAGATCTAAGACACTGAAGGTTAGAGATACTTCTGGTTTTGCATTTAATTCCCAGTATTAAAACCTGAATTCTGAATATGAAACAGTATAGTGAAAGTTAAACTGACAAATAGATACGTAGCTACTGAAGGCAGTTTGTGCCTGAAATTATTTTGAAAGCAGGCATCGAAGAAAAGCATGTGTGTGATGGGGATGATATTGTTGCATAGCATCAGAAGGCTGCTTGAACAGCTACTTCTGACAGGATTAATCAAATTCACTGCAGATGAATGAAGTTAGAATCTGCAGATGCTGTCATCCAACACATTTCAACCTTTTTGAAATTTGCACTAAGGTGCCTCCTAAATTCTGTTTCAGGCTTTTCCTAGTATTTTCTGGTTCTCAGCAGGAAATAAGTGTTTATTACAATTTTCAGAATGCTTCCATTTTCAAAATTGCCTCCTCAATTTTACAGCCCTGTGATATTCACCTGGCTTCACTCAATTCAGTGGAAGGTTTTCAGTCAGCCTCAGGTGTTTTCCTGAACTTCAGTCATTGATTCCAGAATTCAATTAACAGTGCAGATGGGCTTTCATCTTTTGTACTCATCTAAACTTCATTTGCAGGTCATCCATCATTTCTCTTTTTAATCTTCCACAATCTTGTTTCAATGTTGGTAAGTACCTGTCAACAGTAAGACAGAACCAGTTTAACGTTCCTTCCTAAAACACTGAGGGTTATTTACATAAGGAATTCTTAAAAACAGGTGGTTTAGTACATTAGAAAGACTTTTGGACAAAAGCTCCTCAAGTGCTTCTGAAAATTTTAATCCACTGTCTCAAATACTGCAAGTTTTTCCTTTCCTTTTGAACGATTAGGCCATAATATCAAAATACTTGTAACACAAGCCAATAATTGTACAGTTTTGCTTAATGTAGTTGGATGAATTTCCACTGTGGATAGATTTATGCTTAGCAAATTTTCCAACTTCCATTCCCCTTTCAGGACAACTAATCCTGATATGTGAAAAAGACAGTTCTCATTACATTAGCCTTTGCCCTGGCTCCATGTGATACCTCTGTGGAGACACTCCTGAAAGAGATTTTCCACCCGAATCCAAATAATCTCTCAGTTTCTTAATACTGAGATACCCAAGTAATACCCAAAGAAACCTGAGATTCTCTGGCACAAAAAGCTTGAGACATGGCTCCTGCTCTTCCAACAGACATGCAGGATGATGATATACCTTAAACAAAAACAAACAAAAGTTACGTATTTTAATCCTGATCTTGAGCAAAAATATCAAGTACTTCATATGCTTTTCTTCCCACTATTTAAAAAAAAGGAAAAATCCAAAAAGCCCCAAAGAAATCAAGGCAGAGGAGCAATGAGGACTGAGAAATTCAGAACAGCTGTGACGACCTTTTCACTTTGACATGATTGATTCTAATGAATCACATAGCAATAGTGACGTATTTTGGGTTATAGTTTCTGAGAGACTGGTGTTGAAGTGCTATGGAGGGTCTATGCAGCCTTTAAAATTTAAGTGAGGGAGATTTGGACACCTAATCTGGAAAACAGTTTGGAGGAGTCAGGCTGCCGGGTCTCCTGATTTTTAAAACCTCCACCTCCATTCCCCCATTGCCAAGGAACAGTCCTTTCAGATGTACTGGGGTTTTCTCATGCTTGTACTGTGCCAAGCACGGAAGTGTCTAGGATCACCATTGCTCCAAACTACTGAAGACCTGGGGAGAACGATATTGCTATTTGCCTTACAGAAGGGAAGATGTAACATTAGCTTCCAAGGTTAGCAAATCTGACATGAACTATTGGTACACCTATAATTTCAGAAGAAAGGAAGGAATGAAATTTCACTCTTCTCAAAAAAATCTCCAGTTAGTCTGCCTGTGACAGTTCTGCCCACAAAGTGTGGGAGTATCTGTCAGAAGCTCAGCTTCCAAGATTCAAGTGATATGTCCCCATCAACAGCTTCGCCAAGAAAGTGGTAACCCTTTATGTTTATTTTGCCACTGTACCATTAGACTTTGTCACTTTTTGCAATGTTGGCAGCTAGGGAAGTTTAAGGCACCCCAATGAGCACATTTGGCAACACAGATCTTGTACCTGTACCGGGCATCTGCAAGTGCTCAGGCTGCCTGAAGCAATGTGAAAGACCAGGATAAAAAAAGTCTGCTGATAGAAATACTGGCAAAAGCAGCATCAACTTCACTAGGTCAGTCATAAAATAGATCTTTAGAGCAGAAAGCAGTTATCAACGTCAGTTGATAAACTTCCGAAAGTAAAACCTTGGTTGAAAAAATTAATGCAGTTTTATTTCATGACATATATCAATCAGCCACAAAGCTGTCCAAGCATTCTTGATGCTGAAATACCTATTCTGAGATCTCTAATTTGGCGATATCGTGCACTAGGCTCCACTTGTGCTCATAGCAAAACGATTTCAGGCTTTTAGGAGCTATTTTGCTCTTGAAGCTATAGAGCTTCTTCCTCAAATTTAAGAAGTGTTTGAGTGAGAGGACGTGAAAAATGTTCTTTGAATGGAGTCGAAAACAAAATAGATCTGTGGAAATAGCTCAGGTTTGGGCATATAGGAATTGTCATGCAGTCAAGAAGTGGAAGTGCTGCCTTTCAGCAGCCAGAGGCAGCAAAATGAGAGGAACTGTGCCCGGGCTTTAAAGTGGCTGCAGCAAAAATGGACTGAAGTGTTAGAAAGTCCCTCCCAACTGCGCCTCTTCTGACTGGAAAGGAAAAAAAGGAAACATCCTTCCTCTGGGAGAAATCAAGTGGTCAAACAGTTTCCTTCAATGTCTCTTGAGACAGCTGCAGGGTTTTGCATCTCATGTCTGGGTTACACAACAAGGATGGATATAAATCCTCACACCTATATGCCTATGTGGAGTCCAGGCTGAAAAAGCTTTCTGCAGGTCAGCATTCAGGTACAAAACCAAATCATAACATCCCATAAAGAAGAGAGAAAAGACTTGTCCTTTGCAGTCCGGACCAACCAAGTCATGTTTACAAGTTCTAATGTCTTGATCCAGCTACCCAAGTGTGGGCATCGGTGTTATGTCAGCTTCCCTATGTTACCCCAGATACCCATCTCCATCTGGCAGACTCAAGATCCACATTATTTTGGAGCAGCAGCTAGAGGCCAGCAGCCCCTGGTTGAGGTGCCTCAGTGGCAATGCACAGGACAACTAAATCAAGCCCCCAGCAATGCTGTTTTACCGCTGCTACTGAAGCTGAGAGTCCTTTCAAATCCCAGTGCTTCATAGAATGTCCTGAATTGGAATAGTGATGAACAGGGCTCAGTAGGCACGGGCCGGGCCCCAGCACGTTGCAGTGATCTGTGTCTCTCTGGAGATGCCGGGGTGACAACATACGTTCTCCAAATACTCTACTGGCTTTTCAGGATTCTGCACTTGTTCAGGGGTGAAGTCCCACAACACCGGAGGTGCCCACTGTCCTAGGTATTTGCCCATACTATCCCACATACCCTGCCACTCATTACCGTCGAGCCTTGGGGCAGATCTCTGGGTGATATTCTTAAACTGCTTATTAACTTAGACAAAACAGAAACAATCTGCCACAGAAATACGAACAGATATATCTTAACTACCCAAGGGTGTTCAAGATACTGAAAAGTTGTGGTAATGAGGGAGGAGGCACTATAGAAGAAGGTAGCGAAGGTTCCGTTCTCTATTGCCTCCATAAAAAAACTCTCAGAGGAACCATAGAATCAATCAATGATGATCTTGAACAAAAGAACTTTGTCCCGCTGAGAGACAGACCAGAGCATGTCAGAGCTGACTGCAGTGAGGATGAGACGAACATGTCACTGTGCGGCAGACAGTCCTAAGTCAGCCAAGATCTGGGAAAGCAGGAATGAAGGCTGAAGAGGGGAGGAATCCAGAGGCTGTAGTTGATTTTGGGGAAAGGAGGCAATATGCAGTTATATATACTGTGAAATTAATGGCTTTGGTGGAAGGGCAGGGGGAAGCAGTGGTGAGAATCCTGTGCTTTACGTGGGGGCCATCACAAATTACTGCAGCACAAAGAAAAGGCACTGCCACATTACAGGGGAAGGAATAATTCAGGAGAACAAGGGGCAACAACCAGCAACTTCTGAATAATTTGGCCTGATAATTTGAGGGACCATGTGCGGCAGCTAACCATCACACGACTGTTTGCTCACTCCCCACCACACCTGGCAGTGAGATGGGGGAGAGAGTCAGGAAAAAAAAAGTAAAATTCCTGATGTGAGATAAAATCAGTTTAATAGGACAGAAAAGGAAGGGAAAATAATCATAATAATAATGGTAAAGAAATATACAAAGTAAGTGAGACACAATGCAGTTGCTCACCAGATGCTGACCTGTGCCCAGCCCGTTCCCAAGCCACAGCTGCCATTCTCCTCCTGGCCAACTGCCCCCAGTTTACATACTGAGCATGACATCCCATGGTATGGAATGTCCCTTTGGCCAGCTGGGGTCATGTGTCCCGGCTGTGCCCCCTCCCCTCATGGCTTCTTGTGCCCCTGGCAGAGCAAGGGAGGCTGGAAAAGTCCTTGGTTAGTGTAAGCACTGCTCAGCAACAACTAAAACATCGGTGTGTTATGAATGTTATTCTCACACTAAATCCAAAACGCAGCATTGTACCAGCTACCAGGAAGAAAATTAACTCTGTCCCAGCTGAAACCAGGACACTATGTATTTGGGCACGTTCTTTCTGTGCTGTCATACAGAGGCACACTGACAGATTGGAAAGATGGAAATATTTCATGCATGTGATACAAAGTGTTGTATCACATCAAGCTATGCCTCACAGAGTAATGGCAAAGGCAAAATAAATACGTCCTCATACTAATTCCTATAAAAGAAGGGGAAAAGCATGCTAGTCTAAAGAGCTGATCATTGAGTTAGTAGACTGCATCTACCACTGGGGCTGGAAATTAAATATTTGAGGAAAGAGATTCCCTTCCAATTTACACCAATGTAACAGGCCTGAGACAAAGACAAGGACATTTTCACCTGTCATTCTTATGCCTCCAGATTTTATTCTTCATTCTTTATTCACACAGCCATAAAAGCAAACCAACCAGTATTTTTTCCAAAAGAAAAGTGTCTCCTCTGGAAAGCAGAGCAAACTGGAAGAGCGAAGGAGATGCCTTGTTTGAAAGCCATGTAGGACTTCAGTCATGCAGAGATCCTGAGCACAAAGCTTGTTTGCGGCTCCTACGGAAATGGATGAAATACAAGATTTCGAAACAGATGGAAGGGAGCTTTGGGGTTTGGTTGGTCAGACAGGATCAAGTAAGTGAAGAGAGAAGCAAGGATGGTTACCTTTGGGCAACTGACATTTTCCCACTGACACATTTGAGAAGACTGAAGAGTTTCAACCTTCCCTCTGTCTTTTGGATGCTAATGAAAAATGCAGTGGCTTCACGCTGGAAGGGCACCTTTAACGCAAAGGCAGCTACTCTGGAAAGATCAATTTCGGCACCACCACCTGAGAATGAAGCTATCACAATGTGAGGAGAGAATCTGAGTTTTGATTAAACAATTTTAAAGTGAAATCCCCCCCGAGAAATGGCACACAGGAAAAGCAAGAAAAAGCTGAGGATCATGTAAGCCATCTATTGGGAAGGTTGTCACCAGTGACAGCATTATTACAGAGCAGCAGAGTGCAAGCAAGGACAGAACAACTGAAGGTTACATTTATTGGATGAGTTTTCCTCTTCCCCTTCCACTTCACCCCGTACTTCTATGTGTGGAATGAAAATGCAATGTTTTACATTTCTTTTCAGACAGTAGCTGTTCCAGCTATCACAGAATGTTGCTCCCACCATAAGCAAGCAAACAGAGAACTGATGCTGCCACTTCTGCTGAACAAACAGCTAAGCTGTATGTATAATTTATTTTATAAACCACCCCTCAAAATGTGTAATAAACTTTTGTTCTGACATGACACAAAGTTAATAAGAACTTGGCAGCAGGAAAAACCAGAAATCAGTGAGCAGAATAATCTGGATACAAAACCAACTTTTTAACAAAGTCTGAAAGCATTTGAAGACAAACTTCTTCCAAAGAATGGTCATTGATCAGGGTGTAGTAAAGTTAAAAAGAAAATCAGTAAGACAGTATAGTCACAAGGAAAATAAAACCTGAAAGGTATCAACATGCATGGAAATTTTAGCACTGACTCTTTTTTAACTGTCTGTGGAGCTACAACACACTGCAAGTTCTGAAATAGGTGTCCAGAGCGGATGATTTTTCCTCTGAATGATCTGTTATTCACATGCTAAAAATGCTAGGCTATTTGTATCAAACACAGAAAAAGATTAGCTGGACAAAATCCTTTTCTTGCTGTTGATCAGAACAAATTCAGTAGCATCGGGCATTTTTATAGCACACATGGGAGTAAATCTTTTCCACAGCACAAAGAATGAAAACTGCGTGGGTTTTATCAATGCAGTTACTGCTTGGGAAGGGAGGGGAAGGTGAAGAGGGTGGGAACCCAGACCAACAGGGTGCACCCAGACCAACATCTCTTCAGGAATCTGCCCTCATGTACATCATGCATATGTCAGAAATCAGTGCATGATGGGGCTTGTGGGGAGAAAAAGGTCCGTACCTCTGAAGAGTACTCCCATGAGGGAGAGAATACAACTCTCTGGTCCCCAGCATGTTCCTGAAAGGGAGCAGAGGAGAATCACATCCCAACCTAGCCCACAGGACAGCTTCAAATTCAGCCTTAATATTCTACTGACAAACATCTGACCATTCTGCAGCCAGCTAAGCAAGCAGGCAGCAAATTTGTTGTGGGAACCACACTGTAACTCACATGCTTCACACAGCCATCAGATCCTGAGGAGCGGGTTGACTGGCTTGCGCTTTGGGCTGAGGCTGACTCATCTGCGGAAGCCATAGCAGACTATGAGCTTGGGTTTGAAGCTAAATACCCGGCTTTTCTTTGTGCAGAAGCTGCATGTCTCAACTCCACCATAGCTTGCTGGAAACAGGTTTGGACATAAAGGACAACCTGACACAAAAGGAGCACAGCAAGAGTCAGAGAAGGCCCAGCCTTGCTGGGGAGGAGGACTGGGACACTGACCTGCCTCCAAAAGCAGTGGCTCTTTTTCAGACAGAAGCAAGCAGAGAAATGCTCTGCCCTTTATGTCATGGCTGCTCTGGAGAGGGGTCACGTGCACCTCACTGCACGGTAACCCATGTTACCAGCTGCTCAGTGACATGCCTCCCCCAGCAGACAGACACCAGCATTAGAAAAATGTTCCCATGTTCAGCAGCAGAAACTGACAGGAAACCTGTGAGAATAGGCACATCCCAAGCTGGCATTCAGAAGCAGCTTGCCATGATAGGGAAAAGGGAAAACAAGTCCGTGGTTGCCCCAGGTGACTACTCTCCTTGGCTGGAGAGTTTCACACCCTCTAGAGTAAGGGCATACTTAGGCTCAAACAAAAGGCAGTTTTAAATTGTTCTGCACTGTATTTGGGAGTGCTTCTGAGAGAGCACAAATCGAGAAGGCAATGTCAGTGACGGGGCGGGGAGCATGCACACCACTCTGTCCATTCCAGGTGCCTCTCAGAACTAGCACACTGTCTGGGAGATGAGTGAATCAGGACAGATGAAAATAGTGAGAAAGGAAGGAGTCACCCAGAGTGTTTGCTTCAATTGAAATGATCCAATCTTAGTTTGAATATTAAAGACTGAGAAAAAGCTGTCCATCAACCCTGTACAGAAATAATTCATTGTGCAGTTTTGAATAATTAAACATCACATAACCAGGACCTTCTGGAAGCAATCTGCGAATAACATCACACACACTTGTGTGGTAGCCTGTAATCCTGTCCCAGGAGCTTGCCAATGCCCTCCAGCCAGCGTTCTGGCCCACGTCTGGAGGTGGCCAGCCCCTAAGGTGCCCTGCTCAGGCAGGCTGTGGGCAGGAGGCACATGCTCTGCACAAGACCATGATGCTCTTCCAGCCTGCAGGTCTCATAGAGTCTGCAGCCGCACCTCAAACCACATAGCAGCCAAACGCCCTGAACATTTTGTGCCATGGGGTCCTACATGTCACCTAATTTAACTGTTAAGCAATGACTTTAAGACATGGTGGTTACTGGTTGCACTCAGCCTTCCTGCCTCATGATGCCAAGCAACACCAGAAATTTTCTCTTTCTTTCTTTCATGCCAGTATAGGTGGCTGTCGATACGCTGCCCTGAAACACTTGAACAGCTAGTCACTGTCAACAAACTGATGAGAAGCTCACTAGTAGTTATTCAGAATTGCCAGGGGTGACCAGCTTTATCAGACTAATGTGTGAGCCAGGAAGGAAATGCCCACCACACACCGAGAGTTTACTGGCAGTGGGAAAGACAGTGTTTTTTTCTGGAGGGTGGCTGTGTTTCAGGCAGAAGTAGCCACTTCTGCTCTTTTAGTTTCCCATGCAGAATGAAGCTGAGGGGAAGGTAGATGTCTCTAGTCTTTTTATTAAGTGCACGCTTCCCCCTCTCTGTCCGATGAAGGAAAAAGCTCATAACTAACTAATCAAGGATGGGCTGACACGACAGAATCATGCACAGGAGAGGCACAGTGATGGAAATAGGCTTTGTAGGTACTTAGCACTGAAAATAAGACTTTGCAAAAGCATTAAGATTGAACTGGACAGTGCTGTTAAGCAATTGCCCTCCGGTTTTACTGACTAGGACATAGAACAACTGAGAAGCTGGGATCAGATTTTCTGGTCGTGTTTTACTACATTATTCCAGGGGAGTAAATCAAAAACCCCAGTTTGCCCCAACCAGAAATCCAGCCTGTGGAAAAAAAACTTGAGAATGATCTATTCTCCAGGGGAATCACTGCTCACTGGTACTTCTCATGACAGCAAGAGGATGCCTGCAAACCACTTGGTAGCTCTAACCTTACACCTACGGCCATCCTCAGCAGAATGGTACCTTTCCTGAAAACATGTGGGCCTGTTCCGCTCCAGGAAGACCACTCCCAAACTTAGAAAAAGCAAAGAAAAACAAGGCTCCATCCATTGCTTTCCTTTGCTTCAGATTCATAAATTCCCCTGATTCAATGTGAGACGGTGTGGTTTTAGCTGGAACAGAGTTAATCTTCACTGCAGCTGGCACAGTGCTGTGTTTTGGACTTAGTATGAAAACAATGTTGATAACACACCCATGTTTTAGTTGTTGCTGGGTAGTGCTTCTACTAGAGTCAAGGACTTTTCCAGCTTCCCACACTCTGCCAGGTGCACAAGAAGCTGGGAGGGGAGGGGGCACAGCTGAGAGAGCAGATTCAAACTGGCCAAAGGGACACTCCATATCATTTGATGTCATGCCCAGTATAATAACTGGGGGAGGTGGCTGGGAGAAGCAGCAGTTGCAGCTCTGGGACTGGCAGCGTCGGTCGGCAGGTCGTGAGCAGTTGCAGCACTTGTGGCTGTATTTTTTACCTCTTCCCCCAGGTTTCATTTCTTTCTCTTGTTATTTTTGTTATTTTGATATTTTTGTTATATTCTCATTATTATTATCATAATCATTATTATTGTCAATACCATTAGTACTATTACTGTTCTGTTTTAATTATTAAGCTGTTCTTCTCTCAGCCCATGAGTTTTCTTGGTTTTACGCTTCCGATTCTCTCCCGCATCCCACTGGGGTGGGGCAGTGAGTGAGCAGCTGCGTGATGATTAGTTGCTGACTGGGGCTGAACCATGATAATGGCTGAACATCCATGGAGGTGAATGCGAGTTTTCCTGGCCAAAAGTCGTGTGGTGCTCATCTTGGCTGCCAGTGGTGCGATAGGTGGCATGCTCCCTCCATGCTCCCGGAGACCAATCAGGAAATCTGCGTTAGCCATTGGGATATTGATTGTGCCAGTCCACTATGCAATGAAAACCTCTATGGTTCGCGCAGGAAAGTCTGCTCTTTGAGGGAGAGGTGACCACTTACAACTGCAAAGGAGCATGCATCTTCTCCATCAATGGGCCATGGTACTGGCTTTTTGCCTTGGGGTCGTGCTTTCTCCAGAGTATAACATTTATACCTTGGTACAGTAGCTGACTACACCACTCTGAGTACAGTTGGCAAAGTCCACAGCTGTTCTCTGAGTAGCTGAAAATCTGTTAAAATGCTCTTAGGATATTCCGCAAAAGCTGGTCCTGATGCCCGCAGTTCTGACACCCTAGAATTTCATATTTTCTGATTCTGTTCCCTATCATTCCAGTATGTTACTCATAGCCTCTGCTAAACTGAACATGGAAATATGAATGCTAGTTTTGCCCCAACAAACCAAAATAGGATTCCTGGTGTTACTGGAGGGTGCAATGTATTTCAAAATTCAAGATTGCAACCAAGTCTTCAACTGCCATGTATTACACAGAACCTTGGGTACTTAAAGAAAACCATACCCAAAATATTACATTTTATATTTATTTCATATGGTTTTTTAATGTTTGCTTATAATCACATGGCTGGTGTGCTTCTTTCATAAAGTTAATAATTTTATTTTAGTCACTATTTTTAGGGCATGCTTTGCCTTCCCATGTAAGCAGTTTTAAAAGCAAAGGTTTAATATAAAAAAATTGCAATATAGAGGGGATTTTATTCTATTTTCCTTTTCACTTGACTTGGATGAACACAGAGAATTTAAGGATCAGAAAAAAGGAAGCGTGATTTATAAAGTAGCTCTAAATGAAGATTTTTGTTTCAAATAATTCATATAAATTCAGCAGGATGACCAGTATTCTTTACAACAATGGCGTGTTATTATGCAAATTAAACTTCAGTGTAAATCACAACATTATTTGCCAAATATGAAGCCAAGTCCTTAAGAAAATACTAGAAGTTTTCATGAAGCCACACAAATACTGGACAATGCACTTTTTTTTTTTTTTCCCAGCCCCAGTTGTTGTTCAGCTTAGATACAGAGCATGATTTTTACACTGGTCATTTTTACACAGGTCATCATGAATTGCATAGGAAAAACAGTATGTGCTTTTGTATAGAACCTTTCACTTTTCACTGGGCATGCATGTCCATGTCCAATTATTTTAACAAGATGGGGGGTCCACTTTCCCACAAGCTGATCTCAGAGGTGTGCTCTTGTGTGGGTTGTGATGCTTGTACAATGAATGGTATGTTCAGCCAGCAGGGAGAAACAAGACCTAAGGTCACCCAAAAATTAAAAAGATAAAACAAGCTGGATCAACTTTCTGAACTGGCTTGCTGGATGACTCTTAAGGCAGCAAAAGATTGCGTGCAGTTAGATTTGCTGAGGAGCAATTGAGGCGCTGGAGAAGAGAGGCCCCTCAGCCCCTCGGTTGGTGAGGAAAGCCATCACCTGGCCATCGTGACAGGACTGCTGCTGACCAAGAGGAGTGGAAGACACCTACATGCCACTGCTCTCTTTCTCACAGTCCTGAACACTTGTGAGGTCGAGCAATGGATCAGGTCAGGAAAATGGTCTGGCTGACAAGTAACGTTATTTTGGAGAGGTTGTGAGGAGTGAAGGCACGTTCATACAAGTGAAACTAGGGTGAGAGGAAGATACCACACGTTAAATAGGCCACACAGAAGGTGCAGAGTCACCTTTGTCTCTGGGGATTGCTCCTAGCTGGTAGCACTGAATTGCATCCCTAAAATCTCTGCTGATTTTAGGGGTAGGACACAGTCTTTAACCATCTGCAGTTCTGTAGTAGCATCTTAAAAACCCTGTGTAGGTAGACAATGCCCTACCATCCACAGAAATGCAACAGCAGAAGCAGGTGGAAATCATTGTCAGGGATGTCTTTGACCCACAACTATTGCTGATCAAACCTGTATATCCAATTTCCTACATATACCCAGATGAAATGAGATCACTGGCTGAAATATTCACTAATACACTACTTGTGCCCAAAGTGAACAACATGGATTCCTCAACAATGGCAGCAGTTCATTTCTGAAAGCACCGTCATGTTTGCTTTGCTAAAAATAATCATGTATTACTAAAAGGGAATAAAAAGGAAAATGTCCTTCACTGGATGATAAAGGATGACATTTTTGTGTGGTGGGATATCAGTTTGGCATAAATGACATAGAGAAAATTATCCTATTGTGAACAAGTGGAGACAAGGCGTAGATAAATTTACCTAGGATAAATCAGTTACCCATTAGAAACCCTGTGTAAACATGCTGTAGTTAAACATTCCAGAGCTTTGTCTCCATGAAGAATCCTCACTAGGATCATACAGTTGCTGGAGCTACCTCTCATTTTTAATGGCCGTAGAAATGACTGAAAAAATATGCCCAAATCCATGGAAGACATCTGCAGCTGAGTAATCATGTGCCTTCCATGGGCCCATAAAGCACTCTAAACCTGAGTTATCATTTCTGTGATAAAAGCAGTAGTAAAACAACCCATTTCAGCCATATCTAGTTACTGAGTGCATTATTTAACTGCTTTCGCACCACCTTTCCATGGAAATACTTACTTTACATTTAGTAAACTTCCATTTTTATTTGGGCATGAAAAATAGGATTTAGCTGCATTTACTGGAGTATTTTTATCCTTTTATTAGTTTTAACAGTTTGACAAAATACTTTGCAAATTCCTTCCTTTGTAGGAGCTTTTAGACTAGTATGCAATTTTATTAGATCCTGTTTTTAACCATTGTAGAGAGGGAAAATCTCACTGTCAAGCTCATGACGATTTAGTTGGTGTTTACGTTAGTTTAGTACAATAATATCCAGCCCAAATGTGGCAATGTACAATAGCACTTACAACTGGGCCAGGCCATTTGAATGAAATGAAAGCACCGTTAAGCCTAAGGAAGGATATGCATGTGCATACAGTACAGCAAACATTTGCAAACTGCTACACTTTTGTGCCCTACTGATTTAGCAGGCATTCTTAGTGTTACTGTTATCCACAGAACCCCAAGTATGTCCTACTCTCTATGCTTTGCTTATAAATGGGTTTTTGTAGCTAAAAGGTAGAGATGAAACAGGGTTGTCCTTAATATGATTGTACCCCTTTATTTCACTGTGTTTTGTGTCTCTGCATTTTTACATTCTTCATGTGTCTTAGTAATATGCTTTCTTTCACCTGCAACAGAAATTCCACAGAGACAAATTTAACAGATGTTCACTTTTAAATGCACCTTTTGCCCTGTAAAATGGAGAACTGTCTCTAGTTTGTTTTTCTATCTTCAAAATGGTATTAATAGTAATGTTCTTAGTTGGCCATCTGGGCCCTAACCAGATGGATCACAACATGTAGATGGCATGCTTTGATGATGTATTTTACTCAGAAGCACTATGTTCTGCCACTTCCAGGGGTTCGGTGTGCAAACATTGCCACAACATAGTATCCATGTGAATCTTTCACATAGATTTAGGACAGCTATGTTGTAAATTACGAGTGAATTAGTATAAATTTCTGGTGACTGCTAAGGTAAGTTTAGCAGACTGGCTATCTGACGTTGAAGAGGAAAAAAAATACGAAATACTGGTACATGTAGTTTGGAAATAAGCAAATCTTACAACCTCATGCTTTTCTATGCCAAATGCTATGCTGGCTGGAGACTCATCCGTACCATGAAAAACAGATCTCTCTTTGTTCAATGAGAGCATTTAACTAAGCAGCAGAAGAGTCTAGAGAGAATCCCTGGAGAATTAGGATCTGGAGTTGTGCCCTCAGTACCATTTTGTGCAGTGTCACTTGAAACATCTGTTTCAACCAACCTTCCTGTGAAAATAATATTCAGTCCTTTCCCAGAAGAACAGGAGACCTTTCTATTCCAGCCTGCCAACGGTCTTGTTGGCATGCTGCACGCACCACAGGCACTGACCCCCAGCAGTTCTTTTTCCACCATCACTAGTATAACTTTACAGTAACTTCTTGAGCTGTTTATCCCACACTGGTTTAGCCTCTGTACAACCAACTTGATCCCTGGGTAGATGTTATAGTCCAAGCTCCTTGGTGTAGCTGAGCCTGCCTTTTTACAGCCAGTCGTTCAAAATCCCCTCTTAACTCCCTCAGAAAAGGTCAATTCCAATATGGAGAGAATGAAATGTTTAAGAAGAACAGTTTTCTCCTCAGCCATGGGTGCAGTCGTTCTGTCCACAGAGGGAGTGATGAAATTTTCTGACTTCAGTGATAACTGAAATTAGTTTCTTAGAAGAATTTCTGGCCTTGATGCAGTGAGTGGTAAAGCTTCCACAAAAATGAGGGCACAATGACAGCCCGGGTTTTTTAGAACACGATTATTTTTTATTACAGACAAGCCTGTATAATTCCTGTAAGTGGAAGTGTCGTCTATGTGGGGACTGACTTCCATAGGCTACAGCTGTTCATGACTTTTTCTCCAGAATTTCAGTCTCCTCCTTGTGTTCTGCCAGCGCTGGGATTTAGTGCTCTGGAGATGAACAGAGAAATGGACAACAAATAACCAAAAGCAAATGACGCTCATTCACAATCTACCTTGTCTTCTCAGAAATCATATTCCATTCCTCAAGTAAGTAGAACCAGAAAACACCTGGTGGCTTACAAACTCATTCTCTGTCTGACTGAAAATCCCTCCATTCTCAAGACACAGCAAACCTGCAACCTGGTTTGGTTTGGGTTTTTCTCAGCTGGCAAAAGCAAGAAATGTCTCTGGTACTATCAAACTGTTAATAGCACATTCACAGTCATGGCATTTGATGATGTGAATGGGTCTTCATTGACCTATTTGATTTATAAATCTGATTTATGCCATTATCCTGTTGCCCAAGCTACTAGCTATACGTACACTAATATTCCAATTAAGAAAAAGGCACATGCAGCTGCAAAAGGTGAGTGTTTTCAGTAACATTTCTTAGATTTACTGCATTTACCAGGCATTACAAAAAGAATAAAATCAGGAAAAAAAGGATACACAGTAAACAACAGACTTCATGGAAAGTTATGTACATTTTGCACGTCATTAAAAGTCTGCCTGATGCATTTCCCACCAGAGTTTATACAAAAATCAAATAAAGAAAAACATTCTGTCAAATAAGGGAGGCAGCTTTCACTACATGTCTTTTTGCAAAATAGCCTGTAATACCTAAGAGATGTCTTTCAGCACAGCTATAGTTCATTGAGCCTTAGCTGGGTTTGTTGCCTGAAACAACCTGTGAGCCTCAAACTTCAACACATCAATGTGCGTAGTACATGTATTTGACAGACTTTTACAACTTGGGGAGGAACTCAACACAGCAGCTCTCACCAGGCTCAAACCTGCTTCCACTCCTTTTGTCAAACTTGGGAAAAACTCCAGGAAAGGCTTACGTGCTTTTATATTATAAAATTGATCTGAGTGGAGACCTGAAGGTTGAGGCACAATACTGCCTGCCACAAAGCCTAAAGGTGCTGCCCGTGCCAAACACGCTGGACATAAGGAAGGAATTCCCTTCACCTAAGGAGCATTGTCCCCTCTGTCTATCAAATGGTGTAAATTTCAAACAAATCTCAGAATGCATTGGCTGAAGGCAGCCCAACGATAACTATTCTTAAGAAGTGTGGCAGCATTTCTGCAAACATAAGTAATTTAAAAAAAAATGCTGGAAACTTGTGCTCATAAAAATTTCAAAGAAGTAAAAAGCAAGAAGTATAAATCTTCATATCCTTCAGGTGCATTCACCGGGAAAGACGCAGAGGAAGGAAAGCAATACCTTAAAAAACAGTTCACATTTTTGAATTTTCAAAAACCCAAATGAAAAATATTCCAAGTAGCAATGAAACTAGATGTAAAGGTCAGGTTGAGAAGAAGTGGTGAGAAGTGTTCACCTACAAAATTCACTCCAATAAACAAGTCTCTGTGGAGGGTTACTGTGCATCCCTTATAAGATGTACTGGAGGGGTTTCATGAACCTTTCTGCGGGGGATAGGAGATATTTAGCCCCACCCTAGAAAACAGGAATGTTTCGTTATGAGATTCCCAGCTTAATCTTCAGTTCTTTAATGGGAACCTATAAACAAATCTTCAGAATTCCCCTGAAACTTTTGTTCATCAGATCACGAGCTGAACACCTGAGACAAAGATGGAGCACATTGTTTGTGCAAGTTAGAGGTAAAGCTGATACTGACCACAAAATCTCCATGTAAACCCAACCTAAACTGAAATTACAAGCATTTTCCCTTTTGTCTTCTTTCTGATCTAGAATTCTGGTTTCTTTCTGAGTAGTTTCAATTAAAATTGGACCTTGATCTATAGTAGAGGCAGAACAGACACCTCAGCTCTGATCTAAAACATGAAAATACAAAAAAATGCGTGGACAGCAAGTATCTGCCATTTGCTTCTGAGACAGAAGCAGGGACACCTACAGCCAGTTGCCCAGGACAATGTCCGGATGGCTCTTCAGTATCTCCAAGGATGGAGACTCCACAACCTCTCTGTTCCAACACTAACTTTTTAAACAGTTAGTAGCCAGTCTGACAGTGGTAGAATAATTCTATCAGTATACCTTTTGGGGAAGAAAATCATAGAATCATGGAGTCATAGAATGTTCTGAGTTGGAAGAGACCCACAAGGGTCATCAACTCTGACTCTTGTCCCTGCATAGGACAACCCCAAAATTCATACCATGAAAATGGCAGTATGGAGGAAAAATGGGCCAATACAAACACCTGAGGTTGGCTTTGCCACCAAGCTGCCATGGTGTGGAGCCATACTAAGTTTAACCAGCTGCCTCTTTTTCACCGAGTCCTTATGCGTGGATGGAGAAGGAGGAAAAACAGACAGCAAGCAACATCCACTTAAACAGAATATCTGGCCAGCTACATTTCATGGCCCTTCAAAGTAATTTGCTTATCTAACTTAGTTCAGATAGATTCTGCAAGGAATTAATGACAGAGGTCTCATATTTTCCTTAGGTATACTTTACCAATTCATTTTCAAAAGAGAGATAATTCACAGTCTGGCTTCCTACTGTTTGTGATTTGCATTTTCTTTGCACTGAGGGAAAAAAAAAAAAAAAAAAAAGTCAATGCTATTAACTATTCAGTACTATAGAAAACCATGCTGCAAAAACATTCCCATGGCTGCTCAAAGCCAAAGGAGTTTGTTTAAAAAACACCATTATCCCCTCTTCCATTTTCCTCCCCAAAAGGGAGATGTCACAGAAGGTGCATATACATAAAGTCTCTTACAGTCTAACAAGCATACACATAAACGTATACATTATACACATCTACTTACACATACGGGACTTCTAGGTAAGAACTGCAGCCACCTGAACATGTGGCAAAGCCACATGCAACTTTGCATTCAGAAGAAATGGATGTCAGAGGAAAATAGAGCAATGCTCTGGGGAATTTTATGGCCTAGGCAGCTTGTCAGTGCCAAAGACAGCCTGCACCCACAACAGAATCAAAGGTGTCCACTACCAGTCACAGCAATGGACTTAGAGAAAGCCGGCTAACCCGGGAGTCAGTAGCTGGTGCAAGGCCACAGTGCAGCCCCTTACTCAAGCACATGTCAGCTGTAGGATATCTGAAGGCAGTAAGGCCACTCATCAATGTCAGATCAGATGTGTTCTAAGTGCCTGCTCACCCAAAGCCTGGATGGTATCAGCTCTCACAGTATGAAATGCTGCTGTGCTCTTGCACACCAGATGGGCAGGGTGCCAACGCAGTTATTGGATCAAAGCTGCAAAGAAAGCCAAGTGCCTTACAACTCCAACCTCCCACCAGATAACGAAGGACCAGAGGACCCCACGCCCCGCGCTGCCCCTTCTCACTCCACCAGTGATTGGGGCAGATGGCAAAGTACAGACAACTGAAGCAAGAGGTTTTCACAGAAAAGTTTTCAGTGTTAAAATACTTGGAGAATTAAGAAATGCCTGGAAAACAACAATCCCACTTCTCCTGTTTTTTCCTGCAGAGCTAAAAGGTTTAGCTTGGCATCTTAAAATTAAAATGTTTATTCTCTTCAGGAGTTCATGTCAACCACTCCAGCAGCAGAAGTAGAAAGCTGCTTTAGAGCCCATATACATACTAAGGAATCCGTATCAACCCATCAGCAGCTAAGCTTTGCTTAGAAATGACAGTTCAGCAGAGCGGATGTGATAGGAGTCAAAGAAATACGAGCTCGGTCCTCCCCCCGGGGTGCTGTGCCTGACAGTGTGGCCCCAGAGAAAAAAAACTTTTGTCATTGCCTTACGTATTTTCTTGGAAGGTGCGTGTCCAGTAAATAGAAAACAGATGCTGCCGAATATTTGATTACTTTTCTCACCCCTCAGCATCCACAAATGTTTAATAATTAATGGGGCCAGAGGAAACATCATTCTATCCCTGTGCTTTTAAAACAGCAAGAGATGGGTCTGGTTAATGTTTTGTGACAGAGGACTTTTATATGTACCGTTCTTTTTCTTGAAAAGGAGAAAAAAGAGATCAGACTGAAAGAAAAGGGTAGATAGGGAAGAACTCGAGCTTAAGGTTAATCCTAACATTATGACTTTACAGGCTTGGAACTTAAAAACTAGGAACAAAATGCCTAAATGAATAGAATGAAAAATACTACTACAAAAACCCCTACAAGACAAACCTGCTAATCAGGTTTCTTGTCTCTTCCTTTATTTTCATTTCAATTCCTTATTTCAGCCTCTTTCTTCATAGAGTCCTTCTCCTGAGCCTCTCTCTGACATTGCCTGGGATGAAATACACGGCATTCCACAAACAGCACCCAGCGCTACACTCTCCAAGCCCAGAGGAACATTAAGGTTTCCTAGTTTTGATGAGAACGTGCAGAGCCAGACTTCATGAGGCTGCAACGTGCAGCAGAAACGTTCCCGAGTCCAGCCCTCGCTGCCTGTGGAGAGGCTGATCTCTCTCAGAAAGTAAATTATTAAGGAAATACTTTCTTTCCAAAAGCTTTTTCCAAACACCATTCTCTCTGTACTACTGAGCGGAGCACACCATAAACACAGACAAATACAATTAAGAATTTTGCAATGAAAATACAAAGTTCCTTTGACTTGCTCTTAGCAACACAGTTAAATGGTCAGAACTCACTGCCCAGGCTATTAGGAAGTCGTGGGTCTGGACAATTAGTCTTCAGCAAGCATCCCTCACAACTGTAGTTAATCCATGGATCCAGAGGGAGGTACTTTTGTTTGACAACCTGAGTTTTAGCTTATCTGTTCGGCTGCGCCGCCAAGAGTGCGGCACCATACCGCAGAACAAGGCTGTATGAATGGAAAACTTTACACTTTACAAGGCAAGCAGATGCTGAACTGATGAGTACCACGGAAGCACAAAACATGAAAACAAAAAGTGGTATTTTCTTTTCTTCCTGTAAATTTGCTGATATGGACTCTGCCGATGACCATCTTAAACTTGGTCCTTCTCACAGGATTAGGGTAAGAGCACACAACGGATGTGGGTGGGACCTTTGGAGGTCTCTGGCCCCACCTCCTGCCCAAATCAGGGTCAGCTCAGGGGTGACACCAAGCGCTCAGGGCTTTGTCCAGCTGCAGCTCAAAACACCCAAGCACAGAGGTGGCAAAGCCCTCTTGGGGCAACCTGCTCCGCTGCCACACTGTCCTCATGGGGGAAAGGTGGCCCGTGATCTCCTGGATGAACTCTTCGGTTTTAGCTGATGCTGGGCCCCTGCGGGGGCAGATGACCCACTGTGACACTGCTGTGCAATGGACTGTGACATCAGCGGGCGATGGACTGTGACCTCACGTCCCTCGCTGCTTATATCTGGGCGCCGGCGGGGCCTGCCCCAGCCTGGCTCCTGCCTGGACTCCTGCCGAGCGTGCCTGCGAGGCCTGGAGGGTGGAGCGAGGCTTCTCCTGGTGCCGGTGGTGCTTTGGGGGCTGCCGTCGGCAGCTCTCGGTGCCCGTCCCCGAGCCATCCCCTGTGTTTCCCCGGCCCTGCCTGCTTCAGGCGGCCGGGCACCGCGGGACGCGCTAGCAGCAGCGGAGGTGAGCTGTGCAGGGAAATGTCCCCCCAAGGTGGCCATGAGGCTTGGGGAGCTGGGAGGGCGTGCTTCTCGAGGGGCCTGGGTATTTCCTCCTCCCCTCCTTCCCCCCCATCCACGGGGCAGCAAGTGACCACGGCCTCTCTCCCTCTTGCAGTGTGTGACACCAGCGAGGGGAAGTAGCTCCTCATCCTCAGCTCTCCCCCGCCTGTCGCAACAAGCAAACATGGCCACGGAGGGAGAGCAGATCTGCCCCATCTGCCGCGATGCTGAAGACGATGTCGCTTATGTGACGCCCTGTCTCCACCAGTTCTGCCTGGGCTGCATTGTGCGGTGGGCAAAGAGGAGACCGTCGTGCCCCCTTTGCAGGCAGCCTGTCAGCAGCATCATTTACTCTGTGCAGTCAGAGGACGATTTTTTGCGGGTGGTTCTTCCACGTCCCTCAGGTCTGTCGGTTGACGGCCGCCAGGACGAGCAGGGCGCTGCTGGGCCCGTGCCCAGGACTTACGTGGCTGGCTTCCAGCCTGAGGTCTGGGCGAGCCTTTTCCGTGGCTCCTTGGAGATCCTTGAGCCCCTGCTGGCCTGGATGAACCAGGAGCTGTGGCTGCTGTTCGGGGCCCACTGGTGGCAGGTGGCTGCAGTAGTGGCCATCATCACAGTAGAGCTGTGCCGCTACGGGCTGGATGAGGAGGCCTTGGTCCGGAATCTGCAGCCCTTCCTGCAACACCAGACCATGACATTTGTGCGCCAGCTCATCGACGTCGCCGCAGACCGGTGTGGCGAGCAGATCCTGCGGCAGCTGGAGCTTCTGGACTCCCCTGCTGCCGAGGAGCAGGAGGACAGACCCACGGCCACTCCCAGCCCCGCCGCCTCCCCAGGGGGGAATCCTGTCCCCAACCCCGGATTGCAGGAGGAGCCCCATGCGGAGCTAGGGCGGACGGTGGCAGAGCCCTCCACCGCTGGCCAGGGTGGGGAGGGCTCACCAGGGGGTCCCCGGCAGCCCCAGAAGAGGAGGGCCAGTGGCTCCCAGGCCTCGCCAGCCCACAAGAGGACAAGAGGCCCTGCAGCCAGCTCCAGCTCCAGCTCCTGCAGCTGCACCAGCTCCCGGGGGGGGACTCCTGACTCCAGCCTGGCCTCCTCCAGCAGCCCTGCGAGCTCCAATGCTGAAGACCAGCCCAGCTCATGGGAGGCTGACCCCTGCGGGGGTCCCACCTGCCCCCCATCTGCGCCCGTCCCTGCCGAGCAGGAGCAGCCCCAGGAGGAGCCGGGGGAGGTGGCGGCGCTGGCAGGTCCCTCTGCCCAGGCCTGCAGCCGCAGGCCCTCTGCTCCTGGTCCAGGCGGAGACCGCTCGCATGGGGGGCCCCAGAAGCCCCAGAAGAGGAGGGCCAGTGGCTCCCAGGCCTCGCCAGCCCACAAGAGGCCATGCCGCCGGCAGCACTAGGGTGCCTCAGAAGCCAGGAAAACCAGGGCTGGTCCAGTAGCTGGGGCATGCGCTGGCCCCCAAGGGGACTTGGAGGCACTTGTTAGTAACCTAAGGATGAAAGAAGAAAATAAAACTATGAAAATTTCAGGAAAAGTCTTAGTCTCTCATGACAAGCAGTGCAGCTGGCATTGCAGTCGCTGCCACCCATGATGCTTTCCCCTCCTTCCCCTGGTGCTGCGAACACCTCCCCCACCACATGTCTGCTGCAAGCTCCACATTGTATATCTCAGCTTGCCCTGAAGCCCCTGTCCATCAGTCAGAGAGGGTATTTCTCATGGGTTCTTCAGGAGATGATACTGTTGCAACTATTGCTGTCTCAAGTCTCATTTCCAGGGGGTCTCTCAGTTTATTATCAAATCAATGAGTTCCAGGCAAACAGCATTTGCCATTGTACTGCCATTTAAATTAAACCTAAGCTACATAGGCTGACAAGTAAAAGAAAGTCAGAGAAAACCTTTTTGGGTGTCAGCTTCCTGTAGTGAAAACCTCTCCGCAAATCGCTGAAAGTGAGATTGGTGCTTCTGCTGTAGCCAGGGCATGTTCTGTGCAAACCGGGCCTTGGAGTTTGAGCTTATGGCTTTGTAGGCAGTAGAGATTACTGGTGGCTTCTTGTCACCTGTTGTGTCCCAGCTATGTCACGACTAGACAACTTGTGCTTGCAATCAGACATATGCAAGCCATAAAAGAGTGGCTGGCTTCTAAGGACTTCAAGGAATATGGGAATGGTTACATTTTTCATCTTCCTAAGGGCCAGTACCAGCCAGGACACTACCTGTGCGAGCACCGTAGGAGCAGATGGCCGACTGTGATGTCACCGAGTGGTGGACTGCGACATCAGCGGGTGATGGACTGTGACCTCACGTCCCTCGCTGCTTATATCTGGGCGCCGGCGGGGCCTGCCCCAGCCTGGCTCCTGCCTGGACTCCTGCCGAGCGTGCCTGCGAGGCCTGGAGGGTGGAGCGAGGCTTCTCCTGGTGCCGGTGGTGCTTTGGGGGCTGCCGTCGGCAGCTCTCGGTGCCCGTCCCCGAGCCATCCCCTGTGTTTCCCCGGCCCTGCCTGCTTCAGGCGGCCGGGCACCGCGGGACGCGCTAGCAGCAGCGGAGGTGAGCTGTGCAGGGAAATGTCCCCCCAAGGTGGCCATGAGGCTTGGGGAGCTGGGACGGTGTCCTTCTCAAGGGTCCTGGATGCTTCTTCCCCCCTACGTGGGACAGCTAGTGACCTTGGCCTCTCTCCCTTCTGCAGAGCGCAACACCCTTGGGCAGCGCCGGCACCACCGAGGGGGAGCAGCTCCTCATCCTCAGCTCTCCCCAACTCACCGCGGAGCATGGACATGGCCACGGAGGGAGAGCAGATCTGCCCCATCTGCCGTGATGCTCAGAAGGGCGTTGCCTTCGTGCAGCCGTGCCAACACCAGTTCTGCCTGGGCTGCATCATGCGCTGGGCTAAAAGGACATCAAATTGCCCACTCTGCAGAGGACAGATGGAGAAGGTCAAGTTTTCTGTGCGGGGAGGAGATGACTACCTAGAGCATGTCATCATGCCCCCCGCATGGCCATCAGTCGCCAGCAGCCAGGCAGGCAGTGCTCCCCGCCGCCTGGACAACAGCAGCCCCCACAGCCCCGCGGCGTCCCCTCCCTCCTCTCCGCAGGGGATGCTGTCCCTGGAAGAGCAGGGGGATGCGGGGACAGAGGCCAGCGCTACCGTGGGTGGCCTCCTGCCCGAGGTCTGGGCGGCACTCTTCCAGCAAAACCAGCATCTCCTCGACCCCGTGCTGCCCTGGCTGCGCCGCGAGCTGGAGGCCATCTATGAGGAAGAGTGGTGGCTGGCAATGGCAGCCGAAAAGCTGATCCTGTACACCCTGTGCTGCTACGGGCTGGACATGGATGCCGTGGTCCAGTGGATGCAGCGTGGCCTCGAGGAACACACAGCACCGCTGGTCCGTGGCCTCATCAATGTCATCGTGCAGCGGTGCAGCGAGGAGGCCTGGAGGCTGCTGCGCTCCTACGCTGCTGGGAGGGAGGCCGACAGCCCTGCAGCCAGCCCCAGCCCCAGCCCCAGCCCCAGCACCTCCCGGGGAGGGACTCCTGACTCCAGCCTGGCCTCCTCCAGCAGCCCTGCGAGCTCCGATGACGAGGACCAGCCCAGCTCATGGGAGGCTGACCCCTGCGGGGGTCCCACCGGCCCCCCATCTGCGCCCGTCCCTGCCGAGCAGGAGCAGCCCCAGGAGGAGCCGGGGGAGGTGGCGGCGCTGGCAGGTCCCTCTGCCCAGGCCTGCAGCCGCGGCCCCTCTGCTCCTGGTCAGGGCAGGCACCGCTTACGTGGGGGGCCCCATTGCCCCCCAAAGAGGAGGGCTCCCAGCCCCCAGGACTCTCCCCTGCCCTGCAAGAGGCCACCCCGCCGGCGGCACTAGCAGGGCTCCATCAACCTTTGTCTCAAGAAAAAGGCAATAAATTGCTGTTTCCCTGAGTCACTCTCTGGGTGCCGCTTTCTCCCCATTCCCCTGGTGCCTTTCCCTGGTCCTGCACCCCACTGTGGGTGGCCCCAGCCTGCTGGGGGGCACAGCCATGGGCAGGTGCATCCAAGCCCCTGGCAATCATGAGGAACTGTACTTGGCACACACAGAGTGGTTCCACCAGCCAAGCCTTTACCAAGAGGAACAAGGCTTTCAGCTTTCACCTCATGCAGGCTAGCATGTCACTTCTCATTTGGCCACCAGAGAAAGTGAAGAAGGAAGGTGGGGTCATCCCAGGTCACAAAAGAACCTCCCTGCTAGGCCTGACACTCAGCTTCTGGGAGTTCCTGGCCCCTAGTCCTGCGTAAAGTCATTCCTATGTCTGCTAAGGGCTCCTGAATAGGGAACTAAAAGATTTCTTGTTGTACCAGTGCCTCCCCTCGGACCCTCCGGTATGTTGAGGCCTCCCCTGCCCAGGCCCTAAACCAGACATGGTGTCCACATGGGACTGATGGGCGCTGAATGGAGAGGCCCTCTCTGACGCCCAGCCAGCAACAGTGCCAGGTCTCCGCCCTCCCAGGGCAGGGCTGCCCATTGCTCCTGGCCAAACTGCTTGGGGCTTCTGTTGGCCCCCTGCACCCCCGTCCAGCCCCTCCATCCAGCACCCCTGCCCTCGTGCGCATCAACTGCCATGTGCTTTCTCCTGATGCTGCAGGGTTTGTCATCTTCCAGGGGCTAAACACTCCTCAGGACATGAGTGACAACACCATGCTCACAGGCATCTCTGTGCTTCACAGGAAGGTGCTGGACCTCACCCCACCTTCTCTGGGCGGTAAAGGTTGCATCAGCCTGATTTCTGTATTAAAGCACATTGATTCCAATGGCCAGATGTGAGCTCAACACCTGAAGGGCAGGAATTTCGTAAACCATGCAAAATTACTTAAGGATGGAAAATTATGCCAAAAGCAGTCCAAAAGTGTTATATGAGAAATGGGAGCATATGGGCATGCAAATATGAGAAACAGGGCTTCCGGCTGAACTTATAGGTACCACCAGATACCCAATGACAGTAAACCTTAATCAACCTATCTAGTGAAGACGCATTAAACTACTCTTTCTTCTAAAGCATTAAAAATCAGTGCTACAAATACAGAGCTGGGGAGAGGAACGGAGTTTTCAGAGGCAT
Source organism: Phalacrocorax carbo (assembly GCF_963921805.1). Classification (NCBI taxonomy): domain Eukaryota; kingdom Metazoa; phylum Chordata; class Aves; order Suliformes; family Phalacrocoracidae; genus Phalacrocorax; species Phalacrocorax carbo. The sequence goes on from NC_087548.1 coordinate 75,308,673, forward strand.
TGGCGTCACCTAGAAACCACACTGTTACGGATTTCCATAAATGCTGAGGACCTATTCCATTCTTGGCTTTCAAGGAATCTTTGCCATTAGTGAATAATGATTGTCCCTGAAAACTGAAACCCACAGAAATAGAGGTTTATACAGAATACTTGGCCCCGTTTTCTCCCAAGATATTTTTGAGCATCAAGATATAGCTCCATTTCATCAAATGCTCTCTTCCTCTCCTTTAATTTAATTTCCAGTGCAGCTGTCCATCTAGTTCACATGCAGTTCATTACAGCTTTTAAATCTTAACAGTGCTCTTGGGCTGGATGCATGAAAAAGAGAAAAGGTAGGCATTTGTCATTCTAGCGGTAATGAAAAGACTGTGCTGGCTATTGATTTTTCATATATTTTTAAACATTAATGCTTTGAAAAGAGCAATTTGGCCATGGTTTACTTTCCCAGGTGCCAGGTTGGACAATCCCATCGTGTCTTGAAAAAGACTTACTTTGCTTCTACAGCATGTACACAACTTGAAGACTTGCAAACAAAAGGCCTGGGAAAAAGGTTTTGCACAGAAGTACAGCGTTGCCCACTGTTTTGCCTCTCAGAATTAAATGTTTGGAGGGCACAAATGACTAACCAGGGCCTATATCCTCCAAAGCTAATTAGGAACCTGGTACTCACTGACTTCAGCGGGATTTAGTCACCCAAGAATCCTTTAAGAATAAGCAGCAATATGGCATTGCAAGGTAATGCCAGAAACTACTTGCATTCAATGCCATTTGGCTTTGATCGATGTTTTCTGTGGAGAAATGTAGGCATGCCACAGTCCACCTGTGGGAATAATCATCTAGCACTTGTGTGCTTCAGCTGGCTGATTCTCCAGGCTGAGCGGCAAGAGGCAACACCTGAGGTAATATGATGCAGGTGAGTCATTCACTAGATTGCAAAAGGGGATGCAGGAAATGGGCCAGGTGGGTGAAAAATGAAAGAAAGAAGGATCAGCTCATGTTAAAACTCACAGTAATTTCAATGAAAGTCAACAAAATAGCTAACACTGACTCATACCCTTGCATGAAAAAGAGAATAGGTAGGTGTTTGTTGTTCTAGTAGTAGTGAAAAGACTCTTCTGGCTCTCCACTTTTAATTCTTTTTTAAGCATTAATGCTCTTGAAAAGAACAATTTGGCCATGATGCTTGGCCGTCAACATTCAGCAACTTCCCAAAAAGCAGGTGTGTTATCAGAGAAACAGCAACCAAAAGTCCACTTTCAGCACCACGCTGAGACATTCAGGGTAAGAATTAAAATTTAGGAAACTCTGCATGCTGTTATTGCCTCTTCTTCCTGAAATATGAGAAGAAGTCACTATCATGGACAGAAGGGATTTTCAGTTGTTGTGAAGGGGCACCAATGTCTCGCTGCAAACCAATGCAAACTTTTCTTCCTTCATTCTTGAATAAAAGCAACTTCACGTACGCTTCCTTGACAGGGCTTAAACATGATCTGTTCAGGTTTTATAGACATGCTATCTATACAACAGAATCAGACAATACCAAATAATTTCATTAGAATTTACCATATTAAAAAAATAATAATAAATATGACTGTAGGGTGGAGGAAATGGGGTCAGAGAATTGTCCTATGAGCTGGGATAGCAGGGGAAGAATCAGAACATTGTATGAGCTTCATAATGGATTATTTGGTGAGTGTTTGAAACAGGTGACAAATTTAAAACGGGACTGTAATGGCAGAAGCATACATAAACATTATTTTACCAGACAACTTCAAAGGCAGCAATGGCACAGATAGAGACCTTAACACGTACTGCAGGGTCTGCACTGCTGCAGAGCACTCCACCTCCAGAGCTCGTACAAAGCAAGGGTCAAATATTTTTAAAAAGGGGGTTTCTGTAAGTGTTATCCACCACCGTACAATTCTCAAAAGTAGGATATTATGTTACTGATATACTTTAAGATGTCTAAAAGTTAGGTGATTTGGGAAATTCAGCAAAACGCCTTTCATTAGAATGTGCCAGGAATAAAAACTAGAGCTGTGGGAAATAACCCTTTCAAGGAAAGGTATGTTTCATATCTAAAGCTGAAATCCCTGGGCAAACCAAAAGCTTCAATCTAGAGACCAAAGCCTGAAAGGGCAACAACCATGCACAGATTTGTGGCCTGCATTTCCCCTGTGCCAAAAGGAGACTGAACTAGCTCTCTGTTTTAATGCCAACTGAGTGTCTTGGGGGTGAAAGGTATTTTCACTTTTAAAATATCTCGAGCCTTTTACTGCAGAATGAAAAAAGCAATTCCTCATCAACTCCTAGAAGTATTGGTGACACAGAGGGTTACTTTGAGTTTTGGTAAGCAAGAAGAGGAAGAGAAGTCATGAAGGGCCCCGCTGAAGCACCACGATCTGAGGAAAACCTTCAACAGGGACGGTCAAGCAAAACAAGCCTGCTTTCGCCTTCTCCATGGGGAATGCACTGCAACAACGCAGAACAGTCAGCTATCTATCATGTGAACAGAGTTTGCTCAGTTTCAGGACCCATGACCTTTCCCAGGCTGGAACACAACTGAGGATGTGCTTGCTCTCTGCCGGTCCGGAGCAGAAAGACTGAATGGGGAGGACTGAATGCAGGAGCACATCGGGAATTCTGCAGTAATTCAAGTGACTGCTCCCATCGGCTCCTCCTCTACCCATGCACGACACCTGCACAGCCCAATGCAGGCAAAAAGCGTAACGACCGCCTGTGAATTCAGCCTAGCACATGGCAGGAGGAACAGCCCAGCTCCAATATCACTTGAGCATTTTGGACACAGGGCTATTAAAGGCGCCTCTTTTTGACACACCACAACCTGTGCTTCCAGCCCTCAAGCAAGACAGCACAGTCGTGACACCAAAAGCTTTTGTTAGCAAGAGCTCTTTCAGCGGTGGAAGACACAATCAGACACACAAATTTTCTGCCCTTCCCACCACAAGAAAACCCAACGTCACACTTGAGCAGTATAAGGGGAGCGACGTGTTCCCAACTACCGTCAGAAGGCCCAGTGCTATCTGTGTCTGTGATGCACAAACACCACTCTGAAGTTTCTGGCACTCTCAGCCAGCAAGCAAAGACCTTGCCGGCAGCCGCTCCTTGTCCTTCCATACCACCTAGCCCAGCCCTCCTGGCTTTCTAAATTTGAAAGCCAAGCCAGGCAAAGCAATTTACATCCTGGTGTGGGTCACTCTGAGACCGAAACAGCACACCTAGATTTTGGAAAGTATCATAACGCGCACCACATCAAGGACACAGCCACCCAGTGAGAAGCAATGGAGTTACCGACATGCTTTAAGCGAAGCAGGAATGGGATGTGTATGCTCTCAAACTGCTGCGTAAAAGGGTGTTTGCTATGAAATCGAGGTCTGACCTCTTTCTTAACTGACAGCACTTTAATGTGTTTCAGATCGAAGACACAGCGTTCTCAGCATTTCTACCAGGGTTGAGGCATTTTCTTGGGCGTCTCGCTGGGAAGCTGAAACTTCCTCAGCTTTCACTGTTTTTTGGTGGCAGGGTCCCCGTCTGCAGTAGTATTACACACTAGTGAAAGGGACGGATGAAGGCAGCGTGACACATGCTGCGCCTGGAGGCAGCGGGAGATCTGCAAACCATTTGCCAAGGGCACTTATTCCTCTGAGAGACTGAAAAGGAATAGGCTGCTTCCATTAAAGCTGGCTCCTGGTCATTGTTTCCCAGCAGAAACCAACTCCAAAAGCTTTGCCAGAAACCAGCTGAGTGAGGAAATAACTATCTTACTTCATATTCTAGACAGAACTGCTTAAAATTCTCCTTGGCCCAAGAGTTTTTTACTTAAACTCCTCCTTTCTTCGTACAACCTGGATGTCACTTACGCATTTACTCTGTGTCAAAGTTGATCCTGCATTATCCTCTTGCCTTCCACCAGCTATGGTCATTATTTTCTCTCATATAAAACTGCACATAAACATCCCTTCTGTCAAAGATCAAAATCTGGAAAGTGGCTCTAGCTTTCAGCTGATGAGGTTTTTTACAAACCTTCCACGGAAACTTCTTGTCTCTTTCCATTTTCAAGAGGACAAGTGCACCCACCAAAGCTGTTTGGACTCCTGCCCTTTCAGAATCTAATGCAGCTTGAATGAAAGCACAAAACCCATGTTAAGATGCCACCTTCAGACCTCCACAATCTATATTTGGTCCCCCTACTTTTCCCTGGAACAAGGCTCGGTGTCTCAGTTCCAGCGCTCCGAAAATGGGGATGTCATCGCTGCCTCACATCGGGCAGTGATTGGGAGGATGAGTAGGTGGCAGGCTGCCAGGGGGCTCAGGGCACACAGGTACCGTGGGGTGCTGCACGAGAAACACCAGCGCCCAGCAGCGCTACAGCTGTAGAAGCCCGGTGCCACATTTCATGGTAGATCAAGCCAGGCACAGGGCTGCGCTGCTTCCCATTTTTAAACCCATCTGGTGATGCTGAACGGCTCTCGTCGTGTTCAGCTTGGGATATCTAGTATTGTGAGCACCGAACACACACGTGATGGCTTCTCGTCTTTAAAACAATGCTCCTTGGCATTATACCATAGTGTGCTTTGAAGAAAACCCAAATGCCTTTTCTTCGGGAGAGTTCTTTCTTCAGAGGAACTTTGGAAGGCTCTGGGCAGCAAGCGCGGCTTAAATGCAGGCCATCCAGACGGGCTGTAGCTGACCACGGGGAGTTTCCAGCACAAGGAAGTTGTAAACAGCTCTTTACCACTTACAGATCTCTTTCTGGAATGCTGTTTAACTTCCTGTTTGCAAGAAAAGCCTGTTTTCTCAAAATGCTCTTCTTGCAGAGGACACACTTTGGGATAAATGAAGGTCAAACGGCTCTCGAGTTTGTGTTTGTAATTTGTAGTGCAAAATTCAATTAACAGCTGTATATGGAAATGCTAAGGCACTCAGTTATGTTTAAGCTTGTGTGAAAACATAATCCTCTTACAGTCTAGCTGAGTTAACAGTCACTCCACTGAATAGCCGTGCTTCTTTCCCCACAGGTAACACAGCTGAATACTGCAGCCCACAGACACGGGACTTAACTGGTTTGGAGGCCTTAAACTGAAACAGAGTTGGAATGATGCCACTTGGAAAAAGTTATCATCCTTTATGCACGAAATGTTTATCTCTTCACCCTCACCAGACACTTATGCAGAGACAGCTCTCTGAGAAAAGAGTTCTGTGCACAGAACTCACACAAATCAAATTAGTGCGCTGAAGCTAAAGAGGACACGTTTCATTTCATCTCTCTAAAGTTCTTCAAAATCTCATTAAAGAGAAGTTTTAGCTGGTTTTTAATCTCCCTAGGAACGGCTAGCAAAATACACCGATGGGTTCCCAAGGGTAAAAGTCACGGAGCTCCATTCAGAGCTAGGAAGAAATACCACCGCCCGTCAGGATTATCTCTTCGAAATTTACCAGCTCTTTAGAAAGATGGAAAAGCTGGACAGCACATAAATGCCTTCTGGATTGAAAACCCTGTCGATGCCCTGCGTGATTCCAGTCACGTGTCATCCAGTGTCACGCACTTGACAAGGGCACCAACGGAGCTGGCAGCTACCTCAGGGAGCAGCGCACAGGTTATTGTGAAATCTAAGTGTCCTTAGTTTTAATATAAACCGAGGGTTCTTAAATGTTCTCCACAGAAACCACCTGTCTACAGAGTTTTGTACAGACCAAGTCCCCCTTTTCCCTCCAAAACCGATGGACAATTTTAATCCTATCTTATGCTGTCACAGTGCTCATTCATGCGTGCGCAGGTATCCATAGTGCAACACTGCCCTAGGAGAGCAATACAGACCCCAGGACGTTTTCCCTCAAACCCAAATGCATTTTTATAGCTCAGAAAAATGGGTTTTTAAAGTAACTGCAGTCTACATTTTTCAACTTAGAGTTGCCAGCATTTTCTCAGAGGAAAACACCAGCAGAGCCAAGAGGCCACCATGTTCAGCCTGTGCAGCGTATCGGGAGTAACGTGGGGCAAGGAGCTATGAAGGCAAGGTAAGGAAGAGGGTGGGTGACACTCATAAGGACTCAGTACTATGGGTTTACCTATTTGTGTATGATTTATGTTCTCAATACTAGTGCCTTGCAGTACTTTGCATGGTGGAATTGCCTAATATCTTGATTTCCTTTTCCAATTCTTTTTTACTAAACCTAAATAAAATCTGCTGAAGAAAAAAAAAGAAAGGAAGAACTTTTGCTTTGAAAGATTTCCTAAAAACCATCTTTTTTTTTCTTTGGCAGGTTTTTCTTCAGATGCAAAGTAGTTGTAGAACAGCTATAATGGAGAAAATTACATTTTATGCACAAAATATTTGTCATTTGAAGCTGAGAAGGCACTTATGCGGAGACAGTTCTCTGACAGAAGAGTGCTGTGCACAGACCTGGTTCCAAATAGTCTGGATGCCAATATTTTCTTTTCCCTTTCAAGCAGAAATACTGTTTTCTACTTTTCCATTGCAAACAGTAGTGCACTATTAAAGTCATCTGTTCCCAATTCTTACCTCTAATTAATTTTTAAATATTTCTTTCTCAACTTTGCAGCAGCTGGCATTGTTTTACCCTCCCAGCTTTCCTCCAGAGAAGTGATAAGTTTCTAGCCTTCACAACTCCAGGTAAAACTCAATATATCAACAGCGCCAGCTTGAAGCCCTGGAGGGATGCAGGAACAGAAAGACTTTTTTCTTAACGTCATAATTTTGCATACCTCGTTCATGATGGCTCCTAACCTGGGATTGGCAATCTTGAAACAACTGAGCTAGAAGTGATCAGCTGAAGTGAGGTTTACAGAAAGATAAGTTTATGCAGTGAATTATGAAAGCAACAGGCTCCGTTCCTGCTTTAAGTAACAACTCGGGTCTCTGAGCAAACATCTGGAGAGCTAGTCATGATGTGAGAGAGGCACGGGTAAATGAACAGCAATTTAGCTTAAAAATGACCAAGGAATTCCAAACCAATTTGTGTTGGAAGATGCTCCATCAGGAGAAGCTTTTAGGGAAAGCACTTTCCCAAGCTTCCCATGGCATCTTGGTGTAAAGGAATGACCTTTTTTAGAGTTTTCCCACTGTAAATATCCAACTCAGTTAAACAGAAAAGCAGTACTGCTGCCTGACATTGAGCATTGGTCCAAACAGCAGCGAATAACAAAATGCAGAAAAAATACACACCACAAACACAATTGGACTTAATGGTTCATCATTTGCTCCCAGACCTACATTTCCGGCACTGCCAGGTGTCTCTACCGTATGTACTTTGGGTGCTTGCAGGTCCCATTTGGTACAGCACGCAGGCCTTCTCGGTGGCCTGTGAGGGCCCAGACGTGCTTCGGTCCCCGTTTCACAGGCTCAGAATAGAAGTCTTGGGGAAGCCAGGTGACTTGCACAGAGTCAGAGAGTGTCTGCGCGGCCGTGTCCCCCGCTTGCCCCCACACCACAGGGCTTTTCCCTGCAAGGGGCCAGGGGGGCTGCTCAAGACATCACCCCCGGGCAGCGGGAGGTGTCCTCCCGCTCCTGCAGGGGGAAGATGGGATCACTAAAGCACAAGCACTTCCCGCTTCCCACCTGTGGCACCCTCCAAGCACAGGAGAACCTTCACCCTCCCGGCCACCTTTCCAGTTAGCACCCCTTAGCAGCGTCTTTACATGTGCCCTTGAGGGTGGAGGCCGCAACTCCAGCTAAGACAGGTGGGAATCGCTTACGAGACCAGCCCTTCAGACCATACTTGTTTCAAGGATTAGAACAAAGGGGTTTGCTTTATGCTTTGTAACATAGCTGCCCATTCCAAGAAGTGCCTTTGTTACCCCAGCAGTAGCGCTAAAACTCTGCATCTTCCTCTGGTTGCCGCCTTATTCATGACCACGGCGCTACGCGTGAGTTTGCCACCGCATCCGCGTGCTTCTTGTTCCTCCCAGGAGCAAAACAGGAGCAACCTCTACTCTCTTTAAACTATCAGAGCAAGATGATCGCCAGACATGTTTTCCTGTTGCCCATGGCAATTTTCTGGTCTCGTGGCATAAAATTCACTTTAGAAAGCCCTGGCAGTTTGACCTGGACATCAGAGACAGAAGAAGAATACTAGTAACAACAACAATAACAGTAAGGAAAACCATTTTCTTCTGATTTTGTTGCACTCAGGTGTAGGGCTGCTTCTTCCAAAGGAAGCTGTCGCTCTCAGACATGCAGGGGGAGATGAGCTGGTTGGCAGCACAGTCACGCTGCTATCAAGTGACAGGAGGGCATAGGAGAAGTTGCAAAAAAAGAGGGCACTTGGACAGGGGTGGATTGGAGTTTTTTGCTAAACTCCAGATCAAATATCCATAGCAACCATACAATATGTTGTCCTCTATACAAAACAGAAGGTACAGAAGGGAAATTGATTGAGTGAATTTATTTATTATGAAAAGACTTTGTCTGCAGTATATTACAACTTTGTTTCCATGGCCAAAGCCCCGTGCAGTCAACGCTTAGTAAAACTGTCTAATTTCACATCAGTTTGCCGTTTATGCTTGTAATGGGATTGATAAATACAGCTTGGTAGCCTTTTACTATGGGTTTAAAATTAGCAGGGCTCTTTTGGTAAACTCTGAGTGAATCAACCCTTTCTATTTTCATTGTGCCTAGGAGACAAAGATTAATGATGCAAATCTACTAAAAATTTGTGTTACAGACTGGTAGGAGAGGAAGGCGTAGCCTTTTTAGCAGTATGGGCAGGGGGATCTGTTGGCAGTGCAAGCGTGCTCCCAGTAAGTCCAGACTGGGTTGGAAAGGGCAGATTGGAGCTGAGTGGCAGATGGGAAGAGGCTGTCCTTTCAAATTTGTCAGAGAGGGACTGAGGAGAGGCACGGTGCAAAGCAAGACGGAATCGCCAAGCAGTACGTACTACTGCACAAACTATACATAGAGCAGGTATCTCTGTAGCAAAGTCAAAGGGAGAGGGTTATTATTATTAAAAGGTTACTTGCCCTGAGGGAGACTTATTAGGAATATTTGCCAAATGGAAATGGACAGCCCAACCATACCCAAGCGCAGCAATGGAGATCGCTACCGCATCTGCTGGCAGTTTCATTCCTGTAATGGCCAGATGCCCAAGCGAAACGTCACACAGGGACATAATTCTTACAGCAACATTGTCACTTAATATTGCAGAGTGACCAGCCGCCTCAGGAAGATGGGCAGAAAGTGCTGACTTTTAGAAAAGCTGTTGATTCATCCAGCAGCCATTTCTTCATGGCTCTGCATAAAATGGTAATGCCATGACATTTTTCGAAGGCTTAAATCATCCTAATGAAACAGGAGCCGCTACTGAGCTAATTCATCCCAGCACGTTCCACTGCAGATCTTTTACCGCTGGTTTTAAGATAATGAAATTATAATATGAAAAATGGGTCATTTTGCAGTGAGATTTAACCATATGCGGCTTTATCTGTGTATTTAAGAACTTGTGTAATCCCCATCACATATTATCTGAAGTCAGCCCCAGTGTTTAGAAATAGAAATTATTTGTATTTCCTTCACTAATCTTTTTTTTCCTTATCATGTAGGTGAAATACCTCAGAATTACTTTAGTGGGGGAGAATCAGTAATAACTGGATTATCCTTAACTATTCAGAGAACTCCCTCAAGCACTAAAAAACTGTAGTGGGCATGATTTCAGACAGCTTTAATTTCATACAGTGTATGAAGGAGCAGAACGCAGTGCGTCTCGGTAAATAAAGGAAGAAAGCCTGAAAGAGGAAGAGCTAATGATGTGTATTTTTTCTCAGTCTCTCTGAATTTGCACAAAACTTCTGAGAAATTAATACATTCACATGGGCAAGTTAAAAACCAGATGCATTTCTGCTGCTTCTTCAGTTAAGTGTAAGCTAATAGAATTTCTTGCATCATGAATGAAAATGCACCTGAAGTTCTCCTTTTGAGTGAGTAAGAGGTGAACAGGCCTTTATTCCAAGATATTTCGTGCCAAATTTGTTCAGTATTAGTAGGGTTTGTACATTTCTTTTCTTTTCCTTTTCCATGCAAAAATACATTTCCAGAAATTCTTCAGGGCACTGCCAAGATGAAAACGTGGGAAACCCTACTAGAAAGCTCCCTATTTATCAGGTAACAGCAACTGTTACAATAAAGGGTTTTTTTACCAAAGTCTTTGGCATAACAAGTTCTTAACTGAAAGCCATACAAATCTGCAGAGCGAGAACAGATGAACGCCCCTCCAAAAAAGGATCATCACAGTTTTACTCCCAGCCATCTACCATCCTCTTGGTGAGTCTGCATGATTCCTATTTGTGAAGCTCAATGTCACATAAAAGGCAACTAGAAATCCCAGCAGCCCCGACACCTGTGTGTACATGTGTTCATAAATGGGAGTCCCCAGACTAGTTTTACGTGTGTGTGTATACGCACATATATGTATGCACACAAATGTATATATACATGATGTATAAATATGTGTATTATATATGCATTTAAAGGTAATCAAAGTTACAATTAAACATACTGCTGTATATCGTTACGAATATCAAATCCTCTTACAGAAGATTGCTCTAAGGACTGGGGAGGTGTGAGGAAACAACCACATGGTTGTTACATAGACTCTCAAAGGTGAATGTTTAATGAAACTGCCCCAGCAACCTACCAGAATAGTTACAGGAATAGAAGTCCATTGGATTACAGTAAGAGACTAGGGAGAACCTGATAAAATAAATCCTTGTTGATGTCATGCCATCATGCCATTGAAAGGGTATCAGTTTCTGTTGGTACCAGTACTGCTGTAGGCATTGCCTTAGTAGGAAGGGATTCTTTCTACAGTAAACACAGAGTCATTTAAATGAATTGATCTGGAAACAGATGCTCTGCTTTTCACTTGCAGAATGTGGAAATTCAGCTTTCCAGAACAAGTGGATGTAAGGCATGTACACAAGTAATACCAGTTATCTGTCTCTGAGATGAGCCCTTCGGGCTGTCTGCTGAACAGGTCAGTGGCATCACCTTAGACACACCAGCTCTACAAGCTGCACATCAAGTATGTGGTAGAGTCAGCAGAGGAAAGCAGACTAGAGTTTAAATCAATTTGACCCGCCAATCCACACCTGAAAATCTGCGTCTCTTTTTCATTCTGCCAGGTGAATCTCTGCTAAAAACACCAGTATGTCTCTATCCAACCTCCCACAGCTCCCACTGTTGATCTCCCTCTCACTTACCACTAGCAAACCCTAAATGTTACTTAGAAGATTTGGACCAGGTGAAGCATCTTTTTTGATCTAAGACTTACAGTGGAAGAATTAAATTAAATCCCTGTCTGCCCTGACCTAGCTCCTAAATCCTGCAAATTGCCAATGTTCCCTCTTGATTTACTCACATGGCACTTCTTGGAAAACAGATTATTTTATTTCTGCAAGCTTAATGTCCACCAACTTCACCCTTGGCATCTCTCAAGAGATTGTTTAGACTGAGTTACGCTGAAGTGGCAGGTTAAATTCCTGAGTAACACTGATATTCTGTCAATGAAAGACAGTAGTCAAGTGATGAACTATGAAGTAAAGCCTTACTGTTGGCCGCTGTCTAAGTGAGAATATATACCATTTCTCACTATGCAAGGCTTCTGTATCTAAGAATTGCTCTGCTGAGTTTTAACATCTTGTTTTAATTTGTATAAGGATCACTGCAATGCCACAGCCTCATAAGAATTTCAAAGGCTTTTACAGAGTAGCTGAAATCAGTGCAAATGCCCGCATTTGCCCAAAGGCATTAAAGCCCTCACTCAGGGAATCCATACACCAGCCATGCCAGGTCTGGAGTAAAGGGTTTACTGCTTGCATGAACATACCACTTGATACATGCCTACACTCATGCAGCAGCTACTAATGCCACGTGACTCTGGCCATGAGGGAGCCCTCTGGAGATAAATGGCAGCTACAGGGACATTATTAATGCTCATGCAGTCTGGTTTTCCATCTCTGACAGCACGTTGCCAAGTAAGGGTTGTGAAGCCTGAATCTGGGTGTAGCTCCTTCCTGAGTGTCTGTAAGGCAACACTCAGGTGCTGTGAACTCATGTATTTAGAAGTTTATAGGCATGGACACTAACTTTTAGTCAGAATGACTTCAGATTTAACACACTTCAGATGGCTGCGTCTGGTTAGTCAAATTAAGTCTTGTACAAATAAGAGCATACAGGCTGCAGCTTCGCTTCTGAAGCAGCAGTGCTAAATGCAGACAGGTACTGCTAATGCAGATTGATTCACAACAAAACAAAGTGTCTAGACAGGTGGATAAATCACAATAGCTTCTGAGCAGGAACTAAGTTTCTATTGTTGTTGGAGTTTTTTTAATCACTCCTGTACGCCATAAGCCACAGCCAGTTTAAACAGAGTGCAAGCATTTGTGTCGAGATGAGAGAGCCAAAGCTTGCGAAGAAGACTGAGCAAGCAAAGCAGGGACAGGAAGGCACTGGGGGAACCCTTTTGCTGCAGCTGCACAGGAAGCCTCACTCCCACCTTTGCGGCAGCTTCTTCGAGCCCTGGTTCGGCACTCCTTCCTTACCTGGCAAAGCAGTTCAGTACCAGCTAAGAAGCAACTTAATCCCACATGATTCAAAATGGAGTTAGGCAGTGCAAAACTGAATTCTTCTGGCAGAGTCCACAGTTGCCTATGGTGCTTTGCACCCTGCGCACAGAGGACATTAAGCCAGAGAGTTTAATAAGACAACCTTAATTTCTGATCCTTCCCAACCATATTCTCCTAGGAGACAACACCCTTAGGATACACAGTGAAGAAATACCTTCCTAAAGACTGGTGACCTCTCCTCCCATGTCTTTTTTTATCTAAAAGTTATAAAGCATCACTCTTTAAAAAGTAATATAACAGTAACAGTAACAGTGATAATAATATAATGACAACTGGAGGGGGAAGAAACAGAGATGCTATATCCTAGTTGCTAGATGATACAGAGATGTTAAGAAGTTTATCTAGATGAAGAACAAAAAAACACTTTAATTACACCTTTTCTGTGTTTTTTATATTGGAGTTGGATCTTCACTACCCACAATCTTTGCTTGCAGAAGAAGTAGATAAAGTGAGCATCTAGCGAAAAGATATTGCTTATGTACACATAGAAGTGCCAGAGAGACTTCCACGTGTGGGTGCTGGAACAGATTGCCATTTCAGCAGAATTCAGTCACTGCTAGTCACATTTCAGTGTTGCCTAACATGCAAGACACAAAAATGCTTTGAGGATAGCTATCCTTATCTTCACAGCAGAAAGTGAAGTGAATACAATCAAGACTAATCAAGTTGAAAAGGAAATGAATCAATCAGAGGCTGGATCTTCTCATCACCCCAGAGCCTGCTTGTTACATATGCTATGTGTACCTGCAGGGCATGCTGAAGGCATGGACAGACTGCGTGTGCACAGTAACTCTGACAATCACATAGCGCAACACATAAGAAGAGCTGCCTTAACTTCGAACATTTCTTCTGTTAGAAGCAACCCCTTACTGGAATCCAGATTTGTGCCTGTAACTGTCAGAAATCAGAGTTCTCCTACCCAAAGTCTTCATTCTTTCTACTACAAAACTATGGTAAAAAAAAAATATCTTTATATCAAGCTTTGCAATGTTTCAGATCTAAATTTGTGGTTTTTCCTATTTCAGTAGTTTTTCCAACACTGGCTTTTCAGTCCAAAGTCTCCACTGACTCAACAATAAATGCAGAAAGTACTTGAAAGCTCCTGAAGCCTTCCCCTTTCTATCTTAAATTTGTAGGCTGGGACATAACTGCCCATAAATAATGACACGTGACATAAAAGAATAGCGCTCAGCTCCTGAGAGGCTCTCTACTGAACTAAAACGATGAATAATGTTAAAAAATAAAAACAAAACAACCACAAGCAGAGGCTGTATATAAACTGCAGAATCTAGAACAGCCCAGTTCCTGGGTGGGAGTGTAATTCTGACCACTTCAATCATTTTGGGCTGCATCAGCACACGTGCTGCTTCAGGTAGGAAGGAAACCCATCTCTGCGGTCACTGAAGTGAACCGTGCAGCGCTGGGGAACAGGATCACAGTTGCGCCATAGAAATAAACTGCAGTGCAGGTGCAACATAACCTCTTCAGGTTACAAAATACTTGCAAGTGTGTTGTGTATCTGTGGGATACAGATTGTTCTGTCTATGCGTGGCATTTGTAAATAAACATGGGAACATACTTGCAAATACGTGTACGTTGAAAGTAAAGGTAAATGAGGTGGGTAAACCTCAGGTTCCTGCAGATGAACGGCTCTAGTGTAGTCATAACTAATAGTCCAGAAATAAGCCAGATGTGTAACATTTATTACCTTCATCAGACTCAACTAAGCCTGAGCGAGGTTCTGCATTAATGGCTAGGGAGATGAATGGCCCGTCACTGACAAGAAAGGCAGACATTAGAAGAAGAGCCAATGTGTTCCAGTATGCAAGTATTTAAGCTAGAAGACAGCCTTTGCAAGAGACACATCTTCTGAAATCCCATCTGGGCCCCTTGCACAGATAGGGTGTAGAACATTTTTTCCTGGTAATACAAAATACTAAATCAATTAACTCAGCATTTCCAGTCTGAAGGTACTACCCGTACAACCACACATTACAAAACATGCATTTCGACATAAGCATAGTTGCTTGTATGGGACTGCTGAAAAGTACAGGTTTCTCCAACACTGTTTAGATCAGCTGCCATTTTCTGCCTTAGTCATGGGAGTCTTTTAATGGAAAAAGTAATCACCATCAGGAATAGCTGTCGAACTGCCATATCTTCGGCTGGATCTGCATGCAGAGTAGATACACCAGATAGAAATGAAACCAACGATTGTATCCAGAGCCCCAGGTCTCAACCAACTTGAAGTCCAGGCAGGAATCTTGCTGCACTGAACTATATTACATTTTAAAAGAGGGGTCAGTCTGACTCTTGGCACGGGCAAAAGCATAAAAGAGAACAAAGTCACCTTCGCTAGAAACAGGTATGCTAGTTCATAGCTGGCATTCCCAACACCATGGGAGATGCATAGCACTAACTCTTTTCAGGAAAGCTGAATGGTTAAGAAGGTCCAACATCCTTCCTGCTGGCTTAGTACGGATATAAACAAACAGAGGTATAACCTGGCCAACTTCAGCCCTCCTCTGGTTGGGAAAAAGTGGCTTCAGTAGCAATGAGCTTATGTGAAAGCAGAAGAAAAGCCATAGCTTTAAATATGGATCTCCCGATAGAAAAGTTGAGAGGAAGCATAAGGCTAATAAAGGATCTGTCCTCCTTGGATTTGCATAAAAGATGGTATTACCAGTTTTGCAAACTCATAAGGTATTTCTTGTAATCTAAGGCTTTTTAAGAGACCTGAGCTTTACCAAAAGTCTGTGGATCAAACTCTTCTCTGGTTTGATGTTCTATAAAAATATTAAGCTCATAAAACAACACTGTTTTGTTTATAAAACAACAGTAAGTCTGATAATATTTAATTAATGAAATCCTATGTAATTCTTGTGTAAATGACAGCAGAATTATCCATTCTTTGAAATGAAGACAAACAGGCAAAATATTTCATTTTATCATGCACTGTCAAACCAATGTCATCAAAAGCTTCTGCCTCCTCAGGGACCACTGAAGCTCCTCAATTTCATGGAACACAGCAAGAAGTGGATTTTAAGTCTGAGTAAGCTGTAGGCTAAGTTTGCATGACACTTATGTCCCAAAGAAAGGAATGGCAGTTCAGAACATTTACTAATTGCAAGGCAAGAAACAGTGTCAGATGAAGCAGTTGGCAACCATGGTTGATTTACAAGTACCTGGCAGGCTTAAGAAGTGAATAAACCAGGTATTAACAGTCCAGAGGCACGTTCTTTCCTGGCAACATTAATGCTGCCCAGTTAAAAGAAAGAACTTTTCTTTTCGGAGTCACTAGCTCAGCTTGTAACTACATGCTTTGACTGTCATCTACCTGGATTCCTGTAAGGCCTTTGACACAGTCCCCTACAACATCCATCTCTCTAAATTGGAGAGGTACAGATTTGATGGATGGGCTGTTCAGTGGATGAGGAATTGGTTGGATGGTCATATCCAGAGGGTAATGGTCAATGACTTAATGTCCAGATGGAGACCAGTGACAAGTGGTGTCCATCAGGGGTCCATACTGGGGACCGGTGCTGTTTAATATTTTTATCAGTGACATAGACAGTGGGATTGAGTGCACCATCATCAGGTTTACAGATGACACCAAGCTGAGTGGTGCAGTTGGCGTACCTGAGGGATGGGATGCCATCCAGAGGGACCTGGACAACTTCCAGAAGTGGACTTACGTGAACAACATGGGGTTCAAGAAGACCAGTGCCAGCACCTGGGTTGAGGGAACCACCAGTATCAACACATGCTGGGGGATGGAGGGATTGAGAGCAGCCCTGCGGAGAAGGACTTGCAGGTAATGGTGCAAAAAGCTGGACATGAGCCAACAATGTGCACTTGCAGCCCAAAAGGCCAACTGTACCCTGGGCTGCATCAAAAGAAGCATGGCCAGCAGGTCAAGGGAGGTGGTTCTGCAGCTCTACTCTGCTCTGGTGAGACCCCACCTGCAGTGCTGCGTCCAGCTCTGGAGCCCCCAGCACAGGAAGGACATGGACCTGTTGGAGCAGGTCCAGAGGAGGCCACAAAGATGATCCAAGGGCTGGAGCACCTCTCCTATGAGGACAGGCTGAGAGAGTTGGGGTTGTTCAGCCTGGAGAAGAGGAGGCTGCGGGGAGACCTTATTGCGGCCTTTCAGTACTTAAAGGGGGACTATAGGAAAGACAGGGGCAATCTTTTTAGCAAGGCCTGTTGTGACAGGACAAGGAGTGATGGTTTTAAACTAAGGAGGGTAGATTTAGACTGGACGTAAGGAAGAAATTTTTAGGATGAGGGTGGTGAAGCGCTGGAGTGGTTTGCGCAGATTGGTAGTGGAGGTTCCATCCCTAGAGACATTCAAGGTCAGGTTGGATGGGGTCCTGAGCAGTTAAAGATGTCCCTGCTGACTGCAGGGGGGTTGGACTAGATGACCTTTTTTCATGGTTTAACCCCAGCTGGCAACTAAGCACCACACAGCCACTCACTCACTCCCCTCCGGTTGGGTAGGGGAGAGAATCAGAAGGGTAAAAGTGAGAAGACTCATGCATTGAGATACAACCGTTTAATAAGTAAAGCAAAAGCCATGCATGTAAGCAAAGCAAAACAAGGAAGGATGGCTCCCATTGGCAGGCATCTCCAGGAAAGCAGGGGTCCATCACATGTAAAGGTTACTTGGGAAGACAAAATACTGTAACTCCGAATGTCCCCCTCTTCCCCCTCCTTCCCCCAGCCTTACATGGCATGATGCCATATGGTATAGAACTTTGGTCAGTTGGGGTTGGCTGTCCTGGCTGTGTCCCCTCCCAGCTTCTTGCATATCCCCAGCTGACTCACTGGTGGGGTGGGGTGAGGAGCAGAAAAGGCCTTGGCTCTGTGTAAACACTGCTTAGCAACAACTAAAACATCCCTGCATTATCACCACTGTTTCCCGCACAAATCCAAAACATAGCACCAGACTAGCTACTGTGAAGAAAATTAACACTAACACAGCCAAAACCAGCACACCTGTAATGGTCCCTTCTAACCCAAACTATTCTATGATTCTATGACAGCCTCCCTTAAATTGTGAGACTTATCCCCAGCAGTATCTTTAAAACTCTGCTTTAAAACTTGAGGCAAACTTATAGGTATTTTCTACCCAGTTCATTTATGTAAGTGTTGCTATGGTTTGTATTGGCTTGGGCAGTAGGACCCGTGACAGCTTATCCACTGCCTTTGCCAGTAAAACTCTGTTAAGCGAGTAACCAACTAAATTCTTTACAGGCCTTTTCTTGTTGCTTAACAAAGGGAAAGGAAAGTGCAGTCTGGTGAAAGAGCTGGAATCTGGGGCAGGTCATTCATTGGCCCTGGTCCCTTTTACTTCAGTAGCAAAAGGGGAAATAAATTTAACACAAGTTCTTACGGACTTGACTTTCCCCAGCTTACTATCACTATCAGTTCTTTAATGCTGGCTGTTATTTAGCACCAGAAATCTCATACATGGGAATCATGGAAGGGTAAATACTTCCTTATGTCTGCAAGTTCTGTTTTCAGGTTTTGGAAAGTATTTGTTCTTACTCCATTTTATATTTCAAATCTTCTTGAGGAAAATCATGCTTAACTGTAATTCCACCTTGGATTTAACAAGGGCTTATGGAACTTCTGTTGATATTTTTATCAAAAAACCTCCAGCTCAGTGTTTTTCCAGCAAGTTGGGGTGTAACCTAAATGAAGAGTCTGATTTAAAAAGTATATTCAAGCAATCCTTGTAAGACAACATGGCCAAGGTCAACATGGCAAAACAACTACCCCAAAATGAATGCAAAACTTTTGCTGAGGTTGGTACGAGTTACATCATGAGCTTCTTGACCATGCTCACTGATTCTTGGGGCTTTGGAGGCTCAGAAAGCCTCTCTTCCCCCAGAGACCATGCAGGTTCTGATTCATAGCTAATCTCTTTTTTATTCCTACCCTGTTTTTATCTATACAGTACAAAACACTGTGTAATATTTAATTAGAATGAATACAGTGGTATTTGGATGCCAAGGTTCTTTTTTAATTGACTTGGTGTCTAGTGACCTTTAACTGTTTTTTTAAGTCCTGAGTTGCATCTCATTACTTAAAGACAGAAGGAAATGGAGGGGAAACCATTTGAGGAAACTGAAGAAGGGCTTGGAGAAGAGATTAACAATATACACATACATTTGACAGTTCTTAAAACACCCTCTGGAAAAACAGCTGAGACATTTTGTTTATTGCTGACTATTAATACTGTTGCTGTTGCAGCTGGACTCAAGAACTGCTGAAAAACTATTGAGGATTTTGAGAAACCATGGAAAGCATTTTTCTTTAAAGACAATCCCACTTGATTTATTCGGAAGAATTAAACAAATGGAGTGGGATAGCCGAGTGCTATGCAATTTGGCCTTTTGATTATATGCTTGGAAAAAGGTAGCGCTTTGAAGATAGGAGCGCAATGCCAAGGTTGGCCTTTTTTCCCCTATGATGTGGAGCATGTCTGAGTCTCGAATAGCACACTGAAAGAAAGCTAATAATATTGTTTGACCCAAAGTGTGTACATCTCTGATGCATTTTGTTCACCGTACGGAGAGGTACTACTACAATTTTCTCTCCATCTGTACACTGTCCATAGTAGGGAGGAGCTTTCATTTAGCAGTCGGAGCAGGGGTGTTTGTGTTTCATTCGCAGCTCTGTTACTGACTCATTAATAAGTTGTTTCCACATCGTGCACATACCTGTTGCAAAGGGAGAGTATCTTCACCTTCTACAAATGTTAAGAAATACAAAATTGGACTGAGCTACATTAGAATTCTGTTTATCTTATTTTAAAATTCAGCCTGTCATTGACTTCAGAGAAATGTTGAATTATACAGAATAGGTTTTTTCATGGTCTTTAGAAGACTAGGAAACAGAAATTCCTAGCTTTTACCACAAGGACTTCAAAGAAAATGCAACAGACAGCATCAGTCAGCTACTTAAAGTTGGATGGTGAATTTAACCAAGGCATGAAGTAAGGTTTAAATTTTTGTCTGGTCATTTTTCAGCAACTGCAGTGTGGCTTACTGAGGAGTAGTATCTTATCTAGTTTATAGCATATAGTAGTGTATATACAAATATTATAAATAGTAGAGTAGTATTTTATCTAATGTAACTAGAGGAGCTTTAATTTTCTTGCCAGAAGAACCTACATACTTCCAGCATGCTTTACTACAGGTCAAGAAGCCTGTTGCCTAAAGTGTATGTATTTTGTAAATCAAAACATATAGGAAGAATAAAAATAGCCAGCTTTCATGAGTGGAGATAGAACAACGCAGACATTAAAGCAATGCAATGTTATACATAGTAACATTTCTGATGACATTTTTTCCAAAATCCCCAAAGAATTTATCCACTTCTACCAAAAGAAAATAACAAGAATGTTATATATATCCTCCTCTGAGTTTCTTTTATTTTCCTGCAGACAGTTCCACACTGGCTATTAATTTTTTGCCTGCAACATAAACATTTTGTAGTTTTTAAAAAATTACTTCTTTAATTTACTCATTGTTTTTAGAATACTGCTCTATACTGCTCTCTTTCTTTTACAGTCAAAACAATGAGGGCAACATTTGTACTCTGCAGGTGCACACTTCTATACTAATATTTACTTGTAAGTGTAACATGATTTATACAAGAGTGATAATTTTATATATTCCAGGTCAATTATAGTAGAATGTCAGAAAATGGTAGGCAAGTCTCTTTTGTGTATAAGATCACACAGAACAGTCACACAATTGCCATGTGAAAAACTTGTCTAAAGAGCCTCCCTATCACCCAAAAATAGCTTAGCACTTAACATCCATGTACGCAGCCCTATCTTGGACCTGAGACTAATACATGATTAGAGAACCGTCTTCCAGTTTGCAGGAGGTTTAGAAATATATTTGGGGAACAAAACTTGAAATAAAATCTTGCACAGCTCT
Source organism: Phalacrocorax carbo (assembly GCF_963921805.1). Lineage (NCBI taxonomy): Eukaryota > Metazoa > Chordata > Aves > Suliformes > Phalacrocoracidae > Phalacrocorax > Phalacrocorax carbo. The sequence continues at coordinate 75,329,288 of NC_087548.1, forward strand.
TTACATAAGTAGGCCAGCTTTAATAAAATTATATAGTGATCATGAGGTCTTCTGCCAAAACCTTGTCTTGAAAGGGCTAAAAATGTCAACTTCTTCCTTTTCATCAGGGTGTTAAAATTTCACAGCTGCACTTTCAGTTTTTAAACCAGGGAGTCACTTTCTCCCAACCTTTTCTGAATTTATTCGTAGACTAAAAAATTTTTAAAGGGTAGGAGTGGAGATACTCAGCTCATGGGCAGCACAGTATTTAAAAACATCTGTAGCTCAGAGAAATTTGCAGAGATAAGAGAGGGGAAGAATAAGGTCTGATCCTGCATCCAGAAAACAAATGGGAATATCATCATTTGTTTAGTTAAATTACAAGATCAGATCATTATATGACACTTCTGAAGAGTGCCAGTGTATTCACAACAAAATACCTTTATCTTAACAGCATCAGAAGAAACATGAACGTAATTATAACTTATTTGCTTCAAGATTGCCTGTGTAGCAACCCTACTAAAGCCATATTCTTCTCAATTTCATATACATCTCGGTATGCAGATGAGGTTCATCAGAGATGATGATCTGTCCCTGCATTTAGTGACTCTCAGGTTAAAGATCTCATGGTATGAAGCTTGCAGGCTCAAGCCCCACCCAGAAATAGTTTTGGAAACTGCATGCTCACTTTTATAAAGCTAAGCAGTGGCACGTGAGTATTGTGTCCTAGGCTCAAGAAAGGGTTGGTTCATAGAAAAATCACATTCTTTTCATTTGCAAGAGCAACTACAAAAGCTAAGTGTTGGCAGCTCAGTTTGCTTCATGGGCCACATCCAGATTAATCTCCACAGTAGAAAAGCACTAAAGACATTTCCCCACCTCTGGAGCCTGAAACTTAGCAAATGCTCTGAGCTCATCATGCCTTGAACAGAAATCCTCTTAGAGTAAAAACACATTCTCCTTCACCATAAATCAGTAGAACAGAGATCACGAGATAACACTGTATCAACATTTCAGGACAAGACTAAAGCTGGTCTGGTAGCAATGACCAAGCATTGTGTTTATTGGTGTTGCCAGTCTGTTCCAAGAGAGATGCTAGTGGAGCTGGTTGACTTGTTTCTTTCTGTTCTCTTCCCAGTCACTCCATTTTCCCAAAACTATTTATAGCAACCTCCAAGAGAGCTGGAATACTGGAACTAAGCTACTATGTTCCTTCAGCCCCAGTCTCTTCACAAACTTGAAAAATAAAATAAATTATTTTCTTCAAATGTTGAAAAATACCTGTGTCATAAAATCTAATGTAATCATGGGTACAATTGCAATCAATGGCAACAGTTCTCCACCCTCTCCATCCTCATTAACACTACTGGAAAGCAAGAACAACTGGAGTCTGTGTGGCTTTCACTTGCAGCTGGATAGCATGTGTGGCACAACCCCATTTTGAAAGCTATTGAAAATATGAATGTTTCAGAACAGATCAAAGGATCAGCACAAACTTCCTAAATGCGTTCCTCTGAAGGCAGATTCACAGACCGCTTCTAATCATCATATGACCCCACAAAGAATTACAGGAAACCACCTTGTTTCCAATCCATATGGTATTACATTTAATAAGATGAGAAGCAGACTGTAAAACCATTATCTACTTCTGGTATAATCTAATTAAGGGTAAATGTTTGTGTGCAGTATCTGCAAACATAGCTGTAAAACCCTGATGTACTTTAGTCAGTGACTGAATTAGTCAAATCACCTCTGCCAATGGGAAATTTTACTCTTATATACTCAGAAACTCTGTAAATAAAAGAAACTAAAACTCTTCTTTTTCTTTAATAACTGAAATGAGCAGAGGGACTAGTTAACAGCACTTAGCTGTGTACTTTGACTCTCCTCACCATTCTAACAACAGATTACGCTATCTTTAAACAATATAGTTATCAAAGATTCTTTTTAACTCACTAAGAATAAAATTGAAAACAGAAATCCTAGAGTAAATTCATTTCCTGTTTGATGGCTTTGAATATTTCTTTTTTCTTTTATTTTGCACAAGCTACATTGGTTGTTTTGGGTTTTTTTTTCTGTGGTTCTTAAACCAAGCATAGAGATTCTTGAACAATCGTTTCATATGGTTATCACTGATATTATTGGAATATAACAACTTTGGGGCATGGTAACATTGTAATGTTTTTAGTATCCACTTATTGAGCTTAGCTTCATACAGAATATATGTGACATATTGGGTAATTTGTTTCTGTAGGGATGCCTGTACTAAGTTGTCCTTTTTTCATGAAAATGCAAGACCAGTCTAAGATCATTCCTCGGCACGGAAACACACTCCTTTCACTATTGTGGAAGTATTTTACCCTCTGAAGACAAAAGACCTCAACCACTAAATAGTAGTTTGGGGTACCAGTCACAATTTCAATTGGACTTGTCTAATCCTCTTCCTATCTAGACTAAACAATTAGGGGAAAAGCCAGATCTATCCCAGTGTGATGGGTGTGTATATGAACTGCTGTATCTCACAGTTTGATTTGTATGTTATAGAAGGTACTATAGCAGGAACCACCCAATCCAACAGAAGATAAGCCTTGCAAGAAACTGAACAAGTGCAGTGGTAACCCAAGCTGAGATGGCTTTGGAGCCCAACCACTCAAGGCAGCATGCTGTCTCTTCTGTCTTGAATGACCACTGTAACAGAGGGAGCCCAATCCATGGACTAAATTAAGTCAATGGACATATATGGACATTTGATGAGGGTGGTCCGTAAAGTAAGGGAAGGATATAGGCGTATATAAAGAAGGATGGGGAGCGGGGGAGTGGCTGTTGAGGATCTGTTGGATAGTGGAGGACCTGAGCAAATGATATGGAATAGGAGGTGGAGATTGTACTAGGACTGTCTGGGACAGAGTTAATTTTACTCACAGCAGTCCATAAGGTGCCGTGTTTTGGATTTGTTACTGAAACAGCCTTGACAGCATGCTAACATTTTGACTATTGCTGAGCATTGCTCACACAGTGTCAAGGCTGTCCCTGCTCCTCACACTGCCACTTTGCCCTCCTGTGGGCAAGAAGGCAGGGGACACAGCTGGGACCACTGACGGCAATTGTCCACAGACATATTCCATACCATATGTCACAATCTGCAATAAAAACTCAAGGAAAGGAGGAGGAAGCAGCAACTCTCATGGTTATGGCCTTTGTCCTCCACTTGCCAAGCAGCCATCACATTGTGCTGAGGCCCTGCTTTTCAGCAAGTAGCTAAACATCTGCCTGCCAATGGGAAATAATGAATAAATCCCTTCTTTGCTTTCCTTATGTACACACCTTTTGCTTCACCTGTTAAAATGCCTTTATCTCAATGCACAAGTCTTGTTGCCTTCCTTCTATTTTCTCCCCGTCCTGCAGGAGAGGGCTGAGTGCGTGAGCAGCTTAGGTGCTGGCTAGGGTCAACCCACAGTATCCAGAAAATTCAGAATCCCAGCCATGCATTGCCATGACATCAGTCAGGTCCTAAGGGAGTGAAATCCAGGTGAACCACCTCAGAAAGCTTCATGATTTATTCTGTGTTCTAACAATTTTTGTTGTGCTGCCCATTAAGGAATTCAGATAGATTGGCACTTGCAGAAGGCCACACTCCTAAGCTACATGACAGCTCATTTTATAAACAGAGCTTACCCTACAAAAGATTCACATTCTTACAGGCAAGGTTAGATATATAGTTGGGTATCTGTTTTCCTTCCTTTACCAGCATCAAGTATCCCAAAGCAGCCTCTTTTGGTGCTAGATGTAAAATATCTTTGTTGTAGCTCCATATAGGAGAAAAAACATTAAACTCCACACCCAACAGACTGTATGACTGATATTTAGTAGTATCAGCACTATAATATACATCTTTGAAGAATTCAGAATTTAGCTGGACCATCTGATGCAACACACCACCAAAAATCCATAAACACCCTCCAATGTCAGTATTGCGCCTCACCATATGCTATGACCATGTGGACCTCCACTGCAGCATCAGCTCTAGGACACAATTCAGTCCTTAACTACAGAACAGGAATCTCCGCTTTCTTACAAGAATTGAGCGCAGCATCAATTAAGAGTGTGAGAGTATAGTCAGATTTGTTCCTGCAGACAGCAGTGGAGCTTGGTCACTAACTTGGCAGAATGCACCAGAATTTTAAATGTATAAGTCTGAACTTTGTAAGTGATTGCCTTAAGATTTCATACTTTGCCATCTCCATTTATTTACCCAAATGAAACACCTAATTCTTCTGACAGCTATTTATGGTACTGTTATATGCAGAAACTTACATTTTAGACATGTTTGGACCACATTGGCAAAGCATTTTCAATTTCTTGCGTTTGAGAAGGCCGTTTTACTTGTGGTCTAAATACACATTTTAAAGGTTTTTTAATATGTGTTTAGTCCTATTCAAGAAGGGCAAGATGACAGAAAATTTTCTTCCACAGAGAGAATATAACAATCTCTGATGAAATCTGTTAGCCAAAGGGAAGAGATTTGAACCTTCAGATCTTGTGTTTTGCCCAAAGGATGCATCTAATCAAAGCAGGTTTTGCACAGGTACACTTAACTGGTAGATGTAATCCAAAACATGTCTCACAATAGCAGGATGCATATGTAACTCTTAGAGAATGTACGGGCTCCTCTGTTCCAAAACCATCCAGAGCACCCCCCACTTCTTCTGAGATCAGCAGAGTGCAAGAATATTGTAATATAATTGCTAATTAATTGACTGTGGAAATCTTATATAAAAACCATGTTGTTGCCAGATCGTTAAATTTGGCAGTCAGATGTGTCAAAAGAGAAGCCAGCTGTGCCTCCTCCTTGCAAGCCGAAAATTATCAATACACTCTCCACATCCTTTGTGGCTGAAAATGAATAATATGGTCACACGGTACACTTCTCTGGGTGAAAATAGCCAGGTACTGCTTACAGCTTCCCATGCTGTTTTTTATTGTCACTGTTCAGTGACTGCTCTGTGCTCACAACTTGACTCTCACGCTACTCATTTAAATTGCACTGAATGTGGATCCCTAATGCAGCTTTGAGCAGGAAAGAAAAAAATGAGGTTAATAAGCAAAGAAGCAAAAGCTTTACTAGGAAAACTCCCCCAGTATATCCTCCATGTTCTGGGAATTGGCAAACTTGCAAACTCTGACTGAAGAATCAAACCCAGGCAATTACTCATGCTGCCGCCAGATTTAAGCCAGGCTGAGTAACTGAACTACACTACAATAGTCGCCATTATTAGAGTTCAGCTTTAGCTGCCTTTGAACCCACGTACTTGGCTAACCCACTGTTGTGGTTTAGCTGGCAACTCAGCCCCACACAGTCGCTCGCTCACTCCCCCACCGGCGGGATGGGGGACAGAATCAGAACAGTAACGCTCGTGGGTTGAGATAAGAACAGTTTAATAATTAAAATAAAGCAACAACAACAATAGCAAAAATAATGCAATGGAAAGGAAAGCAATGAGAGAGGCACAAAACCTGGGGCAGGGGGGAAGGGGGAATGAACCACCTGGGTGATCAGTGCAACCCATTTACTCCACGTAGCACCAGCTGCATCGAGTGTAAAGGGAATGCTTCCTTTGAACATCCAGCCCAGCACCGGCAGTCAGGGTGCCAGGAGCAGCTGTGCCTCAGTACCAACCACTTCTGAAGCAGCTCGAACCCCTTCATATGCTGTCAATCTCTCTTTTACAGTTGGAATATAGCGGGCTTTGGACCCTCTGTATCCCCGACTCCAAAACCCTAGGGGTCGACCTCGGGTCTCCCCTGGCGCTTTCTGCCAGAGTGAACCTCCAGGTAGGGCCATTCTCCCCGGCTGCGGTGTAGAGCACATTCTTTACATCTTGTCCTGCCCGGACTGGCCCAAGGGCTACTGCATGAACTATCTCCCGTTTAATCTGTTCAAAGGCTTGTCGTTGCTCAGGGCTCCATTTGAAATCATTCTTTTTCCAGGTCACTTGATAGAGAGGGCTTACGGTCAGACTGTAGTGTGGAATACGCATTCTCCAAAAACCCACAATGCCCAAGAAAGCTTGTGTTTCCTTTTTGCTAGTTGGTGGAGACATGGCTGCTGTTTTGTTGATCACATCCATTGGAATCTGACAATGTCCATCTTGCCACTTGATTCCTAAGAACTGGATCTCTTGTGAGGGTCCCTTCACCTTACTTTGTTTTATGGCAAAACCAGCTTTCAGAAGGATTTGGACTATTTTCTCGCCTTTCTAAAAAACTTCTTCTGCTGTGTTGCCCTACACAATGATGTCATCAATGTACTGAAGGTGTTCTGGAGCTTCCCCCTGTTCCAGTACAGTCTGAATCAGTCCATGGCAAATGGTAGGGCTGTGTTTCCACCCCTGGGCCAGTCAATTCCAGGTATACTGGACGCCCCTCCATGTGAAAGCAAACTGTGGCCTGCACTCTGCTGTCAGAGGGATTGAGAAGAATGCATGAGCGATATCAGTTGTGGCATACCACTTGGCTGCCTTGGACTCCAGTTCGTATTGAAGTTCTAGCATGTCTGGCACAGCAGCACTCAACAGTGGAGTGACTTCATTCAGGCCATGATAGTCTACTCTTAGCCTCCACTCTCCGTTAGATTTTCACACTGGACATGTAGGACTGTTATTATCTCAAACCCTCTGAGCCCCACATAGGGTGCCAAAAGAGACTGTTGAGGTTTAGCCAGCAACTCAGCCCCACACAGCCGCTCACTCACTCTCCCACCGGCAGGAAGGGGGAAGGAATCAGAAGAGTAAAGATCGTGGGTTGAGATAAGAATGGTTTAATAATGAAAATAGAACAGTAATAACAACAACAATAATGATGCAATGAAAAGGAGAATAACAAGAGAGGCAAAACCTGGAGGGAATGAACAACCAAACAACCCAACCAACAGCCCCCGACTCAGCTGCTCCCCGCCCGCCGACCCGACACCGCCGGTCCCCGAGCCGCAACCTCCCCCTGCGCGGCAACTGCCCCCGTTACTGTGCTGGTCGTGGCGTCACGTGGCATGGAGTGAGCATCCCATTGGCCAGTCGGGGTCAGGTGTCTTGGCCGTGGCCCCGCCCCTCCCAGCCTCCTGCCCCCGTGGCAGAGCGCGGGGAGCTGGAATGGTCCCCAACTACTGCAGGGGCTACAGTGACAAGAATTAACTCTTTCTCAACCAAAACCAACACACCCACTCAGATGCCATGTCAAAGCCTATGGCCATCCTGCACACGTGCAATGTGAGTTACAGTCCTGCTACACCAGCCAGTACATCCCAACCAGCATCCCAAAGTACAGTGGTCTCCACTGAGATGTTGCCCTTGGACAGAGGTTTGCACAAAAGATGTAAAGCAGCTAAAATGTTGCCCCAGTTCTATAAACCTCATCAATGATTCAGCACTGGAAGAAATGTGACTGGAAACCCTGTTTCCGAAGAACACTTCTTATGTGCCTGGCACAGTGAATCTACACCACTGAAAACTAATTTTTAAGGGAAAGGATTGTTCTCTGTCTGGTGGCAGGTTGAGGCAGGAAGGTTTATTTTGCCAAGCTAGCAGGAACTGGAGAAATCCTTCCATTTTGGATGATGCAACAGAACAGGTCCCAGAGAATGTTATTCAAGTGCCTGCAGGGGTCAGGTAAACTTTTGCTCAGACACATACCTTCTCCAAAAAGTTCATTTATTCTGGCAGGGTGGTAAATAACTGTTTCTTTTCCTCACTCACTTAGTTGGATTCTAGTTACTCTAAGATATGAAAATATTTTTAGAACCTCTTTGTTAAGATTTTCCAGGAGAGGACAACCTGGCTGTTTAAACCTGAAGTGCAATACATCCATGCACAGAAACCAAGACAGGTCTCATGGCTCTACAGAGAGACAGCAGGAGGCAAGAGAGATGACAGGAAATAAACAGCTTACCCGCTTTAGATACTGCAAATCCAGAAAAGTGCCAATTTTAAAGGAACTGGCCTCTTGAATGCAGCTTGTTTTGCATGTTGTAGCACGGGCAGTTCAAGAACACAAGAATGACACAACAACAGCCTATGTTTTACCAACCTCACATTGGTAACAGCCAAGCACTGGCCTGCAAGACCTTACCTGCAATAGCTGGTGAAAGGATGATTGCTCCTCGTGGGTAAATCTCTGTGTCCCAGAAGCTAGCACTTGCGTGGACAGCAGTGGGATAAAACATGGCAGGATATCTACACAGCACTGGACATCTACCAGTTTTTCATTCCATTCACTCTCATATGCTGTTAGGATTTCCAAGATGGAGCCTTTCCTCTTCGATCTGTGCCATTGTAAGTTCTTCCCATTTCTGAAACAGCAAGGGTCTTTCTGGTGGCTCCTAAGGAGAAGATTAGAAAAAAACCTTGAAACCATCTTCTTCACCCAGACTTGGGTGGGGAATAGATATCCAGCTGTGGGCCACACTGGCAATGTTGGGCTATAGACATTTCAAATCTCAACACAGCAACCATCTCCTTTCCTCCCTAGCAGCCTGTGTGTCTGCAAAAACTATCCTCTGCTAGTAACCTCAGGATTTATACTGCATCGCCTCTTTCACCTCCTCCCTCCACCATGCTCTTTTCCCTGGGATGCACTCCTGACGTAATGAAATACCTGCCCTGAGGCATTCAGGGGACCTGGAAACTCTTGCAAACTACACAGAACTGAGGAAGACACCAGGAGATACTTTGTATCCAATCACAAAATAAAAGTTTTGCAAACTTGTCATTTTCAAGCTGTCTGCTAAAAATTGGCAAGGATCAAACAGACAAGGTATTTCATAGATTGTCAGTGAAGCCCAGAAAACAAATGCTAGACTTCTGAAATGCCAGAACTGTGCATGAATGCTTCCTCCTCTAAGAGAATAACTTATTCTGGGAACCACATGGTAAGGCATGAAAGAGTTTTGACAGTTTATTCATCAGTTCTACTAGCGAAACAAAATAATGCTTCACAAAAAGACAACCCTTATTTCTTTTAGAATCTGTTTTCTTCACTGGCTCTCTCAGGTTAAACAAATCTGCTTTATTCCCGCTCACTAGCTACCAGATACCTGAAGTTCTGTCAGAACAGTTACAAGTCCAAATATTAAGACATAGTGTTTACTATTTAGAAGAGAAAAAAAAAAAAAAGGGGGGGGGGGAGCTAAATTTATGACAGGATCTTAGAAATCTAATAACCAGTAAAACCACATTACAGAGAGGTGTAAGCTAGAGGCAACACACAGCATGTAGCTCAGGGAATGAGTAAAAACCCAAACACATAAGTGTGTTGAGAGCTGTGAAATTTAAAAATGATACAATATGTGATTTTCACACTCAAGATGTGGCATTCATGTGCTAATGGGAATTACCAGACCTTGATGACAACATCAGTACTTCCTAAGAAAACAAAGCGAGTTTGTAATTGATGAGAATTTGTTTGACTCTTGACAAATTATTTCCAATAGAAAATGCCATTTTGGGGGAAAAAAAGCCCTGGCTTCAGAAAACTTTTGAAATGTTTTCACTTCAGTTAGAACTTGGTTTTCACAGCTTGTGAAAACTCCGTTTCAAAATGTATGAAGTACAAAGAAGGCAAAGATTGGATTACTCAAAGAAAGAAGGAACTATTTTTTAAAATCAATTAACACAGGGACAAAACAGAAAGAAGGTAGGACTTCTGGGTGTGAATTTGCAGAATCTTGTTAATTCTTGGCTGTGGTCACACACTGTCTTTGGTTCACTGCTGATTTGGGCAGCCTACCACAGACATTTTTTCTTTTATGCTGCTGGACTTCAGGTGGCTTAACGCCCCAGTACAGCTAGCTCTGTAGTACAGCCTGAGGGAGAAGATGAGTTGTCATTTCTCAAAAATTGTGAACCGTGTCCTGATCAGCTGTATGAAGTAAAACTCTACATTTAGTCTAAGAGCCCCATGGCATGAGCTATTTCAAGGGCCATGGGTAGATCCTGAAGAGCAATGAGCCAAGCCTTTGAAGACAGGAACCCATTTCTTTCTGGATCAAACATGATTCAGTTTAAAGTGATGAAGCTATTCATCCAAAGCGAATGGAAAAATTAAATTTTTATCTCCCTTTCAGAGTGCTGCTAGAAGCATAACAGACCAAACAGCTTCCCACTAACCAGTGCTGTTTCCATCCTAGTCTGTTCCATCCAGAATCTTCAGACAAAAATCTCAGAAAATTGTTCTTTTTTCCTCTTTAGACATGATCAAAGATACAAATCCACACTCAGGGAAGCAAAGGTATTCAGTGCAAACCTAGATGAATAAAAAGCGCTGGAGATCTATTAATTGAGGTAGTCACCCGTGTGACTCTGAACTTTCCCCAACAACCTCCATGGGAGGTATGGAGAAGGCAGAGCCAGACCCATTCCAGCTAAAGAACAGGAAGTCTCTGGTGACCACAAAGGTGGTCAAACACCAGAACGGGGGCCTGGAGAGGCTGTGGAGTTTTCAGCCTTGCAGATATTTGAACTCAGCTGACCAAGGCCCCGAGCAACCTAAATCAGATGGCCCTGGTCTGAGAGGGGGATTAGACTAGACACTCACAGAGGTTCTCTCCAGCCTGAATTGCTCTACCAAATCTACCTCTTACAGTCAATAAATTCATGTATCCATCAAGTTGCAATGGAGTATAATTCTATCATTGTTTTTCTACCATAACGTGTTTTAAGCACGGCAATTTTGACCTAATAACATTCAGTGAAACATCAGGGACCTTCAATAAAGGATTTAAATACATAAATCCCATAGTAAGGGTCTGTTCCTCCTCTCCTGCTGTCTTGTTACATGGAAAGAATCAGTCCACCAGGAACAACCTTCAAGGCGTCCATAAAATAACAACCATCAAAGATCTCTTCTCAGGTAAATGCTATACCAGCAGATTTTGTTAGGGAATGGTAATTTTTCTAAACACCTTAAGCTAAGAAGCTGCTAGAACAGAATGTACATTGCTGAATAATTTGATGCTGCTAAACTATTCTACCACCCGCATCTATTATTCTCCCACTTCAACAACACTGTTCCTCCAGCTGAGTTAGCCAAGACCAAACTCCTTATTTATTCTTGTGCAAAAAACAGGAGCTTTGGGCTATCCAGTTTTACATACACCATTAAAATCATTAATATATTTCTTCTCCTGGACTGTGACACTAGTATCACTGAGCACAGATTCCTGTGAATAAAATACTAGGACAAGAGACAAAACTGTGTGCTCAATTACTGAGAACGCATAACCGGCTGTCACTGTATTCTCACTCTCCAAAACAGTCATAAGTAGGCCAAGACATCCATTTGTCCTAAAAAAACATTTTGATTCATCTTTCATGACAGCATTTTTGGACTGATAGCTAAAACCAGTATAAATCCTGAACCACCAGAATTTGCTGTACACAAAGCCTTTGATGGTACTTGTGTTAGACACCAACTGTCCCTTCTCAGAAGTGTGCTGCTTCCTTAGCCCAACCTTCAGGTCACCGTCCTGCCACCCATTTGCTGTGTGACCTAGAGGAAGAGTTTGCTTCGGTTGCTGTCTCCATCCTCACTCTCCCAAGACCAAGAGACACATTCCCTGGCCTGACAGTTTGGGGGCAGGCTGCTAGCAACCAGCAACCCATCTCTGTTCATCAGCTTTGTTCTGCAGGATGCAATCTGGATGATTTAATGGTGTGTTTTGGGAGTGGTTTTGGCAAGACATAGGCATTCCCACTCCTCTGGGGTGGCCTCCCAAAGGAACCTCTCTGCTTCCAATCTTGACCTGAATTCTTTTGTTTCTTTTGATTCATTAATACCCCTTGACAAAAGTAATGCAAACCTTCTACTATATAGTTAACAGAGTCTGAGGAGAAGGAAGCCAGGCTTCACTATAAATTAGTACTTCACAAATGAAAGTTAAGGCCTTTTTTGGAAAAAATTAATCAATCCACAACTTTTCCCAGCCTGGCTGCGTTTTGCTAGTGGTTTTCAAGATCATCTGAGAGTTTTGCCATCAAATACTTCATTTTCTCTTGATGTTTTGAAGAATGAAGCAACATGTATGCAGAAAATACCACTGACATACAAATCAAAAGATATTGAAGAAAGTGGGATTGCTCCTGGTTTAAGACAAGTCTGAGACTCTCTGCCCATACCAGCAGATGCTGCAGTATCAGTTATGTTCTCCAAGTTATTCTAACAGCACAAAACAGACAGCCAAACAAAACACCAGGAGAGGAGCCATGGAACTTTCCTCCACCTACTGTCTCCTTTTGTGTTGAAAATTGGATAGGCAGCCCACAAATTAAAAACGGCTGTCAAGCAGGGTTTGTAATGACATTGTAATTGCTTTAAACTGTGCAATTACCAATTAAGAACACTGACGTCCTTTGATAGAACTACTTTTTTGATTGCTGCAAACCAACCATTAATATTTCCACAAACTTCTAGGTGGAGAAAATATCTTTTAGTAGCTATTTAGGAACACTTCCTGTGGAGAAAAAGGTCATACAGCATCAAGATCCGCTGCAGCCACAGCAAATTTTTGGATGACAGCGTAAGATCCTAAAGGCACCAAACTTTTGCTCCGTCCCATAGTTTCAAACCTTCAGACTTCAGACATCCTGAGGAAAATCACCTTGGGCAGTCCCTAGGTGTGTTTTGTTTCACCTAGCACATTCTTGTGCTGATGAAAGAGCTTTGAGATGGAGGGAATCCAATCTCCTTTCTGTAAATGAGGAAGACTCTGTGAGACCTCCAGATAATTTCTCCAAAAGCCATGGCAGGAAACAGATACCTGTTCTTGATTTTCTTACGCCTTCTTCATCAGTCCACAAACAGGCCCAAAGAGAAGTTATGTGTTCAGGGCCTGTCAGTTCCAAAAACACATCTGACAGCTCACCCTGATTTTCTGTTTCATTTCCACTGTTAGCAGAAACTTATCATTTTGCTGAGATCAGCAAAGGGATTTCACGGAAACGTTTTTCCTTATGCTTCCTAGATGAGACAGTTGTCATGCCTTAAAGCACAGGTTTTTACAGAAAAACACCTATTTCACATGAAAGAAGCCTTATCTGTATACACATATGAGGACAGCAGTTGTACTAATTTCACCACTGGTGATAATTTCTGCAGGCTCTACCAGAAACATGACTGAGAAGGTAAAAAATAAATGGAAATCTACTTTTACTTCTAGGTGCCTTACTGTGTGTTTGCTTAAAATGTATTTGCTTCAGAAGAGTTCCTTCAGTTAATAACTCCAGACAGAAAGGCAATTTTCCCTCCATCATGGTTCGCTGCCGTTTTTTCATCTGCCTATAGCACATAGCTGCTAGCTATTATCTCCCAGTAGATTGTCTGGCACTGGATATCAGGTACATTGCCTTGGAAGAAAAGTTGTTTTCTATTAATCAGTTTTTTAATTCTTGCTAATGTTCTACGCTGCTGACATTAACAGAAACATTATTGCCCAGTTACAAGGTATTGCCACATTTCACTGCACTGTGACATTACTGCTGCTGTTGATTCACTTAGTGCCCTAACCATTACCATCTTTCTCTGTAGGTAGAAATTTCACATGGAAAGATTTCATTCTTCTTTGACGTTAAAATATACTCCCACTTTTCCTAGTCCATACCGAAAGAGTCTAATTTAGTCCGCCCATTTTTCTTTAGTATGCCTCTTTGCAATGAAGTCAGGCTTTGTGAATGGAGAGCTACACTACCACTGCCTTGCAGCTTGCACAGCTGCTCACACCCACTGCAGAGTAAGCAGAGTGAAGCTCTCCTGCCTTGTCTGCAGTGGTACAAATACCACAAAAGCAGAGAGCAGTGGCAAACTGCAAACCCCGTTTCACAGCAGCAGCTTGTAGCCCTCACCTGACACCACCTGGTTTTGTCAAAGTCTTTATAATGCAATCTCAGTTCTGACCCAATGGGAGTGACCGAGTCCTCCCAGATTTGAGAATAATACCATGGGCTTTGTGGGGATGGAGACTCAGCACAGGGCAGGGCTGGTTCACCTCACCCTGCCTCCGGAGCGAGGACAGGGAGAGAAATGGCTGGAGGAGGCAGCACATGCGTTACGCAACAGAGGAAGTGCCGCCGGAGGGACCGCTCAAACGGATCCTCTTTGTCTCAGTCATGGTGTCCGCAGGACAGGAGAAAGATGTTGCCACTGCTCCTCGCTGTGATGCAATCCCGCCACAGACTGTGCTATCCAATTCGCTGAGAGATCGTGGCCTAAGATATACTGTGATAAACTGGATCATTGGATTGAAGGTGTTAAAAGGTCGCACAGTCAGAAGAGAGGGCAGGGTTTGCTAATGCCATTAAACACACCGGCAAGATTTAGTCAGTCTGCCAAGAAATTGGGGAAGCTGGGGCATGTTCTGCATCTGGGCTCTGCACCGGGCTGGCTGCCACCAGTCCCCGCAGCAATGGTGCCGCATATACCGCAGCCTGGAAACCCCTGAGCTGTGTGTGCTTCTGCAAGTTTCTGACGAAGACTGAGCATGTTGTCTGCAAGATATGCCTGAGCTACTTCAAAATTTGCTAATTCAGATATCCATGGCAACACAGATGCAACAGGAAGACAGCAGCAGAGGTGTATATTCCAAATATAAACCACACTACTTTCCTGGATTTGATATTTCACAGTTACACTGTTAGAAGAAGATGGCTTAGCCGGCTTTAGACTGTTCTGGCCATGCCTGCATGAGCTGTGCCCACATCCTGACTGTAACATAATACTACACTGTATCCTCATATTTTCTCTATTTTGTTGTACTGACACCTACGTTTTCCCAAAAGCGGGATCATTCACCAGGTGTGCAACACACTACGATACACACAGACTCTTCATTTCATGTTTGTGCAAAGATGGGTGCTAGGTGGTAACTCCACAAAGCTGGCACACCACACAAAGAAACTACAGGGTATTTATCCTGTAACATGATTAGTAAAAATCTGCCTAAATTCATACTTACTGGTTAGTAATTATCATCTCATCTGCTATTAGTTAGCTATATTTTAATTAGCCTCCTAGCTATGTAAATCAGCATGCATGCACCTTACAAGAGTGGAGGGCAAGTCTTTTCAGTCCTGGATTGAGTCAGTGGTCATGATGTCCCCCTGCCGCCTTTACCTTTCTCCTAGTTACTGCAGTTTTGACTGAATTCACACTTTATTGCCCAACTTTCAGCATCTTCTGAGGCAGGATGTCCCCTTTTATCAGTCTTTCAGTTCTTCTTCAAGGTTATAGCCATAAAACAAATACTTTCTTACCTTTCAACTCCCTACTTTGGCAGCCAGATTCTGTTTTGCAAAGCTCACATTGTTCATTACTCTTACTTACTGGAAAATGTCATTTTCTGCAGCATATGATAGAGCTCATTGCAAAGACCACCAACTGAAAATTCTTGCAGCTGCCTAAGTTACTGAGAGGACAAATGCTTAGTGTCAAGTCTCTCACACAGTGGATCTTTTACCGGAGAGAGTTCAATACTGTGTGAAGGGCACAAAGCAGCTTGTGAAAGAAAAATTAGCATTTCCTCATAATATCAGGGGTGCCCCACAAGCGTGAAAAATGGAACAGAGATAAATATCAAGGGTCAAGAAAAAATCGCAAACTCTTCACTTTCCCAGAAAAAACTGACAGGCTCTGAATACATAAAAGCCAACTTCCTAGGTTCTGGAAACCTGTATTTTACTCACAGATGAGGAAATGACCAATTTATTTTAAAATGTATTTTTTCCATGTTTAGGCTTCTTCTGGGGCCTCACATACTGTTAATAAAGAAGTTTATAGTCACTAAACTGAAAGTCACCACCTTAGATAAAATCTGCATGCATGAAAGAAAAAAGTTTCTCATTTGCATTAAATTACCCATTAAAAGCCCAACATTATAACTCAGTGTAGACCTCCTGAATTTTCAGTGTATCAAAATTAATTACATACTTCAGAGCAATTTTGCATGAGCCAGTGCCTTTTATCCTTCACAGGTATATTGAAACATTCAGATGGACTGGAGTATTATATTATTAAACGTGCTGCAAAGTATATTAAAAATTGACTACTTCTGAAAGTTTGTTTGTTTTGCATATTAATTCCCTTTCTGACTCTTGCTAATGATCATTGCTCTCACTTCAGTCTAAATCAGTTAATCACCTGATTGTGGGGAGAGGGAGAAGGCAAAAGAATGAGGAAAGACGAAATCTCACCAGGCTGAGCAGTACCTTTAGTCAACAGAGAATGAACAGCTTTCACAGAAGTCAGCTGCCTCCTCGGGTAGTTGCTCCGAGATGGTATCACTACCCTTAAGGGTCTCCGAAAGGCCACAATCCTACTGCTTGTTCTGCATGTGCCAGCATGGCAGAAACCCAGCTGTCACATTGCTACTGAAAGATGATCAGAGCATGCACAAAGTGCTGGCACAAGAAGGTTCCCCATCCAACAGTAGCAGCTATTCCCTGCCCTTACCTCCCCATCAGCAGCAGAAGCAGCAAACTCACCATCCCACAGACGTCTCTCCCGAAGTCCCATCTCTTTCACTCTCATGCTTACAGACATTTTCCACATTTGCTTTACAAGTGTGCCAGGCTGTACCTCATTATCACCCATGCAGTACAGACATGTTCAGTCCATATTTAAAGACTAAAGGAGAGAAAAACAGAGCCATTAAATTATTTGGTTAAAAAAAAAAAAAAAAAAAAAACAAAACAAACAAACAAACAAACAAAAAAACCAAACAAAAAACACCCCACATGAAACTCACATCAACACAGATGTAGAGGATTTTAAAGGCATCATTGTATCACTACACTCTTGACTGCTGATCCACAGCTGCATTTCTTCTGGTGGTGGTGACACACTATTGGGTGCTTACATTTTAGCTTATCTAACAGGTAGCATCAGATTTTGCCTTCACCCAGGCTTTCTGCTGAAGCACACACTGTGCTGAAAAGGCTGCCCAACAGCCACTGATGGCCATCCACGCACCACTTACAGCGAGAAGGACATAGAGGCCGCAATGGGCATCTTTGCAGGATCAACACGCCATGTTATCCCTGGACTTGCAGCAGTCTCACAGGTGCTGCGTCAAGATGTTGGGATGCGGTGGGCCCTGGCTGAGAATTTGTTGCCCGTCGGGGATGTGCACCATGGCAAAGCAGACTGAACCATCACTGCCCAGAGCTGTTGGGACAGGCGGGTCCTTCAGGCACCTTCAGCACAGCAGAGAGGCAACAAAGTTGTTGCTACCACCAAATCTGCGTTTTACCCTGGACCCTCTACAGAACTGGGCTGTTAAATCATTAACCACAGCCCGAGCTCACAGTGCACGCACAAAACTCCCTCAGCCCTTGGGTGCCCGGGACCTGTGCAGTGTTAGTTGTCCCTCTAGTGTAACCTGTGAAAGAAGGACCAGCAGGCATTTAAAAAGATAATGCCGTTCTGAAATAGCTGACAGGGATTGTGACAGTGTTACCCTGCCATTGAACCTGGCCTGCGTGGGAAGCTGTTAGCAAGCCGCACAGCACAGTGTTTCTGCATGACTCTCAGATGCTCTCTTTTGCCAGACTCTTTGCCCGCTCAGGCAGGAATTGGCTGCAGCAGCAGGACTCATCACTTCTGAGATTGCTTGGCCAAGGTGGCCGCTTCAAAGCGATCTGTGCTGGAAATGCTCCTCAGCCTGCATTCCCCGAACTGGGAGGTACCAGTGGGCGCAACTTCCGTGAAATTGGGGGTGGGGGAAGAGGTGTTTCCACAGAAGCAGAGAGTTAGTCCAGAAATAACAATAAACTTGTAAAACACTTGAAATTTATTGTGATAGAACTGTGCTGAATAACATTTAAAAGCTGTATACTTCACTGCTCTCCCCAGCTCTCCTTCTCCTTCTGAGTGAGACACAATTTTTCATGTTCTTCTTGGTGACCAGGCCTTCAGCTTAATATAGAGAATTGAGTATACACAAACAGACAACTGTTTGAAGGAGACTGAGGTGATGTGGGGTATCTTTGTTTTGTCATTGAATAACAGAAAAACAATCTGACTGCACCTGCATCAGAGGAGCTGACATCTAAAGAGCACTGAGGCCACGTAAATAGATTTTCATGGTCTATAAAGCACTACAACCACAGACAAGGGGAAGAGCAGTCTCTTCTACCACCTGCAAAAGTGGTGTATGTTCTTTTTCGGAAGGCAACAGTGGTGAGAAGGATGGAAAAATAAAGAGGTGGTTTGGGTGCCTTCCCAGACCTGTGATCTCAGCAAGGTTTGCCCATTGCTAACATGAAATGCTGTCTGATTTCTCCCCTTTAGAGATGTGCTGCTTTCTAAAATGGACTGGGAAGGAGCACTGTCCCCCTTTAGCCTTCAAGGACTGTCTCCTTTCTTTCTCTGCTCAGGAGAGACTCTGGCCTCTGCCACTGGCCAGAGTGCATTAAAACAGCAGCTTCTCTTGAAAAAAAAGAATTTTCCTTTCCTCTCACACTTCCTGAAGTCCTTCCTTTCTCCTAAAATTAACACCTAGCACAATTTGAGGTATTCTCTAAGGCACTTTGTACTCGTGCTCTTTCTCAGAACACCAAGAATCCTCAGACATGAAATACCAAATAAATCACAAAAACAGCAATGTGATCAAACGTGGTAGGCCAGATTCTCAGGAAACAGAAATTAATACAACTCATATTAAGTAAAAGATGAAGGACCTGGGCCATAGGACAAATACCCTGTTACTTTTTAGTCTTGTGCTTGAAGTGGTGGAACGCAGTATTCAGTGCTGAGAGATGTTGTGTATGGTTAAAGGATGTCAAATCTTTTTGCACCACTTGCATTCCCTTCTTCTAACATTTCCCTCACTACCATATAACCACTTCCTGTCAAGTGACCTTTATAGTGGCTTCCCTCAAAGTTCCTCAACCAATGTTCCTGGTTAGTGAAACACTGTTGGAGATGCTTTTGAAGAAGCTACCAGAGAAGTGTGTTGCCTCATGGTTTGGTTGATGGAAGCACATATTCCTCAAGCCTGTCTCCCAGGCATTGTTTTGTGAAAATAAGATGTGTGCAGACCTGAGTGTATGGAGAAGAGCTCTCCAGCTGCAATTATATGCGTTCAGGTATGGGATTTCTGGTCACCCGTATTAAGAATCCTCAGTCTCCATTAGCTGGAGCTGTACTGTATGCCAGACCACCATGTGTGATGGAGTGGCTGCGTATCACAGTCTCCATGCAAAAATAGTACTTCTGCATTTGCTGAAAAAAACCAGAGAGCTGTCAAGTCTGTTTTGTCCTCCATTTTGTCCAGCTGGAAGATAAACACCAGACCCAGGGTAACACTTCATGAGCCATTAATAAAGCACAGAAGGTGACAGAAGTCTAAAAGACAGCTTCGGTTTATGGAAAACCACAGTGTAACGATGAAGTTTAAAATGTATGTAGAGGTCAGAATGCATTTGGTGCAGTACATGTGAGAAGGTCATAGCTCTGCAGTCTTCAAGACATCATATTTAAGGCAATCAGCTCCTGCAGTCTTCCTGCACTGGAACTTGAGAATGCCAGGATTCCACATGAGCATCAAAATTGGCAGTAGCTGCCCATTCAAGACAGGTTGGTATAGGTCTTTCACAACTTTACACCTGAAACTCCAAGGGTGTGAGTTCATGACGTGTTAACATCTCATCAGCACTTGCTGGAAGTTGTGGGCATAAAATGCAAGATGCCTCTGTAATAAAATTCTGATGGACTGTTCCCAGGCTGTGCATTATTAGTCCTTCTCCAGCTACTGCTGACCCACAAGAATGAACAGGAATGTTTTTCCTGATACTTTCACCCTCCAGTGGATTAGACAAATTACAGGAGCCAGCTCCTGCGTACTAGTGTGGGACATTTTGGAAAGACAGGTGAAGTGAGAACACTGTAGAGAGATCACGATGAAGAAACTTACTCCTATACTGATGCAGATCCCTAAGCCTTGCCTGGTCGTTTAAGTGTTTCCTCCTGCTGCTACCTAGGTCCATCACAAAAGAAGAAAAAAACACTCATTCTAACAAGATTATACTATCAAGGCAATATGGAGCATCTCACCTCTCCATATGCCAGGCACTACCACCTGTGTGAAAAACATGCTCCCAACAATCTCCTAAGGGTCTGCTTTTAATTATCTAGTATTTTATTTTGCAATGTAGCAGGCTGTGTTCTGTTCAAAAGCTCATTTTTGCTCTGCAATAATTTGTTTTTATGATAAAAGATCTTCAAGGTCAATAAAGATGGGTAAAAATGCTAAAATTGTTTAGAATATGAACTTAAAAATAAAATGGATGAGTAAACAACACACTTCTCACAGCTTTGTCTTAGTAGTGTGTAGACACAGTTTTTGCCTTGACGCTTGCAGGCTGACAGCATCTGTGCAATATTTTCCTCTGAAGTAGCAAGAGAAGAGGTTAGAATTAATATTGGTTTAGGTCTTTTTTTAAGCTAGCTTTATGTAGTACACACCCAGCAGGCATGCACAAACTAAAATGTATATAAACCTTGGTTTTCTCCTCCTTTTCCAATGCAAATCCTGAATGTGTTTCAGATTTGTCATCATCTAACATCGGTAGACCTGAATGCTATGCATGATAGTGCTGTTTGTCAATAGCAAAGACAGCCAGCTTTAACCAGGGGCAAAACAAGGAGGCTTTAGAGATGGGCTTAAGTCTTGCACCACCCAGATAAGTATCAGATTGCATTGTCAAACAATGTATCATTTTGTTTACCAACATTTTTTACTAAAGGTTGCTCATTTATTGTCTCTCTGTTGTTTTCTCCAGCTAATCTTTTGGGATAGCAAGGACAGCTGGGTTCCTCCTCAGCCGTGCTGCCCATGTGTCTGGGTGTGAATGGGCTTCTCTGGCTTTATAAAAGCTATTCTGGTTTTAACATTCACAATGAAAAAAGACTGTTGTACAGCTGGCTGTAGGTGCAAACTGCAGTCTGTTCCTTACTCTGGAAGGGGGAGATGTTTCCAGACATCATACTGCAGGGGGTTTTATGCATAAAGAACACACTCCTCAAAGCTGTATTCAACAAGTCCATGAGTGTCATTTCCAGCTTAATCCCACCTGCTTCACAGTCATTTTGGTTCCTTGTTTTGTGTTTGACTTTTCTGTATGACATGATTTACACCCAGATGCTGGCATCCTGGTTCTGGCTGACCAGCCCCCAACTTCATGGCCATGTCTCTGCCATTCCCTGCAATAACACAAGTAAAGATTTCACATGATAGTTCTTACTAGTTAACGACACCCTCCTTTCACCCTAACTCCTTTAAGTAATCCCATACCACTGCTCACTTTAACACCCTCAATCAAAACAACACTAAAGCAATTTTCTACTTCCAGGAAAATTCCTATCGAGATCAAAATAATTGCTTGTGATTCCTTACTGTCTTCCACACAAGAACAGGAAAGAGTTCAACACAGACTAATTTATTTTGCTTCCTTCAGTTGCCTCTGCCTGATGAAAACATGGAAGACTCCTGGGACCAGAAGGAAGAAGTTGAGAGCAACAAAAAAAATCAAAACACAATTATAGCTCCCAGTTCAAGCATATCTATTTACCTCCTACGCTTCCACACTACCTGCCCTAGCTAGGTTTCCTACAGAAGTAAGGACTGTGGATGGCACCTGCCTCTGCATCCATTGTCATTTTCAGTGTGACAGGAGAGCCAAAACAGTGATTGGCTGCTAGTAGGCGGCTGTGCAGGAGTGAGGAAACACACAGCCCCTGCTAAAAGGATGCTGACCACAGGAAGAACTTAAAAAGCAAGATCCAGGTGGTGGGAAGACTTTATAAACACTGAATTGCACACAAAGCTTTCACCAATACTTAAGTCATTCTCCATATCTATCTACATCAATCGGCTTGGAGAGAAAACCTCAGGAAACCAAGTGCTATTAATTCCGCTGTTTATTGAACTATACAGTTGTTTGTAGCCCACTGCCAGTACCTGTCTTAGACTGCAAGCTCCTGGGGACAAGTCCCACTTTGTTTTGCTTGCACAGTAATAAGCCCTGGACAAAATTTCTGGCTACCTTTCTCAGTCTGGGAGATGTGGCACGCAACCCAAACAACCCCAGCTTGTTTTGATATGGCAAAATCAAGCTCCTCACCCCAGTTATCAGGGAAATTTAGGCAGGCTTCAAATGACATAGCAGTGGCACAGAATATAACCTCCTCCTGCAGGTCCTAAAGCACAAAGTAACTACAGAAGTCATAGCTGTGGTTCAGAAGGATGGTTTTCCTTTCGGGCCTGTGTATCTTCCCAAGCAATGAGGTGACCACAAAAAGCTGCAGAAACGGATGTAAACTTAATGCCTAGCCAACAGATTAACTCGTTCATCAGCCATTTCCTGTGTGCCATGCTAATTCAAGCACTGAAAAAGCATCCTGCAAATTGATGCATGTACAGTATGTGGTCTCTTAATTGATGTTAAGGTTGGAAGAATACTGATTAAGAAACAGGAAAATTATTCGTTACTATCATGAGCAGCTTCAAGCTTCAGGCAGCTTCAGTGTAAACTGTAACTATACATTTATTTACAGTCTTTTACAGCAAACTTCCACAAGACGAAGGCAGAAAAAGAAAAAAAAAAATCCTGTAAAGTAGCTTTTGTGCCAATACTGACAAACTGCATAGCATTTCCCACTGCTGAGGTTAAGTGCTGGGGCATGTAAGAGCAGACGAAGAAACGTTCTGAGGAGGCAGAACTTCATCAGGCTGCTTTGTTTTTCTAATTTTAGGAACCAGCTGGAGAGTCTCAGAGGGCAAAACGCTACTCCAGATGACTGGGTAGCCATGAGACACTGAATCTGGAAAAAGAAACCTTTACTGACTGTGTCCAGGGAGATTAATTCAGGTCTGTAGGCAGAATTCCCCAGTGCGCTGCTGCTTGTGATTTCCTACCAGTGCTGCTACACGCTATGCAGTCAGAATGACAATCTCCTTCACCTGCCTTTTGCAAACATAAATTAAGACCAAACTGAAAATCCAGTGGTAAGATAGGCCTGCTCCTTGAAGTGTGTTACACACCTATTCCTAATGCAACAATAAAGTGTATCGATGTCAACAGAGACAAAGGATTATGCTGCTGTACACCTACATCAATGGGATGCTTCTCTGCGAGATCTTTTACTGTATTTCTATCTCTGTCATCCTGTTAGTTGCATAAATCTATTCTCTCAATGATTAAAAACAGATGATCGTTTTGCACTCTCCAGGTTGCACACACAATGTTTTGCACATTTTTATCCAGACTGTTCAAGGGTAGAGATCAAAAGAGCTTCAGAAATGCAGCTTGTGGTCAAGTAATTAGGGCAATGCTAGCAAGAAACTTGTCACTCACCAGAATAGCAAAATGCAGCCTGATTTTTTCAGCCCTTATTGTAAGAAGTAATTTTTATTCTAGCATTTAATGCAAAAATAGTTGTATTTTCTGGTGGCTAATCCCTGGCAGATGGAGACACAAGTTTGCAGCTTAGTGTGTTAGTGATTCTTCATTGTGTTGGTTTTGTGGCAATACCAAATGCATTACGCATCAGTAGGACAGTAGGACAGAACCAATGAATAACGAAGTGGTCAGATAATACCTCACAGATGCTTTTCTTTCACTCTATATTCATGTTATTGTTAGAGCTTCTGCTCCAGACTTGCCCCCACTGACCATAGCATGACTTTCTCACTGTGCCCCTCTCATGTGATCAGATATTTTCTTGAATATTGCAGAATGCAATAGCTGTCAGACCTCTCCCTTTCTAAAGGAATCAGGTTCAGTGATGTTTAAAAGTCACTAACACTCCATCCGTCTTCAGAGGGATGATTAGCCAGTTTGTGTACCTGAAGGAAGCCTATTCGTTTAAGAAATTGGGCCAAAGTACTTCTTTCACAGTTTGGTTAGGGTTTTTTTTCTAGAAGTACACTTCAGACTAGGAAAACTGGTCTTCTTTAGCTTCATAACTTGCTCCCACAACAAAAAGGATATTTGAAAACCAGGCACGCCTGTTGCTGACACCTGCTGGTAACTAGCACCCACCCTGCAGAGGCAGGGAAGGGGATATTCCAGGCCTGCAGGGAGACCCCAGTCTGCTCCACAACTAGGTGTGCTCTTGCCTTTGGCATAGCATTCAGACAAATCACTAAGAATTAAGAGCTAAAATAAATCTGAGTTACATGCCTCCATGTGTCCCCTAGAGTTCCACAAATTCATCTTTAAGTAATGTTTTTCTTGAGATTACTCCAGATTTGTGAGTTAAAGCAGATCATGCAAGAGAATTAGTAAACCTGCAGATAAAAAACTTTAAAAAGAAACCCTTAAACACTGCTGCTGAATGGCCTTATAAAATCAAAAGGAGTGTAAAAGTCTTTGCATTGTTACTAGAAAATACTCTTGAGTTTCATGGGGGAATAAATGTCAGAAGAGGTCTGAACACAGTTCCTCTTCCACTGATTGCACATGCTTTCACTAGTCACAGACAAGCAGTAGGAAGCCAGAGTCAGGAACGACTCTGCTGTCCCTGTGAAACCGCAGTCACCTCCATCAGGACCCCTTGTGCTTTAAGGAGACCGCCTTGTATCCAAAGACTAAAAAAAAAATAATATTTTTTTAAAGAGGCAGCAGCTCCCGTCACAACTCAGCCTTCCTATTTGTGGTTGAACGAGTAGGCCTGCTTGGCACTGTGACTCGGGCCAGTAATTACTGATTTGTTGTTGCACTGCTATTGATAGTGTTGCTGTGTCAGGTTTTGATGGGGAGGAGCTACTAGTATCTTTCACTCGGACAGTCTGGGCTGTTTTCTTGTATTAGTCTACCTATTTTTTTCTGTCAGTGTCAGGAGCAGTACAGAGTCTTCTACATTCTCCCAGGCCAGTCACAGAATCACAGAATCATAGAACTATTTAGGTTGGAAAAGACCCTTAAGATCACTGAGTCTAACCGTAGTCAATTAAAGTTTAGCGAAACTCCCTATTGCTGTTGAAGATGCAATTGTTCCCTAAAAATTCTGCGTACGGACTGAGGTGTGTTCCAGCAGACACTGCCTCAGAGGCTCTCACCACAATGCTGCCGTGATGGTGGTACCCCTGTAGGAACAAACATGATCATTTGCCTCTTCCATTGCCAGCCCCAATGTGCTCTTTGCCTTGGACTGCTGCTGTCTCCTTCTCTGCTGCCATCTTCACAGACAAACAGTCCCGCACCAGCACCAGACTGCACAGTTTAGGTGCTTTCTAGAAAAAGGCAAGAGGACAAAACACCCATCCTCAAGCTGTGACTGCAGATGATGGAGAGTATCAGAGTAATCTCTGAATGTGGTGACTTTGCCTGAGCTAGCAGAGTAAGTCTAGCAACCTGGGAAAAAGTTGGATTTATGGCACAGGGCTACACACTTCTTAAACCCATAATCTGGTTTGTGTGCAGGAGTGGTTGTAGACACCCTGATTTTGACAATCCTGCTTAACTGCAGAACTGGTTTTATATCTCCACTGCTGCCATTCTCCAAAATATGCCACAGAGCTATTCAGTTGGCTTTCGTTCAGTCTTATTGTTATGTCCTAACAATGTAGTTAGGGTGCTACCTTAGGCCCTGAGAGAGGAAGAGGCAGGCCAACAGGGAAAAAGAAAAAAAGGTGCAAATACATCTCAGAAAGCCACCAATGCCTCAGACAGGATTTGCACTTACCATGTCAGAATGTTTTATAACCTGGTCCTGAACAGTTTTTCTGCACATTGGTGGCCTGTTGGCTTAATGCTGATTTCCACCATGGTTTTACCTTCACTCTCGAGGTTACCATGGAAACTTCTATGCCTGAGAAACTGGGAAGACCCAGCTGTAGGATTGGAAAACACATAAATCAGTAGGCAGGGAAGCAAGTCAGAAACAATCAAGGGACTCAGATGTGCACCTTTTCGTCAAAGCCATACCCAAATATATTACAGAAGTCAAGAAAGGTGCCTTATCCTTGCAGAAGCCATGAGTTACAGAAGCAGGACACAGTCTAGTTAAGAGGATGCTGAACTAAAATCTAGATGACGCAAGGAAATATTAATCTTCTTGCTTGAAAATGTTTGATTATTAACATCATCCTAGAGTCTGATAAATACCCAGCTTTCCCCAACTTGTCCCAGGCAATACTTTTGGCTTTCTTAGCCTCAAGACCACAATCAACTTCCCTCCTTTCCTAGTAGCATAATTAGTTTTAGCCAATATCTCATAAGACAATAACTCTCCTGTATCTTCCTTCCTCCCACACAGTTCTCTTCCCCCCTTCTTCCTTCTCTACTTCATACAGTTCAATAAATTAGAATTTTATTTGCTGTCTTGATCTAATATGTGCACTGAGGGATGCACTATGTGGTAGGGTTTTTCCTTCTAAAAGTGAGAGACACACTGTACACAGAGTAGGGGCCTCTCCCTCTGTCAGCTGCACAAGTGTCAGACACCAGCAGCACAGAGTAGCTCATACTCTATGGATCACAGACAAAAGACTGGGGAACAAGGTGTTGCAAAAGTGGACTTAGTTGTTTCCCTCCCTTGGTTATTTATCACTACACTTAATACCAAGAATTTAGTGTCTCCATTTAATAAATGTGGGGAAATACTTTACACTATCATCTTGATTCAGTCACTGATGCTCCTGAAAAAAATTAAGCTACATAAAGAATTAAGCTGCTTGCTTAGGAAAGCACCTTCTTGTCTTCTCTCTCTTCTGCATACCTGGCTTTCACCTACAGCATCAGTGGCAGCCTTTCTGTTCACTGGTAGTTGCATGCTCACAGCATCAGCTGTATTGAGTAAATCTGGTGAGTAAAACTGAGGACTGCACTCCTCCTTTCCTGAGAACTCAAACCTCCCTGCTAAATTAATTGACCACATCCCGATGACGTTCCAGGGGGCACAGTGGCAGTCTAATGCTCCCTACTTAAAACACATGGGGTTTTTGTCAAGGGTAAGGCACCATAAAGGGTTACTTTCTATGATGTCTCAGGAGACTGGAGCTTAAAATTATGCCATTTGTAATTACTCTTTATAGGACACAGCAGACACAGTCTGTGCTTAGACAAACAGAAAGTGATTACTTCTATTGCTAACCAGGCCCTTTGATCACTTTATCGCATAGCAAGTTGTTATCATTATTTTATCAACTGTCCTTAATCCTTTCCTGTGGCAAAGTCTTATTTTCCACCACTGTCCTCTGACAAGAAAGTCTGTCCTTGCGAAATTTTGTTTTCTTGTTCTGAGTTGTTCATGGTGTCCAGGTTTCATGGAAGTACTGGAGTTTTTGTTAGTCAGGTATTTGCACAGCAAAGCTCCTGAGTGAGAAGCAGAAATTTCCATAGAAGACAAAAAGAAAATTATACCTGGTAACATGATGAAGGCAGCTCACAGGGTTTCATATCATCAGGAAAGTCAATTTGCAGCAAATCACTGTGCCAGGAGAGATACGAGACCAGGGCTGCTCCACAAAAACCTGCACTTCCCTGTCTAATATATGGTGTTTCAGTCACTCATTCTTCCTAGGGATGGCCCAAATTCATAATTATTCTTAGTCTTTTCCCAAAATCTGTGAAGTTTCCATGCTGCCCACTTCTTTTCCCCCCTGCCAAAATACACAGTTTGGGTTCTCATACCAATCAAAACAGGCTTGTCAAACTGTATCTAGCCATCAAACCAGGAAGGTATTCTCCCAGATCCAGTTAGAAAAAGAAGTATTTTGGAAAAGAGACTTTTAATGCCTTTGCTTTGGTGGTGCATGTCAATATGCAGTAACTCCAGGGCACAGGCTGTTGCTTTTCACTCTCAGGATAACAGTACTGACAAAAACTTACCATGAGTTTCAGAGTCCTTATTACAATCTGAATATTAATAATTGCTAGATATATTTAAAAATGTAGCAGGAAAAAGAAAAAACACTTTAGGAGATTCAAGATAATCAACATATGACAAAGTTTTTAAGCCAAGTTACCAAGTCACGTGTTTTATTGGATATTCCTGTTGCCTGTAGAGAGACAGATTTATATAATCCCTTCTACACCATAGAATGGACACTTTAGAGAACTTTGGCAGAGATTGTCACAGAAGAAGCTTTGTGTTCATCACATGCAGAGCTGGGGCACAATGGGGACCTGGGGATCTTCAGCAGGCCCGCAGGGAACACTTCCTGGCAACACAAATTTGCATGCCCTGAGGCTGCTTTAATTTGCCCCAAAGGTTAGACCAGTCTCTGAGTACTGCCTGGCAGATAAAAGGCAGACTGGAGCCACTTTGGGTGCCCAATAACATCTTCTAATGATCAAAGACTGCTTGCCAAGTACACTTTCTTTTAAAACTGGAATTGTGGAGATTAGAAGGGCACATATGTATGCAACTCAAAATATAATGCAAAACACCAATCATTATCAAAAAGCAAATCTATTTTAGAATAATTGTTACAGGAATCACTTTTCCATAGAATCCTATTGGAATTTTACTTCCAATAGGGTTTCCCTGTGAAAATAAAAATCAACTTAAGCTGGTGTAAACCCTTTTGAATTCCAGCTTCAGGGATTTCCACTCCTCTCTTTTTTTCCACAGGTACAACTGAATGCAAACCTTGCTCTGGTTGCTGCCACCTCAAGATTTATCTGTTCTCCTTTTGGCAAACGGATTTTCCCTCTCCCTCTCTAGCGCGCCTGGATGGGCATTTGAACAAACTACATCCTAAATAATAGACTCCTAGAGGGGTATCCTGGGTTATAAGCATTATATAAAATTATCAGGTCAGAAGTCTTACATTCAGCAACAGCTTCTAGTTACAGAGACAGTCATCTCCGCTACCGTGGAATTTCCTCCGTTACTTTCCTCAACAATTTACGTCCAACCAATACAAAGAAAAATAGCAGCACAGAAGCTTGCCATGGCATCAGGCCGTCTAGAAATTTGCAGACAACAGCAGAAGCACACTGACATTGTGACGACTGGTTCTGTTCGGGAGCGGCATACCGAGCTGACGAGGGGCAAAATCTCCGCAGAGGCAGAGCCATGACGTTCATACCGAAGCTCAGTTACCAGGCATCCACAGTATTTTATTGGGACATTCAGTTTCTGGCTTACATGACTTAAGAGGGAAAATACTTTGCTTTTTGGAAAAACCTCTTCAAAATGAGTGAGGAGAACAGGACCTAATTCTGGTTTTGTCCCTTCTTCATGTTCTCTTCCCCTTTTGGGGTGGTGTTTTCCCTACTCCCTAACTAAACCTGCCTGTACTCCCAATAATGGCCTGAATTCAATCTCAGCCTGTAGGCATCACCAAAGAGGAAGAGGGGACTGAAAAAGAAGCGGCCAGTCACTTCCAAGTACAGCCGCATTTGTGCACCAGGGATTGTCTTATTAAATGCCTGTTCACAAGGAGGTTTGCTTGCCTGCTGGCCTGTTTTTCCCTGTCAACACAGTCTAAGAGCTTTGGATTACCTGTCCTGACAGCTCCATAGGCAGCTAAGGGGACGGCATTTATAACTGAACCTTTGAAAAGCAGTTTAAATAATGTATTTTAAAATACTTTAAAGGCACATTTGGACAGGACCAATGCCAGTGAAGGTTCAGGCCGTTAGTGAAAGGGACATCTCAATGTCATTAGCACAGTCACAGAATACCTCGCCTTTCTTGTGTAGGTCAGACCTCAGCCCGTTTTTCCTATGGGCACCAGTTTCCACTCATTCCCACAGGTCTTCAACCCACAAAACACTCACCATTAAAGCAACGGTCTTGAAACTGTGGTGCGCGCTCTTCTGAAAGGTAACCGGCCTCATTTTCAGCTGCTTCCCTAAGAGGTTTGAGCTCAGCCGTAGTCTGAGCAGACCTTCCCTCCTCAGGATTTTCGCTTGTAACTGTACCCATACCATCAGTCCTGATTTTTGGGGGGGGACCCATTTAAGCCCCTCATGTCAGTTACTTTTAATAAACTTCCTTTTTTCTTGTTGGTTTACATTTCAGCTGTCAAGGTGGTTGTTTCCCATTTACAAGATTTTTACCTTTACATTTTCTATTTATATTATTGATCTATCCTTGGGCGGCTGAAGCTGCCCTTGGGGCTGACAGCTGACCTGGGCAGCAGCCTGCCTCCTGGATGTGGAATTGGGTTAAAAACTGGGGAAGCATTTTAGTAACAATTCACCCCTTCCTCTGTCCTTACCTCCTTCCTTCCCGCCATCCTGTCTCCCTCCCTACCTCCTTTTCTCCTTCTTTCTCTCTTTCTCTCCTTTCTTTTTCTCTCTTTCTCTCCTTTCTTTTGCGTCCTTCCTTCCTTCCTTCCTTCCTTCCTTCCTTCCTTCCTTCCTTCCTTCCTGCCTTCCTGCCTTCCTGCCTTCCTGCCTTCCTGCCTTCCTGCCTTCCTTCCTGCCTTCCTTCCTTCCTTCCTTCCCCTCCCATCTCCCTTTCCTTCCTTCTCTCTCTCTTCCTCTACCTCCAACTCTTTTTCTCTGTCCTTCTCTTCCCTACAGACCTGCAGGCTTCTCTTCAGCCCATATGACAAGGCAGTCCCTGCAAAAATGTTGCCAATGGCTTGGGTTTTTTTGGCATTCCTCCTAACAAAATGGATGTTCTTCATAACACACTGTATATAGAGATACACACACACATGTATGACCACATGCATGTATGTTGTAGCCTGCTTCAGAGAGGAAGAAAAGGCAAACACAGTCCTCTTGGGGGAGGCGGGGATGTGCCCCCTTCGGCGCAGGCAGCTGCAGCCGCCCGTCTCTGGGGCGCAGCGTTGGAGGGCGCTGACATCGGAGGCTGCCACTGCCTGTCCCCAGCCCTCCTCCCACCTGCATTGCCACCTCGGGCTCCGCTCTGGCCCTCAGGAACACAGACCAGCACCGGGAAATCCTGCCCCAGCTGCCGGCAGCGACACCGAGCGGCGTGCCCACCTTCCCTCGCCATGGGTGTCCCTCGGGTGGGCCTGGGGCGAAGGAGCCACGAGGCTGCCTGCATCCCTCCTGCCTGCTCTGGCATGAGGTCCGCCTCGGCAGCCCCTCTGTAGTTAGATCGTTTCCTCTCTACATCTCTTTTTTGATGTGCAGTTCCCAGATTCCCTCACAGTCAGCTATCCCTTTTAGTCCTTCTGGAAAGCAATATATATAGCGCAGGGCTATAAATAAGACTAGCAATGTCATGGTAACCATGGTAACCGGTAGGCTTCAAACACGGATGTGTGTCAGATTTATGGGAGGCTGCCCTTGACTTTACACCCAGATGATCTGCCCTTTTTAGATTACACTGCCTGGAATTTGGATTTCTCACCTGGAACAAAACTGCTTCATTGGGTTGCTTGGGGTTTTTTTTAATACTAAACAAGGAACCGGAGGGGTTTCACCTTTTTTAAAATAAATGGGTGCTGAAAAAAATGCCTGAAAATGGATACCTTCTTTGGATGCTGATTGCAGTGATATTTCAGAAACTTCTTCACTTCAGGTAAAGGCAGAGGCCGTCCTTGCTCACCATCGATGGTAAATGTTATGTCTCATCTCTTGTTGTGAGGCATAATCCAGTTCGCTGCGAGGATGAAAAGGATGTATCCTGATCTTTCGTGCCGGGCAGAATAGTAAAGGTTCCATTTCTTGAAAATAAACACAGCAACTGAAATTCAGAGAAGGCTCAGCTGGGATCTGTCAACAGCTGACAGTAAAAAGGTGCTGCCTGGTTCCCCAGGAGAAGTTGCGACCCGTGACACAATTTGCACGTGAGGCAGAGGAGGCCTTCGGGTACCTTTGCAGCCCGGCCTCTGCGGCGAAGCAGTGCCATCCATGCGGACAGCCTCTGCGGGCAGTAGCCACACACCGGTTTAGGAGGGGGTAAGCACCGGTCTGCAGCTCCAGCCCACGCCCACCGGCACGCTGCGTGCCCCTGCCTCCCGCAACAGCACCGCTGCGCCCTCCCGCCCCTCGGTTTTCAGGCAACCACAGCAGCTCACCGCTGGCGGCACAAACCCACCTGGGAAGCCGGGTGGATGCTCAGATAGCCGTCCCTGGAGGCCTCGGCGCGGCTGGCTGCGGCCTGTCATGGTGCTGGCAGCGCACAGGCATCCCTCGCCGTGCGTCCCCGCGAGCTTCTCCCCACCCTCGTTTATTACTCTGCCCTTGTGGCAACACCAATGCCAACGTCGACAGCAACCCCTCAGGCAGTGCTAAGGAACCATCCCTGGTTGGGACCATGGCTGGGGAATGGTCCAGCATTCTGCTTAGTTCCAGGTAAGGATTGGTATTCATGTGTAAACAAACTGATGGCAAAATCAATCCATGAGCAGAAAGCACTGACAAGCTGCACCTCAGGAAAAGCTCCGGGAAAAGCCAGACCTGAGAGGTCCCTCTGCGCACGATGCCTGTCTTACAGAGAAGGAGTGCCATCACCCCCCTGCTCCGTCGAAGTGCTGGTGGGCTCGTCAAAACCGGAGGAAGATGGGAAAAACCCCACAGTCTTAGTTTCCTCCTACCAGGATCCTGCCGTTACCGCTGCAGCCAGCTCAGCACTGCACACCTGGCTGGGCTCTACAGGGGCATCCCGGCAGAGCGGCTGGGTAGAGAGCCTGGTGAGGTCCGCCTCCTCCTCACTGCACGGGAAGAGAACAAATTGTATGTGTTTCTAGGCAGTGGTTGGACAGGGGGAATATAGGCCTGCCCCCGTGGTAAAACTGCTCTTGTTCCATCAGCTCCAGTAAGAAGAAACCTGCGCTCTGCTACCTGAGCTCTTTGCACAAAAATAGGAAGCTTTCGCTTTCACTGTCCCAAAGACAGTTCCGCTTGAACGGTTTAGAAACAGATGCTGCAAAATGATGGCGGTCTCCACAGAAGGCTTTTGGAGTAGCATCTGGGAAAATCGTAACGAACCGCCGTTCCGTAGTTCCAGGTTTGTTGGCAGCCCCTTGGAGACGGATTTGGGGAAGGAAACAACCATGTGCGCTGTGTGGATGCTTCAGCTGCTCTGTCGACTGGCTCTGCAGCAGATGGGAACTGCTGTAAAAGGCTGATGCTTCTCAGTCCACATGTTAATGGAGGTGTTTGAAAGGTGACCTTCACTTCAATGGGCACCAAAAATTCCCTCCACACTGATGTGACTTGTGTTTTGGAGTCAGTCCTGAGGGTCTGTGCTGTTTTTCTATTATAATGCCTAACCATAGCTCAGCACCACCTGCAAGCTTTTGGTGACTGGAAATAAATGTGGATCCGTTAGAAAATGCTGCTTGCACATATTTTGTGTGTGTGTGCGCGCGCGTGTGTGCGTGCGTGTGTGCGTGTGTGCGTTAGATGCGCAGCACTGAGGGGGGAAGCAGTATGAGTCAGTCTGCTTTTTTCCACCCATCGAGACTTGCTGAAGGCCTGAGTTTATACAAACACACCGCAGAAACTTTTCTCTCTTCCAGCAGTGCACAAGCCACACGTGCTGCCTCTAGTGAAGCCGCGGCCTCTGCAATTTCTGCTGCCTTCAGCAGGAAGCAGGTTCAGCAACGCCCACCTCAAGCACCTGCGTTCCATCTGTCAGCAACGAATGCTCCTGAACTGACAGAATCCCACAGTGAGAATCACAGTGCAATGCGAGATGCCCGCTCCATCAGCCCGCTGACCCATAAACATCGCCACAGATTTTCAATGAGAGTGCGTTGGGGTGTTAAAATGGCCGTGCTCCCCTTGAGAGGCAAAGGCATACAAAGGTGGCAGGGACACAGCAGATCGGTAAGAGTTTTAAAGCTGCTCTGTGCAGATGGCGAGCCTTGATCTTGCAGTCACAGGGTAGCGTTACAGCTACCCGTTTTCCCATTCACTCAGGTGGGATTTCTCATGCCACTGAAGTCCTTCGTCTGCAGCGCCCGCCCCGGTGTCTGTTGGTCAAGAGTTTAGAGCCTCTTGGTGGGCTTAGACTCAACCATGGAGAAAATACATCCTTCATTACCTTCTTTCACAGACAGCTCTCAAACCTGTTTCTGGTACTGAACTGCCAGGCTCTTGCATGTTTTTTCCACTCTGGCATCAGTAACACATCTGCACGTTGCTGATGTTCATCACCCGTGAGAAAACACTAGTATGCCCTTGAACTATACAGCACAGCCTTGTGTTAGAATAACCTCTCTGCCAGGGAGCAGTTATCCCATGCTTCCTTCTGAAACCTGCTTCCAGACAACAGCAGAGCGCTCTCTCGTGCTGTGAATGACCTCAGGACAAAGATGAGCACAGACGTTTCCAAAAGACCTCAGACACCCACTTTCCGGGCCCTTCCCCTTCCCCTTCCTCAAATGATAGAGCCAGTTCCTTACTTGTTTTGAACTCACCTTGCTCAGCTGAAGGCAATAGAAAACACAGATTTCCACTGGCTGAGGTTAAAGAAATTGCCAATAGTGGGGCAAGGACCAGGAAACAGTGCTGGAATCAGGGAATCACGGAACTGTCTGGGTTGCAAAAGACCTTCAACATCCCCCAGTGCAACCATTAACCTAGCACTGCCCAGACCACCACTAGCATCTTTTCTTCCACCCCCACAATTTCTGTGGTTCCAGTCAGGCATGACAGTTGTTCATGACACCTTTTTTTCTCTTCCCACAGACTCAGGCAAGAAACTTGGGTTCCTCTACGCTTCCCCCAGGTCCTGCTTCACTGTGCCGCTGGCCATAAACCACTGATAACACAGATGAGCAGCCTGCCTATCTGAAATGGCTTCTGCACGAGCCTACTGTATCGTTGCGGTAGGTTTACAAAGAGCAAACTGTTGGAGGTGAGTAGCTTGCAAAGGTTTTCTCTCAAAGTCACTTTTCTCTCTTACATTTCAGTGTCAACAGCCAGCAAAAAGAGCGGCCATTTCCATGGTTAGGGATGCAGAGCTTGCTCCACCGTTGCCTTACCAGTTTTTCACTCACACCAGGGGAACTCTGGGCTGGAAGTACGTGCCATCGGAAGAGCTACACTCGGTCCTCCTGCTGCACAAAGAAGCAAAATGCTCCCTCTGATGTTAATGAGCTGCTGGCATAGATCGGTTCAGCGTAAGGCTCTTACCAAGGGGCAGGAGGCCTGGTCCGGTAGACTGGGGACATGTCCTGTTACCTTTGTGCCACCCAACACCTGCCCCTCGCCAACTCCAGTCTCGTCATTATTCTGCTAAGACTGATTGTTGAGGTTGTAAGGAATTTCTGGCAGGGGCTGAATTTTGTCGTGTGATTCACACACAACTGGTGCAGCAGAAGCCAGGCTACTCTGGGCAACACAAATTTTGAGCAACTCGTACCTGAGTCCACTTGACTCCAGCAGAAAATACGCACTTGATTTTCAAAAGTATTGACTCAGCTATTGATGGGCGACTTTGCTTATGAAATTTTATTAAGCATTTATTTGCATCTGTTGCAGCCAAGATCCATTTGACAATCTGCCCTGCGTGTCTAAAAAAACATCTGACCCCAGCATCAGAGGGGATGGGTAGCATCTGTTTTCTCTGCCAAAAGCAGTTTTGTCATTTCCGTGAAGGAGGGGACACACGGGAAGGGTGGCAGGACTTTGTGCAGCCACAGCAGCTGAAGCAGAGGAGATTCTCAACGTGGCCTTTCTGGACCCCAGGCTGCCAGGGGACTACACGTGCAGGAACTTTGTGCTTTCCAAGGCATTGCCTCCAGGAAGCAGTTTCACGCAGCATCAGTCCCTGCCTGAGCTCGGCTGTCCTGAACACCTTATCCCATTCCTTCAACACTTTCTGCTTCAGTCTTCTGCGGGGATTAGCATGTGCTCAAGCGCTGCTTTATTGACGACAGCAATTATCTCCATAATAAACTGACTTGATCCAGGAAGACAGATGGAAGGGAAACTGAGAAAAGACCTAAAAAAGGGCACACAGATGAACAGTTTGGAATGGGGGAGAAAGCAGATGGTGGATGAAATTCATTACTTTAGAGCAACTGTACTGATCCCCTCCTTTTCTCCCAAGCTCCTGCTAACTTTTGCTGCTCGTATTTGTAATCCTGCTCCCCGTGACTGGCAACTTCCTTTCACGTTTGCTACCCTTACAATGCAGTCCTTGGAGCATGCCGAGAGCGGCTCTTTGGTTTACAGTTTACCTGTAACAAAGCAAAGCCACGGGTAAACCACCCTTCCAGCAACAAAGTCAGGTGGGGATCCCGCTATTGGAAGGCATTACTTGCCGCTTTTAGCCATTCTGACACTGCTAATTTGAAAATAGGAGCATCTGTCCTTTTTTTGCCCCAGGAGGTTAGTGAGACGCTTGGGTACAAAGCTTGAAAGTCCCTCTGCAGTGCAGAGACTGGGCTGTGTTTTGAAGGAGCTCCAACAACGGTCATATAAATGCATCGTTTCTTGAACAAGAATCCAACTACTGCTGTCCCACGCCATGGGCTGTTGGAAGCCAGCAGGTTTCCCTGGAGCAGCTGGATGAATCTGGACAACATCCGAGGGGTTTCAGACACAACCCTGCCCTGCCGAGCGGTGCTGCCGCAGAGGGAGCACCTGCACAGTAGAAGAAGGTGTTTCCCAAACCCCTCACCCCAATGAGGCGAGCAGAATTTGGCAGGGAAGCCACCCTCGGCCACCAGCAGCGGCCACTTCCCTTTGCCAGCACCGATCGCCTTCCCAAACGCGCCTTCTCCTGCGGGTTCATCTGCGGACACGGAGGAATACCTCTTGCAGCTGCTTTGGAAAGGCTCAGTCCGAGTGCCCCCGAGGCTGGGACCCTCCTTTCTGTGCAGGGGTCAAACCAGCAAGGTAGTGCCAAAGCCCAGAGGGGAAACTGGTCCCAAACCGAACGCAGGGATGGACCCAGCCACGCTGAAGTAAATGCTAAGGCAGTAATTAAGTTAATTGGGCTTTGGATCTGGCCCATAAATGGCTTCTACATCTAAAGTGCGATGAGTTTGCCCGTTGCTAATTTGACTAATTAATTTGACTGATTCTACGTGTTGTAGAGCTGTTCCTATCAGAGAAGCAAGTGTTTAATTTAAAAGCTAATTAAAGAACATCAGGCTGTGGTCAAAAGTGCAGCAGGATGAAGTGGGTATTTGCTGATCTCTTGGGTCTCACCATTTCCAGCGGAAGAAGGCAGCTTTGGCAACCTTAGGAAACAGGTACTGTGCCTGAGCGAGGAGCAAGAGCGACAGATCATTTCTGATTGACATAAGTAATGGTGCTTCTTTTGTATTGAGCCATTGGTGAAGCTCCCCTCTTTCCTACAGGGAGCAATTACAAGATTACGTTTCCATCTTTTTCAAAAGATTTTAAACTTTGTGGCTCAAAATGCTTGGAGTATCTAAAAGTAACTACGGACATCTAGCCAACCATGTTTAGGTTGGCCGCAAAAGGTTACTTTCAGAGGTTACTAAGTCTGCTAAGATTGGATTGCTTTTTCATCGACTTTGATTAGAAGTACGTAAGGAAATGCCATTTGGAGCTTTCGTCAGACGGAGGATTTAGGGACATTTGTACGTGTGCGCTTGTGTACGTTTCTTTCTTTGTAACATGCTGCACGTGTGCTCCCTGTAGTCAGCTACAGCAATACATTGCGCAGGCTGCGTTGCTTCTGCAGCTCTTGGTATCCATTCAACCAGTTACCAGCAGGAGTCAGAAGACTACTTATGCTGCAGTTTGCAGAGTTTATGTTTTCAGAAAGCCAGTGTAGGAAAGTGTGTTTGACATTCACCACAAGCACGTACGTGGGGGCTCACTGAGGTAAGGAGAGGAACGCGCAGACTCCCTCCACCTGGAGCTCGGTCATCGTCACTGAAGAAGAAGCAGGGTCCAAACCAAGGACAGACTTCTGTGAACCTCACGTGGCAGTGTTTCTCTCGATGACTGCAGTGTGCCCAGGGTGTTTAAAAGCCTGGCGCTGAAAGGGCCCGTTCTGACTGGGACAACTGGGCTCAGTTTGAGGACACAGCCGGAGATCTGTTCTTTCCACCCTCTCCTTCAGAGACTCGTCTGCAGGGCACGTTTCCTCAGGGCAACTCTCAAAGCTGGCGTGGCCACGCCGATTCAGGAGAAATTAAAACTGATGAGGGAAGGAGGTAAACTGCCGTGTTGCTGCCATGTGCTGCACGGCTGGGGTGGCTCCTGCTCTGTGCACAGGCCTCTGGGTATTCTTCGGTGGAGTCGTGGGAGGTGTCATTCTGAGAAGTGACTTCCCCCTTTTATTTCGGGGTGGTCGGTTGTCTCATCACCTTTGTTATGTGTCTGTCCCCACATCACAGGGTCTGTCCCGGGGTCCCTCTCACGCTGCTGAGCCTAGCTGAAGATTTGCAACTCACTTCAGTGACCGGCCCATCGAGCCCTGTTCCTCCCTGTCTGCCACCCCTTGCCTGAGATGCCCGGACAAATTTCACTCTTGCATTGCAAGGTGCCTAATGCCCACGTGGCCCCGTCACCGCTATGCTGTGCACAGAGGCTGAACGAACTGAGCAGCTCAGGAAAGAGGTGAGCCCGGGGCTCCCCAGCTGCCGGCTACCTGCCAAACACAGGACGAGTAGTATCTGAGGGACGCTAGCCTGGGTCTCATGTTGTACCAGAAACCCAGGGAAGTACAGCCCTCCTGAGGAGACAGACTGTTGCTGTACGATGAGGGCACAAACGAGAAATACTGCAAATCACAGGGCGAGAATGTGGGAACACCAAGAGGGCAGCGATTACAGCTGGACCTGTGATGTTCATTGCATTTATTGTACTAAAGGATTTGAAATGTTCTTCTTTCCAAACCAGCTTTAAAATTCAGTCTTGAAGTTTTGTTTATTGCGTTTAGTTTGGGTTTTCTTGTAAACAGACTACCTGGAAGAATAAAAAAACAGCACTAAAAGGGCCAGCTGAAAATTTGGGGTTGATTTTGACCTTTTAAAACTCCAGACAAAAACACAACTCTTTTTTGTACAAATGCACTTACTTTCCAAATTGGTCAGTCTTTTTCAACTGGAACACAAACCCAAAAGTTGTTAAGAGCTGCAAAAACTTTTTCAGCTGCGGAGGGACTGAGAGGGGCATCAAAGTAATTTTCCTTGTAAAGTTTTGATTTTTGACAAGGTGTCCTTTCCAGTTAAAGAAAAAAAGTATTTACTCTGAGGATTACCAACCAGCAAAGCACAGCAGTGATGGACGTAATGGTTGGCTTCTGCCACACTTGGAATACCTTTTGGCTGTTCTACACTTCCTCATTTTCATCTCCAGGCTCCTTCCCAGGGCACGGGATGGGTCCCTTCATCATTCTGCCACGCCTGGGTGCTGCTGCTGTAGAAGCATTATGTTCTCATATTCTCACAAGCCTTTCCCAGTACTCATGGAAGGTTTCAGACCCCATCCCACATGACTGAAAGCCACTGGTGGTGTTTACAGATCCCTGCATGTCATCCAAAGCTCAAAGCTGCACTGGAGGATGGCAGGCAGGAGAGGGGGGAAATTCTGCTCCTCGCTGCAGGGTCAGAAAGGACCAGCCAGGGCAGGGCCTTGTCCCCACTGAGCCCCCATTCTGGTAGGGACATTGTAACCCAGGGGAGCTCCTTTCTTACCCTTCTTCTTCAGCAAGTGCATGCTGCAGCCCACGTCCACCCCATCACAGAGATGGCCATGCGTTAAAGTAATTTCTGTTTCCCCTTCCTTCCTCCCTCTCCCTCCCTCCCTCTTAGTGGGCAGAAGTTCTCAGGTTTACTATCCACTGGGATGAGCAGATCACACCACAGATCTTACTGACCTCTGCTTTCTTCCATAACCGGCACCGCTTTCTGCCAGAGGACACATGCGGAGTGTTTTCCTTAATGGGACAGGGTTCTTGTGACCGGCTGGGCACAGGCTGCACCGGTCTCTGCACAAGGCGCTCCAAGATCAGGTTCGAGTGCTCCTCTCCGGGCATCTGCGCACATCAGACAGCATTTAGGAGCTGCAGAAAATCCATTAAGATGAGATACTTAGAGGAATCCGCCTGCTTCGCTTCCCAAAAAGGAGGCTGATCTGTGGCGTGATTGCTGTGGAAGAGCTCCAACCTGTGATTCTGTGATTCTGCGAGTAGCTTTGTGAGGAATGACTCCCAGGTACGGACCTTGCCTTTAACAGAGCAGCAAAATGTACAAAAAGAATCAACTTCTGGAAGTTAATGCCCTGTCCGAATGAAAAAAATAACATGACATTTTTGAACAGAAATGACAAATAACTCAATTACAACCTGATGCAGAACAGGGGAAAATATTTGTCCTCTCAGCAACGTTCACAAATATGCTGGTTTTGGCGGGGACTGAGTTAATTCTCCCCACTGTAGCTGGTGAAGTGCCGGCAGCACACTGATGCTTTAGCTGCTGTTAAGTACCAGCTCGGTGTCGCGAAGCAGCGCCCGCAGTAGTCGGGGACCTTTCCAGCTTCCCGCGCTCTGCCACCATGGGGGCAGGAGGCCGGGAGGGGCGGGGCCACAGCCAAGACACCTGACCCCAACTGGCCAATGGGATGCTCACTCCATGCCACGTGACGCCACAACCAGCACAGTAACCGGGGCAGCTGCCGCGCAGGGGGCGGTTGCGGCTCGGGGACTGGCGGTGTCGGGTCGGCGGGCGGGGAGCGGCTGCGTCGGGGGCTGTTGGTTGGGTTGTTCGTTCCCCCTTCCCCTCCCGCTGCCGGGTTTCGCCTCTCCACGGTTACTTTCCTTTTTGTTGCATTATTATTATTGTTGTTGTTCAAATTGTTGTTTAATTTTAATTGTTAAACTGTTCTTATCTCAACCCGTGAGCTTTCTCGCTTTTACCCTTCTGATTCCTCCCCATCCCGCCGGTGGGGGAGTGAGCGAGCGAGCGGCTGTGTGGGGCTGAGTTGCCAGCTAAACCACAACAACGACCTAGAGGAACTACCTCCCGTACTACGAAGAGCAACGCGGATCAGAACCAGGGCCACAAGTTCTGCTTGGAGCCTTTAGGTGCTATTTTAATGCTACAACTAAAACACAAACTGTCCTCAACGGCAGCAAGGCTTTTCCTTTTCCAAGACCAAGTGTACCTCAGTAACAGCAAGAAAAGCTAGACTGCACTAACTGACATTGCTACAGCACTTACAAAATAAAGTATATTGATTAATAGCTTTGGGGTGCTTTAGTTCTTCCATGCAATCTCTTTTAAGAGAAAATCTTTGAAAAGCAGTGCTTCAGAAATACGGAGGGTGAAAAACCTGTGACTTCACAAACAATACAAAAAAGGTCTCTACAAAAAAATGCAAATGGCATGGAATCAACGCAGTTAATCAGACATACTGCCGCAGCGTAACTGGAAGATGTTCAGACGTGCCTTCTGAGGCCAAAGAGCTTATTTGCTACGATTTTCAGTGCCAAATGAAGAATTCAGATACCCCCTCTTCCATTGCTCGCAATGGGAACTGGGCACGAGGGTGGCCTGGGAAGCTTTAGAAGCCTGCCTTTCCCCTCACGTTAGGACTAAAGGAGGGCATTTATCCTGCCACACACAGCTGATGCCAAGTTTTTGCCTTTGCATCTTGGCAGGGGGCAGTAGCTCTGCTGCAGCCTTTTTCTGATTTTTTCAAAAATCACAGTAGAGAGGAGCGTTGGTCCTGATAACTGAGCAACACTGTACAAAAATAGCAGCCTTGATACAGAGATTTCAGGGTGTTTCTGAAGCCACCTGTAGATCAACACCAAAAAGCCATCGTTCAGAGTGCTCAGTTCTGCTGTTGACATCCAAACAGGAGCCCGACCCCTGTTTAGAGAAGAAGCTGTCCTTAAGAGCTTTCTTAGCCCTTCTGAAGGCCTTTTATTTGCAACAATTTGTTACAGCTTGTAGGCTGGTACTTCTGCAGCTCATATATCATCCTTCCAGGTGCAAGGATGGCCGTAATAAAAAGAGAAGTGTACAGGTCACGTTTCCACGCTTTAGCCTAACGGGATAATTTAATGTGCTCTTAATGGCTATAGATCTCTCCCATCCTCCCTAAACCCAACTCTAACCATGTGAGATTTGAGGAAACAGAAGCCTCTGGTCTGGAGCTGTTATGTCTTTTTATAGCTCACTTTTGCCACTCCGCAGAGTGTAACATTCAAGATCAGTTTGAGATTAGTTTGGATAAGCATAAGTACATCACAGAGATATTTTTAATTTTAATTGTGTTCAGGAAAATAACGTGTAGAGAATTCATGCGCGATACTTGGGTGAAGCCCTGCAAGCCAATGCTTTTAAAGAGCTTTCACTGCAAAGCAACTTCCACTTGAAAAATCTTACAGCTTCTTTTGGGAACCTGAGCCTTTGACAGCAATGAAGTATTTTTGGAGATCTCGTTTTATTCCTTTGTTACTTTTAACACATTCTTGATACAGTGTCAAAAATAAAATACAGTAATATCGCACAGCTTTTCTCTAAAGTGGTAAAGTCCTTGTTACAAGGGCTTTTCAGTGTGTGAAGAATCGACTCTAGTGGGGCTTCATTCTCTCCATAAACAGCAGCACAGAAGATGCACAGAGTATGTACAGTTGCTATAGCGTAAATAAATGGCGAGGCGCTCTGGGACTTTCAGGAGTAAGAAGAACCCAGACCTTATCTGCCTATTCTAGAAAATGAAAGACAGACTTCAGATGGCCGATGTTGTGCCATGGACATACACACATGGACCAAGGCCATTTCCTATTGCACGAGCTGGATCGCAGTAAAACCCCAGGTCTCTAGTGACGAGGCTCCAGACGGGCTGTGGCAGCAGTAAGTTCCGCTGGCAGTGGTCAGCCTGTGCAGAAGCTTTCTTGGTCTCTCCACCAGCGCGATACCAGACTCCGCAGCCACAGAGACCGACAATTCCTCACCCCGCTTTCAGACCCTCAGGCCAGAAGGGGCTACCAGATCTGATGTCTAAATACCAGGCTTGTCCAGGTAGCCTGTGCTGAGACCAAAGTCTGCTGTTAGACCACAGAACGCCCGTCCTGTGGAGACTAAAATGCCTGTGACAGCCAGAGGACTTTTTCACTGATGTTTCAGCTGGCTAAGCACATCTGGCAGCCAAAGCAAAGCTGAGCTTACAGCTTGATCTGACAGCCACAAAGAGGCTGAGTGTCTCTCCTCTGACTCCACTGAGATGTCAATGCAGTTTTGTGTCCACACGCCGCCCTCTGCAACTTTGATCCTTCAAGGGACTGTGCAGGAGCAGAGAAAAGACCAAGCTTCTCCAGGCTGGCATTCACATCGTTAGCTGGGGCAAGCACAGCCAAAGGGAAAAGAGTCCAACAAAGTCATCCATTCATTACGGGGGCATTTTCTTCAACTGGCGCAGTACAAAATCACATCAACATCAACAGCTCCCCTCCCTCAGACACACCAGCACCCCAGCTCACATTGTCAACCACGCGGTATTGGTGTAGCGCTCATTAGCGCTTCCGGCACCCATAGACACACGTGGTTTGCCACAGCTAACCCTACTGCAACGGGGGAACATGGGTCATGAAGCTGGTGAACAGTCAAAAGCCATTCAGTTTAGCAATTTTGTTGTCCCTCTTTGGCGCAAGTTTGGAGTTGGCCTAATGTTTACTAAGGAATTGCAGGCATTAGACTGCAGCATAGCTCTGATCTTGGCACCAAAAGATTATGAGGCACTCCAGCTCACCACAGGAAAATTCACACCTGTGATGAATTTCTTCCACGCTTTACCTCTCTCCTACCTTAAGTTCTCTTGAGGGAAGCCAGAACTGTGCATTTATTATTTCAAATGTACCTATCATCCCTGCCTTCAGTGATAATGCCCTTTTCCCATCTGGCATCAAGGTCAAGTATTTGTCTAGATGCAGGCGGGATTCCCAGCTCAAACAGGGTCTCATTGTGCTGAATGCTGATCAGACAGATGGTATGGGCATTTCCCTTTCAAAATAGTTGATAACCTGGAGATCGGACGGAAAATGGCAGGTAAGCGGAACAGGCAAACGATCCCAAAATGAACTGGAAAAAGAAGCGTGTATGTAATATTGACATGTTGCTGTAACTGCAGTTTTAGCAGAGTGGTTATTTCCTCAATGATAACGTATCTAGTGTGAACTCAGGTGTCTTTTCCCGTACTGAAACTCACTTGTCAGGCATGTCTGCTACTACTTGAGTTTTTAAATTAACGATATGCCATGCACTGACTTCAGCACAATGAAGATGAACTCTTCTTATCCAAAACTGACTCCTCACGGGCAAAGCAGTGCCCTCTTGCTTACCTCTGGGCACGGGCTTGAGCTATACAGA
This sequence comes from Phalacrocorax carbo, assembly GCF_963921805.1. NCBI lineage: Eukaryota > Metazoa > Chordata > Aves > Suliformes > Phalacrocoracidae > Phalacrocorax > Phalacrocorax carbo. Next base: position 75,373,497 of record NC_087548.1, read on the forward strand.
CACGCTGCTTCCACGGACACCCTGCCATGCTCTTACACAAGAACTGGCTGACAAAATGCAGACAAAAGGAGTCAGTCATTGACCAGGTGACAGATTTTATTTTTTTCTTACAAATTTGAAAATCAAAACAAATGACCCTTTTCTTTTGCTATCCTTCAAATAATATACCTCAAACACCCACATCGAAGTTCAGTATCTCTTTTCCGCTGGAGTAAGAGGGAAGATGCCACGCACCTCTATCCATTAAAACAAGGACACCAGAAATTTACTCTATGGCTTCTCCCTCTCATTTCCAAAAACAGTTATTCCTAACATACTAAGTGAGAAACAAAAGGGCGTATGCATTAATAAACTGGTGCTCCAGGATATCTAACTGATCTCTGATCTACGAATACTCCTTAGCAAAGAATGCTAAGCAAAAGCATGCAAAAAGTCATAGGCTACTGATATTTCTGAACCGTGATAAACAACGCTAAAAATGTGCAGTCATAGAAAGATCAATGGGAAGCGGAAAAAGATACAAATGCTTAATGTTCGAGCTGTCTTGCTCATGTGCAGAGCACAAAAAAGACGACAATCAGGAAAACTGATGAAAATTGGAGTATGTTTTAGTCTAAAAGCAAAGGGAAATGCATAAAACATAAACCCTAGTTACAGCTGTATCAACAAAAAATAGGGCCTTACCATGACAGGCTTGAGAAGTTAGCGAGCACTGGTTCAAACAACCCCGGAGAGATTTGTCTGCAGTTTCCGAGCCTTTCTCTGAAGCGTGACCAACAGAAAGGTACCAGTAGGGCTGAATTCCCAGGGCAAACCTTTAGCTGCTATAAGTTGGTGTGGCTCCCTCTGCTTTATGACTGGTTCTGAGATGGAGAAAGTGATGGCAGTCGAAAATTAAAAGCATAAGCTGTCCAGTTGTTTAGTTAGTTATAACCTACTGTTATGCTCAGCTCAGAAACCAGCAAATACCAGATAGAGGTACAATCCAAATCCTCTGTGAAGGGGCGCATGCAATGCTTCCTCAGGCAGCTACACCATGATTTCCGCGTCTGTTACCACAGCCTTTGCCACTTTTCAGACAACATTTGAAGAGACCGACAGCACTGAAGTCCACCACTTCTTCTCTTTGCAATCTCACCCCTGCAGTGATTGCAGCTTTTGACACAACTGTCCACATCTACTGCGGATACCTCGATCAGAGTACTCTTGCACCCTCAGATGCAAATTTACAAGGCTTTTACTGCAGGGCTCTGCCAAAATCAGAATCCTTTCACGTAAAGGGTTTCTCTCCCTCTACTCCACCCATACTTCTAGCTCCACTTTCTGGTATCTCCAAACCTTCAGAGATGTTTGCCTACTTAGATGATCCCTGCAATCACACTCTCCTCCCCTCAGTTCACTCTCCCACATCCCTTCTCTTTAAGAACGTTCATGACTCACCACTTTCTCCTTGCTCTTGGAGAATATTGCACAACTCCAGACTAGTGAGAGAATAAACCCCAAAAGGCATGACTTTTTCTCCCTTCTCTTTGGATGGGGATAAAAAATGAGCTACTGAGGTGACCCAGCTGCTCTCCTTTGGCAGTGGTAGTGACCACGTGGTAATGAGAGATCAACCAGAACAACGCAAGGTCAGTGTTAAAGGAGGGGAAAAGGTGCAGTGGAGCTACCGAACCAGGAATAAGTCTGTGACTGTGTCAAGTATAAATGTGGTGATCTTTAATGGCTGATACAGGGTGTAATCTGTAGGTAGAACGGCTGAAGCATGGCAATAGCAGATGCAATTATGTCAGCGATGTTTGTCTAAATTTGGCAGTAGATGGTTACAACTCTCTTGTAACCATACAACCATACCACACAACCATACAACAACGCAACCCAACTCTGCCCCAGCAACAAGCGATCACCTCGTTCTCCTGCAGCTGTTGAAACCACAATGCAATTATCACGTGTCCTACCTCCTCGTAATTTCCCAGGTACCTTCGCACAGCAATAAGGCAAGTGCTGTTTGGCTTCTGGTTTGCCATAAGCAATACTGAAATGCCTTCGCTCCGTTGACAAAGCACTTACAGACCCACCTTGCCTCAGTGGTGTCCTTAGAGCTACTGTGAATCTGAGATGCTTGCTGCTCAAAGAGTTAGTTTCCATTTCCTCCCACCATGGGACATATCAGAGGAAGATAAAGAGCTCTGAAGGTAATTCCCCTTGCCTCGCTCTCAGTCTTGGCATCTTCTCTCCTGGAAACACCCTTCTAATCTGCTCTGCAGCTGCTAACGTACTGTGGCATTTTCTTGCTGTTTGTCTGCAGAAATAAAGACTTGCATATAAAAGTACTTTATAAATACATTTATGAGGGCGCTGTTTCTCTGGTGAGGAATTATCGAATGATCCCATTTGCTGATTGACAAACTGTGCAGAGGCAACACAAACGGACTGTATGAATGTGAGCTGCAGAGCAAAATGGACAGGGATAAACAGCTGGAGATTCCAGCTCTGGTATTGTTAGCACGGTCAGATCACCTTTTTCAGACGTTATCCATGATGTCACTCTTTTGGTTTCAAAGGACCCGGTTTTCCAGAGGCTGGTGTTTTATTCCTCAGTTAAAAGAAAAAGAAATCCATCCCTTTACACAGCTTCATGCTCTGCAAACCAAATCTCCAACTGCTTCAAAAAATCTTTGCTTTAATCTACGCAGGAGGACAGAAACATTCCTATTAGTGCCATCACCTTGTTTCCTGAGTAGACTAACCAACATTGACTGGAAGAAGTATATGCTTTGTATCAATAAGGGCATGAAAGTTTTGTTCCGCTACAGCCATTTTGACTTTAATTCAGAGGGCCTGCTCAGGCATTCCCTACGGTGCATATGTTCAGGTGGCTTGCTCGGTCAAAGCTAAGTGCCAAACAGTCAGAACCTGTCCCTATTCAATCCAGCCTGTGGCAGCAAATTAATTATGAAGGCTGCCAAAGGCAGGTACAAAAGGTTCAAGAAAATGTCCATTAAGCAAATCAGAAACATCCAATCGACAGCAGAAAGGCAGTTCTGCTGTAAGGGTGATGACATGTATGAAAAGGCCGAGACAAGTGATTTTCTACCTGTAGTTGGAAAACAACAAATCCTACATGAAAATACATCTGCGCTTTTCCTTGCCTGCCTTTCAATCCCAAGACGCTACCGTTACAGATCAGATGTATTAATGAGACTTTCAGATTTTTCCATGGCTGCTTGGGGATCGCGTGTTGTAGCCTCATGTCTGTTCTTCAATGTACGTGCCATTCCCCTTTCTGAGCAGAGATTATCTTACAGCCGGGAAGCTGTGTGGTGTCTGCAGACAAGACCCATCACAAAACCAGAGGCTCAGGAAGAACCACTGGGCTTGGCCCAGTCGGGGATAATTGCTTGTCTTCCAGCTGGAGTGAACAACTAAACGATGGCGGGGAAGATCATCCTGTCCTCCCGGGGGCCCTCTGGAGGGGAAGGTGAGTGTGAGGAGGCTTTTTTGGGGAGAGAGTTGTGAAAAACAAAGAGTGGAGCAGGATATGGTTGAGGAGGCAGCTGTCCACTGAGTGGGCTGAGGAAAGGGATTTGATACGGTGTCTTCCTTTTCCTTGGAGAAATGATGCTGAATGTACAAAGGGAAGAGTCTGGGCTGAGCTGGAGAGCGCCTTTGAACACACAGCACTGTCTGTTACTTCTGCCTGGTACTTCTTTTGAAGAAAAGAACTGTCTTCCTCTCAGATCTGACCTTAGTAGGTAAGTAGCCACCTGGGAAATGTTTCATAGCTCGAGCTTCCTCATTTACTTCGTAGCTTCTCTTCTGTGTATCTTTACTACAGTATAAAGCCTGATTCTGGGAATTTTGGTTTGCAGTACCATAAGCAGTTAAGGCAAAACTACTGGCTCAGAAGCAAGACCTACATTTCAAAACATGCCAGGAAGCGCTCACTGATTGAGTAACCAAGAGAAAGAAGCTTATCCCGGAGGGCAAGAGCAGCTTCATGCCAAAGCATATTATGTTCTCAAAGAGTAAGGAAGGAAAACATTTCAAATGGTCCATGCTGAGAAGCGGCAAAAATTCTGGTTTAGTTGGGGAGGTCACAGGTCTTTCTGAGCAAAGGACATAACTTTTTTTAAAATTATTTCTGGTTTGCCTGAACAGCTGATGAAGAATGGATACTGGCAATTTACAGGTAGCAGAGCTGTTCTGAGGTCTTGGGGGCACTTTTATGCATGAGGGAAAGCAACCTCTCTCTGCAGACTTCCAGCGTTACATGCATCACAGAGCTAAAGGGAAAGATTTCTTTCCTCCTGAGGCAATACAGATAGCCTCATTTTGCTCTTCTCATTTAAAGCTGCCCTATAACAGGGGAGCCATCCAGCCTGCACCACGTACCCATCTGCGTGCCTGTGCATTTGTTAGTAACTAAAACGGGACTGTTCTGTTTTGGGCAGCTCTGCAGGCCAAGAGCGTTCGAAAACTGCAAATTTCTCGGGTGGAAATTGTGACAAGATAGATATGTTCACTAAACGAGGGCTCTCTACAGAAGAAATTGGTACTTGTGCCAGGTCCTTGTAGAGTTATTGCAAACTGCATCATGTATCCTGTTTCCAGTCCCTAGAGATCAAAACAGAAAGTCACCCATGTGGGTTAAATCTCTCCCAGTCCTGCCAGGCATTACAGACTACTACAGGCTACAGATTTGCTATCACAAGTCCCCTTAGCTCACCCCAAAGGATTAGGGCCTGCTGGTGATGGAGGTTCTGTAGCTGGTTATTGTGGCTACGCTATGTGAGGACCTTCCAGCTCTTCGCTACCATCCTGAGCTACCAGCTCTCGTAGCTCTTAGCTACCAGCTCTGAGGGAGGGCCAGATTCACATGAGGATTTAGGCGCTGCCAGGATGTTCCCACCTCTAACCAAGAGAGCCTACGTGGAGCACCCTTTTAGAGAGAGGGCTGGTATGACCATCCGTCTCTCAAAACAAAGCACAACGTAGTACCTGTGCCCCCACTTTATACTCTACCTTGTACGTTAGGGGTACCCCAAGATGTGAAGAAACCCAGGGTCAGACTCCTTTTTCCCTTAAGGGATCTTGAGCTTGTCTTCCACCTTGCAATTCATGAGCCCAGGTGCCCTAGAGGGCAGATAGGCTAAAGGCACACTGGGCTACAGCCACAAAGTATTTAGATGAAGGCACATGAAGCTGGTGGCAAAGCGGGGAACTGAGCTAAAGGTATCAGTTGAATTACTTTCACCTTCCCACACCTCAAATTGCTTTTACTATCATCTCAGCGTTTACTGATATCTTTCAAAGCAGTCTGCAGTACTGATAATCTAAGACTTGTACTCAGCAGCTGCTGTTGAGAACCGCCTGTGTGTTAAGGCCCATGTCCATGGCGCACCTCACCAACTGACAGATGTGTATGCTGTCAACATCAGTGTTTAACTATACAGCTCTTCCCCATCTCCACTTGCACAACTGAGGCTGGCTGAGACCAAAGGTGACGAGAAAGGGAAAACAGTAATTTGGCAGGGGAAAGCGTACGGAAATCCTCCAAGATGCTGCAGCACAAATTACTCCAGCTAGGCTACGATGGGGCGTTAAGCGGTAAGATGCGGCGGGCAGAGCATTAGGCCGAATAACATGTCCTCTTCAAATGGCAGACAGCAGAGGAAGACAACCCCTGCGCATGAAGAGAGTGGTAAAATGGAAAGGTGAGAAGTAATACCAAAAACGCCAACACACAGCAGACAAGAAATATAAGGAATGGGGGGATATCCATGGGGCTGTGGCATGGAAAAGGGCTGAGGGTGAGACGAAGACTGAGAGCTTTCCTTGTCTGGTGGAAGCCTTGTCTGGCTCCAGTTGCCTGATTTCTACTCTGTGCCAGGCTAAGGCACCACAGCAATCACACTGTTTGTCTGCATGCTTCACTCATCAGTTTTTAGAAGAAAACCAGCCCAGAACTCTGGTAAGCTTTATGATTTCTTGTGTCAGTCAGGGCTTCAACAGAAGCCCGGTGTCAGCACTTCCAAAGATGAAGGGAAACTTTCTACAATCAAGGAGCTTGCATAAATCAGAAGTGTTGACACTCTACACCTGAAAGCTCTCTGCTTTCCCTTTGACATGTTAGGGTTAATGGTTTTAACAGCAAAGGTGGATGAATAAGAAAAGCAGAGATGCACATGTAATCACCTTGTTTCAGGAGCTTGAGATTTAATATGCGCAACATGAGACAGTATTAAACTTTCATGAAATGTGTTCATTAAAATGAGCAAGTTTCTTTTGTAAATAATGAGCTCCTTCACCATCTAATGTCTTCACAAGACTCTTCACGATCTGACGTCTTTGTAAACTTTGACAACCTCTTCCCCTCCATTCCTGCCCTCTGTTTGTGGGAATATATATGCTCTTTCTCCAATATCTTAATATTCCTCCATCCCTATAAATATTAACCAACAGACTTTGCAGAGCAGGAGATGAAGTGTTTACCATTCACATCAAAGTTAGTCAATTCATGACCCATTTAGGTTGAATCCCTGTTGGGGTGCAGGGCAAGGAAGAACAGGACGAGACAGAAAACAGTCCTCTGTGAGTGCCTTTGCAGTGCACGTTTATGGTAAATCTTTCTTGCCTACACAAATGTATTTGCATATCCATAAGCAATAAGAGTTAAGACATGGGCTTTGTCTGAGCTCTTCCTGACATTTGATTTTCCTTTAATAGGTGGGTCCTGGTTTGCATACCATGTTCAAATGATGTCTGGGATAGAGTTATTTTCTTCACTGCAGCTGGCACAGTGCCGTGCTTTGGACTTAGTATGAAAACAATGTTGATAACACACCGATGTTTTAGTTGTTGCTGGGTAGTGCTTCTACTAGAGTCAAGGACTTTTCTAGCTTCCCACGCTCTGCCAGGTGCACAAGAAGCTGGGAGGGGAGGGGGCACAGCTGAGAGAGCTGATCCAAACTGGCCAAAGGGATATTCCGTATCATGTAATGTCATGCCCAGTGGGTTAACTGGGAGGGGCTGGCTGGGGGAGGGGGGAAGCAACAGCGGCTGGGGACCGACAGCATTGGTCGGCGGGTGGTGAGCGGTTGTATTGTTTCTGTTTCTGTTTGTGTTTTTTTCCCTTTTTTTTTCATTTCTATTTTATTATATTATCATTATTGTTATTATTATAATAATCATTATTATTATACTTATTATTTTTATTGTAATTATTAAACTGTTCTTACCTCAACCCACAAGGTTTGTTGTGCTTTTGCTCTTCCGATTCTCTCCGCATCCCACAGGGATGGGGGAGTGAGTGAGCGGCTGCGTGGTGTTAGTTGCCCACTGAGGCTGAACCACAACAGTCCTTTTTGATGCCCAACGTGGGGCAGGAAGGGTTTGAGATAATAAGAGTTGCTGGTCACAGCATTGATTCATCTGTTCTCAGTATTAGCTTGTCCAGTCTAGACCATGCTGATTGTAAAGTACACGTTAAAAATTGCTATTGGTCTTTGTAGTTTGCTGTGCTCTGCAGTGATGAGAGGTGTTTTGCCTGGGAGACTTGTTACTAAAACACTGGCCTTGAGTGTTATCGGTTATTTGGGTCTTGCATGGAAGCTGTTGCTGTACTTCAGGCACCACCTCATGGAGACAGTTAGCAATTATAGCTCCTCCTCTGAGTGCTTTTTGACGGAGGAAACACAGAATGGCACCTTAGCTACCATCTTATATGATGCCTCCTCCTTCATTACAACAACTTTTCAGTATCTTGAACACCCTTGGGTAGTTAAGATACACCTGCTGGTATTGCTTTGGCAGACGGTTTCAGTTCTGTCTAAGGTTAATAAGCAATTTAAGAATACCATCCAGAGATCTGCCCCAAGGCTGGATAGCTATGGGTGGCAGGGTATGTGGGATAGCATGGGCAAATGCCTAAGAGAGTGGGCACCCCAGTGTTGTGGGACTTCACCCCTGAACAGATGCAGAATCCTGAAAAATTGGTAGAATATTTGGAGGAAGTGTGTTGTCACCCTGACAATTCCAGAGAGATACAGATCACTGCAATGTGCTGGGGCCTGGCCCATGCCTACCGAGCCCTGTTTAACACAAGGGGAAGAGAAGGCCTCTGGATCTAAAAAGAAAAGGACAAGGGAAGCGACAAGCACTGTGGACACTCAAACCCCCACGACAGACACTGCGGCTACTCCAACCCCAGTGACAAGCGCTGCAGCTGAATGAGAGGACCAACCTGTGTCAGTATCAGTCGGCCCTATACACAAGAAGAAATCTTGGAAGAGAAAGTCAACTCGTTTAGAAACAGATGATGGAAAAGCAGGGGCATCATGAGGAGAGGAGGAGGAAGAGGAAGAACTTGTACAAGAAACAGAAACTACCCGATCCCTATCCTTGAGTGAGCTGCGAGATATGCGAAAAGATTTCGGCCGTCGTTCAGGTGAGCACATTGTCACCTGGCTACTCCAGTGCTGGGATAACGGGGTTGTAGCCTGGAATTAGAGAGAAAGGAAGCCAAACCACTGGGATTCCGGTTCTAGGGAAGGGGACATTGACAAAGCAACTGGAAAAGGAACACAAGCCCTCAGCCTCTGGAGGTGACTGCTGTCCGGTGTGAGAGAAAGGAACCCCTTCAAAGAAGGTATTGTATTTCGCCTAGGAAAATGGATGACCATGGAGAAGGTTATCCAGTACCTGAGAGAACTAGCCATGCTTGAGGTGATTTATAGTGAACTAGACAACCAACAGTCATCCAAAGATCCAGCTGAAGCCCAGTGCACACGACCCATATGGCAGAAGTTTCTACGGAGCGCACCATCCTCGGTATGCAACCTCATGGGCAGTGATGTCCTGGAAAGATGACGAGGCACCAACGGTGGCGAAGTTGACTGATAAACTCTGGGAGTAAGAAGCAAATCTCTCTTTCCCGCTCGTCTCTGCTGTGGAGAAGCTATCCCGAGAGGTCCAGCAACTCAAAGAAGATATGTCCTACTCCCCACCAGCATGGACCGGTATCTCAGCCATTAGGAGTAAGTGTCCCTTTGCTCAAGAGAAAGGATACACATGATGGGGCACCCTGTGGTTTTACCTGTGTGACCACAGAGAGGACATGAGGAAGTGGGATGGAAAACCTACCTTGGCCCTAGAGGCACGGGTATGTGAGCTGCAAAGAAAAACAGTCGCTCAGGGGGGTTCCAGTAAGCAATTCCCCAGACTGAGGAGCAGAAGCCCTAATTTTCTTTCTGATCTTAACAGAGACACTTGTGATTCGTATTTACAGGAAGTGAGTGATGAATCCTATGGTCAGGACTAGAGGGGCCCTGCCTCCAGCCAGGTGGAGGAAAGGGATAACCGGGCTTACTGGACTGTGTGGATCCGATGGCCTGGCTCGTCCGACCCACAGGAATATAGAGCTTTAGTGGACACCGGCGCACAGTGCACCTTAATGCCATCAAACTATACAGGAGCAGAACCCATCAGCATTGCTGGAGTGACAGGGGGATCCCAAGAGCTAACTGCATTGGAGGCCGAAGTGAGCCTCACTGGCAATGAGTGGCAGAAGCACCCCATTGTGACTGGCCCCGAGGCGCCGTGCATCCTTGGCACAGACTGCCTCAGGAGAGGGTATTTCAAGGACCCAAAAGGGTACAAGTGGGCTTTTGGTGTAGCTGCCTTGGAGACGGAGAGAATTAAACAGCTGTCTACCTTGCCTGTTCTTATCTCAAACCACAAGTTTTTTTGTGCTTTTGCTCTTCCGATTCTCTCCGCATCCCACAGGGGTAGGGGAGTGAGTGAGCGGCTGCGTGGTGTTTAGTTGCCGACTGGGGCTGAACCGCAACAGAGTACCATGTTCAGCATCATTTGAATCCCCAAGTCACTTCACCAAAGTAGCTTAATAACTGTTTCTGGGTCCCTTCAACTCCAGAACTTTTAACAGAAATAAATTATCAAAGACAAATCATCTTTCCTGAATCTGTGTATTTCATGGACAGCAAATTAAATGTTCAGTAGTGACTCCTGTGTGCCCACAGGTCTAAGAGTTGCCTGAGGCAGGGGAACGTGTCTGCTATGTGCACTGGATGACATTGAGCATGTTCCTGCAGCTCTTTCTGTTTGGGGTCTTTCCCCAGTACTTGAAGGATGGGAATAATACTGGTAAGTGTAATAAGTGCTGAGACCTGGTAAGGGCAAATGTTCGAGAAAGAACCAAGTAATTACTGTAGAAAGAGCAATCTTACGAATTTATCACTCACTTCACAGTTCAAGCAAGTAAATAGACGGCCAAAATTGCCAAAGCAGAACAAAAGACAGGCGGGTGGCTTCACTGGCTTCAGAACAATGCTGTGGGCTTTCTTCAGCCTTTAACAGCGTACCTTACAGTCTGCATCTTCTTTGATAGCTCAACTCACATGCACAGTGCAAACAAATGATGTATTAACAATCCCGTTTTCCCCAGAGCATCTTTTTGTACTCAGCAACTTCAATGAGTATTTGAGGTACCTACCCTTAAACATACACCAAGGGATTACAAAACCCTCACCTTTTTAAATAGTCCCAGCTTAAGAGTTTACAGAGAAAAGAAAGCCTTTGCTGTGATTCAGATTCCATTTCTGTTAAGATAGGTGTTAGCCAAGATCATCTGCTGGTAGGCACAAAAAACCCATCGATCCCGCCCACCTGGCTAACATCTTTGTCTTTTAAAACCACTGAAATTCCAATCCATCACCATCTGATTTTGCAGAGGAAAATGTAATTCCTTGCATTCGTAACACATTCTCAATCTGAACCTTGCAAATAACTCAATTTCCTACGGAGTGTCAACAAACGCAGATTCTGGAAGTCTGAGGAGAAGCAGACACAGAAGCACTCCTAGTCCAGATTCATGCAGCTGCCTCACCTTCTGCCACTGGAAGGAATTAATTCTTTACTTCCCTCTCAAAAGTTAAAGCAGGACAAGTACTACCTGGTAAGCAGTGGTGCCTCGCAACTGTTCTGGAGACCTACAGAAAAACAGCATGACTGACAGGTCTCATTGTTGCATAATGGTGCGTTTTAATAGGGGAAATGTATCTGAAATGTACCTGTGCTCTAATAACAGGCCTAACTCGGCTGCTCCATCGTGCTCAGTTTCTCACCCTGCGCTGAGCCATTAAGCACAGGGGGACAGGAGGACCTTTCCTATTCCCTCCAGGTGAAAATGGTTCTAAGAAGGGACGGGATATTCTTGGAGATAATAAATAAATAAACAAATGAATCTGCTGTAGTCCTGGTTACCCTCTTCTAATAGCCATGAATTAGATGATCACAGTATCCATTTTCTCCAGTAAAATTAAGGGGCAACCATGCTAGTGCTACTCACTTTCTTTTTGCCAGCAGGAAACTATTGGAATTAACCTTTTTTCCTGCCTGCCTTGTTTCCCTTCGGCGTCAGAGGAAGGTGGTGGGTATCACATTGGGGCATGATTACAAAGAAGGTGGATGGTAGAAACATCCCATTTGTCTTTCTGGGAGACAGTGTCACAGCCTAGTTGAAGCAGGATCCTTCTGCAAGAGCTGTGGCTTTCACATTTCTAAAGCGAGAGGAGCATGGGGGAGGAGGTGCTCCAGGCACCAGAGCAGAGATTCCCCTGCAGCCCCTGGTGAAGGCCATGGTGAGGCAGGCTGTCCCCTGCAGCCCATGGAGGTTACCAGAGGAGCAGACACCCACCTGCAGCCCATGGAGGACCCCACACTGGAGCAGGTGGATGTGCTCCAAAGGAGATTGTGAGCCCATGGGAAGCCTGTGCTGGAGCAGGGTCCTGTTAGGACCTGAGGACCCGTGGAGAGAGGAGGCCACGCTGGAGTAGATTTTCTGGCAGGACTTGTGACCCCATGGGGGACCCACGCTGGAGCAGTCTGTTCCTGAAGGACTGCACCCTGTGGGAGGGACCCACGTTGGAGCAGTTCACAAAGAACTGCAGCCCGTGAGAAGGACTCACAGTGGAGAAGTTCATGGAGGACTGTCTCCTGTGGGAGGGACCCCATGCTGGAGCAGGGGAAGAATGTGGCAATGAAGGATAGATAGAGACAACATGTGATGAACTGGCTGCAGCTGGCTGAACCCCATCCCCCTGAGCTGCTGGTGGGGAGGAGGTAAAGAAGTCAGGAGTGAAATTAAGCCTGGGAAGAAGTGTGGGGTAGGGAGAAGCTGTTTTAAGATCGGGGGGGGTTATATTTCTCATTTCCTTACTCTGATTTTAATGGTAATAAATTACATTAATTTCCCCAAGTTGAGTCTGTTGTCTGTGACAGTAACTGCTGAGTGATCTCTCCCTGTCCTTACCTTGACCCAAAAGCCTTTCATTATATTTTCTCCCCCCCGTCCAGCTGAGGAGGGGGAGTGATGGAGTAGCTTTTGTGGGCAGCTGGCATCCAGCCAGGGTTAACCCACCACACTAATCTCAGAGTCAATGGTATATTTTCTTTATTCTTAAATGCACACCTTGGCAAGTCACAGTACAACCAAACGCATCACAAAAAACCTAGTGAAGCCTTACATTAGAAGCTGTTCTCAGAGGGGAAAAGTTTTTCTTGCTTCATGCTTGTACCTTGGGTCTCTTATGAAAGAGATTCTTTTTTGTTGGTTGATTAGCTAAATCTATCTGTCAAACTTTTACAGTTTACCCTTTTGTTGATACTTAGACTGCATTAGCCACCCCCATAAGGTAGTAGGTGGTTGTTGGCTGTCATCCAAAGTGCTCTGTAGCTGTAGCATTTCTTCTGCCTGTGCTTTGATGTGGTTGGCCATGGCTTGTTACCTCCATACAAATGGTACGAGTATATAAGTACTTCAGGGGTTTTTCAAGACTCCATTCATCATCATACTGTTGTTCAGGGTGGCATGCAATCCCTGTATGGTGATGAGCTGGAGTAGCCCACTTTTTCCCCAAAAGGGGAGACAGTCCAATGCATATCACTTATTTAATAAGAGCTTCTGAGTCAGGTCAGAAGGAAAAGTCACTGACTTTCCTCATTTCTTGCATGTGATTAACCAAAGCAGCCATCCTTCTTGTTACACAGTGCATTCTGTTGTCTTTCATTTCTACAGAAAATTAAATACTGCAAAAAAGAGACCATATTTTTTTTTCCCACCAAAGATGCATAATTTTATTTGAGGAGGGGAGAAAGCAGAAATTATCGATATCTGGTAAGTCACTTTCACAGTTATCATGATTATTTTCAGACACTGGTGTGGTCAGTCCTGTAGGAACCCTGTGCTGTGAGCTCCCCATACGTTGCTCTGCTCATCCAGGAAATACCCATGCACCTGGCCCTCAGTCTGAGCAAGACTGCTCTGACTTGCACTGAGACAGTGCAAGACTTGGAGTACAACCCACCTAAATCTAGGTATCACAGCTGCAGATAGTAATGCAAAATGCAGTAAACCTGGAACGGTCTGTAGGTACTCCTCTTCTGGCCCTTCCCTTACTTGTAATGGTTTAAAGAAAACAAAAATGTCAGTGCCAGTTCAGTCCTCACCCATAGATAATTTATTGAAGTGGGAAGGAAGCACTGACGCTGGCTTTTCTGCTCTCCTGTCATGATGAGCACTTGCTGACAGAATGAGGTTATTCTCAAATAGTACCTTCTAAAGAAGTTATTGTTCCAGGCTGCATTTCCAGTTGTTAAACCCCCAGACTTCACAGGCAGCCTTTCTGGAGCTCCATTCCTCATGCCTGATGGAGAATCTGCCTTGCCAGAAGAGCGAGCAGGTTAATACCAAACCTTGTAAAATAAAGCAGTTACCCTGAATGCTCTTATGCGTGTGACACCACATTTCTCCACCAAACCATGCAACCTCTTTGATGTAAGCATTATCCAACTGCCACATCAGTTCAGGTCCCAGGTTCCTGACCCACCAAAATGGTCATTATGACTTCTGTACCTGATTCTCAGCTGCTGCACATGGATTTAGTTGGACTTAACAAAAAAATGACAGATGACAGTGTCATTGAACTCAATAATTACATCCCTTCTTAATGACCTCTTTCTAGAGACCTGTCCTACAAACTTCAAATTAGTTTTAAACTTCAGGCACTGTATTATTGCATGCTAATCTTGTTGTTAGGCTAAGCACAGAAACAAAGGAATTCACCTTGGCATTTGATCTGATGTAAAGCTTAGTGCTTGGAGGCATCACACTCACCTTTGAGCTCTGCTGTTGAGTCATGAGTAAGCAGATGAGCACAGAGGGGGAAGCTCCTGTGCAGGAAAGACATAGAGTAGGCAGGGGCAGGTCAAGTCCTCGGCTGATATAAACACAACTCATTTTAAATTAGCGGCAAGCAATTTCCTTGCTAAAGGGCTTTTAAAATTACTCCTACACTGGAGAAAAAGAAAAGAGTAATAGAAGCTGGCTGATATATCTAATAACTGTTTGTGACCCTAACTTTGGCACGTCAAGCTTTCTAAAGCTGCCCCTAGTCCTTAAAAGTCTCATGCTTCATCATTGCTGCAGATGACTGATGGCTTCGACCTGGAACCATGAAACAGCACTCAAAATGAGTTAGGAGGCAAGGATATGGATGGTGGGACGGCAAAGGTCTAAATCTCTTGGCCCTTACCTGGAGCAGCATCAGAGAGCATAGGAAGGACTGGCATGTGGGAGGCTCTACTGGGGAGCAGTGTGCAGCCCCCAGTGCTCCCAGACCTGGAATGGACATCTGCATGGCATTATAAAGATGCTTGATTTGGTCCACTCAGGCGCAGGGGAGGACTGCTCCCACCCAATCCTCCTGAGGCTGAGACCAGGCCCCACTCGTGTGGTGAAGATGTAGCTATGGGGTTTTTTTCACTGCCTTGCTCCAGCTGCTGTGCTGAAGTGCAGGGCTGCCTGATGGCTACACCCAGACAATGCCACTCACATAATCTGCAGACATGATTATCTCTTTTCCCATTTCTTAACCCTCCATTTCACCACCCTTGTACCTTCCTATGTCCACCTCAGACTCCTCGCAAAACAACTCACCTCAAATTACTTTTTCCCCACAAACACCAAATTTGGGATTTCTGATACTGTTACCTGGGTAATCTTCATCTGACGTGGTATACCTGACACAGTTAGTTGGGTATGGTAGCTTTTCAAGACTGTACTTCCCAAAAGCTCCTTAGTGTTCCACCCAGTTATCTGTAGAGTTTGGCCATGCTTCATGCAACTCCCCTTAAGCCACCTGTGAGACGTGGACATCCTTCATGGCACCATCTGTAACTTCTGTCAGCGTCTCACACTACTATTTGTTATGTCCAACAGTTTTCTCACGTCATTTCCAACATTATTCCATGTCCTGTTCAGTTTGGTTAACCTCAGGCCAGTGCCCTGTGTCAGGGACTAGAAACTTGTCTCAACATTGTCATCAGGCAAGTTTCACTACTAAAGCCTGATAACTACATCAGCTGAACGGAACAGTTTAATCACCAAGGCTGACCCAGCAGGAATGTGGGAATGTGCACCCCGTTATCTTGGAGTACTCGTCCTCCGTGCATATGCCTAGGCCCAAGGCTGAATGGCAACATATCGGGGGGGGCTGGGACCCTCTAGAACTTTCAAGCACCCTCTAGTAACAGTACTGGGCCTGCGACCCACCACCGAGTGGGAGGCAGGGGTAGGCAAAACAGTTACTGACTATGCAAAAGAGTAACCTTATAAAAGGGGAAACCAGCAGAGACAACGGGGGGCACGTTCTGGAACATCCCCCCCTCCACCGGCTCCAAAGATGCATTGGATGCCCGCACCTCCCCCGTGCCTGGACTGGATGGACTGCCACAGATCTGTGGTGATAGCTATTGCAACAACCTCACTCTCTCTCTCCCTCTCTCCCTCCCATTCCCTTTTTCACTTTTTTTTTTTGGTCTCTCTCTTTGCTTTTCTCTCGCATATCTATTTCTGGCCAAATAAAGTGACCTTACACTTGACTCAGTTTTGAGTCTTAATTCTGCTTCCAAGAATGTAAAAGGAACCTAGTCACGATAAAACCTTTGAGTTAATCAGAAGTTAAGCCCAGCCACCCCCAACCTCCCAGAGTTACCTGAGGTCGGTTGGAAAGCAACGGGGTTTAACCTCTGCCAAACTGTTCAACCCAACAGTGAATCGTGACACCAAGTCAGTGCTCTTGTCATTTCCTGCAGCCCTAACACTGATTTTTAGTGCAGGTCTTGTAGCATAAGTGTAAATAGAACAGTAAGCGTGCTCAGATGCTCATCTTTGGAGATCAGACTAAAATTCACTTAGAAGAGCTATCACATGTGCTTTCCCTCCAAGATGAAGAGGGCCAGGGATTCATCAATGGATTTAATGATCAGAAAGACTTCTTGAACTTGTGAGTGCTGCTGGACTTTAAGGTTCAAATTCAGCATGAACAAATACAATCCCATAAAAACCATCAAACTATGGCTTTTGTAGCGCATAAGATTGGTCCTTTGTTTTACAATTTAATTGATAACATCAAAATTAGTCAGCTACCCTTTGGCGGGGGCCGCTCAACTTCCAGAAATGGAATATACTTTTTAAAACAGTATTCAAAAGCAAGCAAAGTAGTGGAAAGAGAATGACTGGCCTTGATTACTAAAATAGGATCTCACTGAGTATTAATGTTACCCGAAGAGAAAGTGCAGTTCAACGTGTTTGCACAAGAACAAAAAAGCCTATGTCATGTAAACCGAAAATGTGAAGATACACCAGGGAAAATCTTGCATAGCTTGGTTAGAAACTAGAAGCTAAAATCCAGTTCAGCAAAATAAGGCAAGCTAAATTACTGTCAGTTGATTGGAAAATATACAAATAGGAGGGTTACCAATTTAGCTAAATTGGTGCGCCTTTGTGTAGGACAACCCCTCCTATTTCCAAGGTCTATAACTCAGACAAATCTGAACCACTGCAGTGCAGACCTACTCACAGAAAATTAGGAGGAGCCTCATTTTTTAGAACATTGAGTCTTGCTTGTACTTTGAGACTGACTCTTACTCAAAAAATTTAAAACGACCTGACCAGACCCTAAAGCTTTTATGGAAGTGCCCACATTTCAGAAACCTAAACACTAGACTGGAGAGTGCACTGCTACATGCTACACTGACTCATTTACTTACTTGTGAGCTAGGCTGAAGATGTAGCCTCCACAGATTTGATAATGTTGTTCTGAAAGCATGAATTTGCTTACTTTGCTAATGCCTCTTCTCTTGCATAGAGATGTTACATTTTCGCTTGTTTAACCTCCCTAAATGCTTATGCCTAAGAACATGAAGGGCCTGTAAGGCTTTTCTCCTGCCCAGCCAACTGTTCAGGGCATTAGGTCTAGCAGAAGTTGTCTCAATTAGAAGGTTAAATTCACTGCTCTTTAGTATGATGGATGATGTTCAGAAAGCTTGAAGAAAATAATGTATGCCATCTCAAGGAAGCTAGATCTTCACTAAAGTCTAACTTTCAGCTCATGCCTTAGAAATTAATTGGTGAGATTTTCCAGCTCTTCTGAAATAGTTTTAGTCTTTATGGCTGTCATACAGGTGAGTTCCTTGTCCTTATTCTTGTCAAATGATATTTTGTCTATACATCAGTGACCTCACTAAGGCTTCAAGCAGGTTGCAAGTGAAGTACCCAGCATCAGTCTGGGGACTACATCTGCAAAAAGGAAGCACTATATATTTCTGAAACTGCCTGTAAACTTTTTTGAGTCTTTGAAATTATATGTGGAAAAGCAGAGTTTATTGTTAAGATGCCTGAGTAGCCACACCTTATATTGTTTTTAGCCCTGAAATGGAAAATGGGAATTTGTGGATCTCTCATTCTACTTTCTCTGGTGGCTTGGTCTTTGTCACCCACTCCTGGGTGAACAAGGGGCGGATGCCTTCTGAGGTGTACAGCAAACTGCCCAGGGCTTGTGTGGCATGTCCTAGCTCACATGGAGAAGGACTCTGGTGGGTGTAATTGCACAGCTGTTCTGGCATAGAAGATCAGTGGCCAGAAAGGCTCTTAAAATAATGGGGAAGGGGGATTAATGAGGTAAATCTGCACCTCTCTGAATATTACACAAATGCACGGGTGTCCTGGTTTCACCTGGGATAGAGTTAAATTTCTTCGTAGTAGCTAGTATGGGGCCGTGTTTTGGATTTTTGCTGGAAACAGCGGTGATAACGTGGAGATGTTTTAGTTGTTGCTAAGTAGCGCTTACACTGGTCAAGGACTTTTTCAGCTCCCCGTGCTCTGCCGGGTGCACAAGAAGCTGGGAGGGGACACAGCTGGGACAGCTGACCCCAACTGACCAACGGGATATTCCATACCGTATGACGTCATGCTCAGTATATAAAGCTGGGGGAAGGAGGGGGAAGGGGGGACATTTGGAGTAATGGCGTTTGTCTTCCTAAGTAACTGTTACACGTGATGGAGCCCTGCTCTCCTGGAGACGGCTGAGCACCTGCCTGCCCGTGCGAAGCAGTAAATGAATTCCTTGTTTTCCTTTGCCTCCACACGCAGCTTTTGCTTTACCTATTAAACTGCCTTTATCTCAAACCATGAGTTGCCTCACTTTTACTCTTCCAATTCTCTCCTGCATCCCATGATGGGGGAGTGAGCGAGCGGCTGCGTGGTGCTTGGTTGCTGACTGGGGCTAAACCACAACAATGGGGAACTTCTTCCCATTGCTATAACTGTTTTTACTGAATGTGGTGGCTGCTAGTGACCCACACAGGAGGAATCCCACTGATCTGCATGTTAGGGTAGGACTTTCCTAGCACTGTTAACAATGCTGACCACAGAAAAGAAGTTGACAAGAAAAAAAAAAAAAAACTAGAAGTGTACAATGCCAAAAAAATCAGTTTAAGCAATGTAAAATTTGAGTTCAAACACTGTCCAAATAGAGAGTGTGAGGTCTTAAGTCAACAGGTAAAGGGCAATGGAGACAACTGGGTGTGGTATGCATTTTGCTCTCAGACACTGTGGACTGTTTGTCTGGTGTGCTGGTTTTAGGCAATACAAGAGAAGGTAACAGGGCATCTCCACTTGGGTGCAAATTCTGGTTTATCTCTTCCTGTACAGATATTAGGAATTTGCTGTTATCAATATGGAGACAGTAACTTCCCTCCTGTTAATAGGAAGATGCCAGAAAATTTAAGAAAACTAAAAAAAACCCATTTGAGGCATATAAACTCCTCACATGTGCTAAGGAAACAGCTCTCTAAGTTACTGCTGAAGTGTACTACCTGTCTACATCCTCTCAGCTTGAGTTTGCCTGCCAGTATTATGCAAGTGTAATTTGCTATGATAAAGCTGAGATGATTTTCCCAAACTTAGGTGGGTCACACCCTAGCAGCAGCCTTGTGTCTTTGTGTATATGTATGCGTATGGAGTTTTTTTGCTAGAAAGCATAAATCTGATGTTAAAAAGCAGAAAGCTAGCTCCCCACCCCTTAAAGTGTGAATAATTTGCATGACTGCACTGCAGGGTGTGTTGCTTATTGTATTGACACCCCTCTTGCCAGGTTTCTTTGCTCCCATTCCCTATGAATCTTCTCCAAGGTGAAGACTTCTGTGTCACAGGCAGCTAAAAGATTTTCATACCTGTAACTTTAGAAATTGGTCTGTTCCCTCCCTTTAACTTGTACTTTCTGCTGGAATCCTTTGTTCTCAAATAAGAAACTGGTCTTTGCATTTAGCCTACCGAGTGTTTAATGAGAAATAGCATTCCCATCACACCTCCCTCTGGCCAAAAGTGTCCATCTTAAAGGTTTGGGTATGGCACTGTTTATGAAACTGGTCTTCCCTGAAGCTGAAGTGGAATACTGTTATCTTACATTGGTGAAACAGATGGTGCATTTTCCTGCAACTAATTAGCTATGCAGTGCCTAGTCTGCAAAGAGTGAGAGGAAATCCTTGATGCCTCTCTGCTACTTTCTCTTCCCTCCGCAGGTCTTCTGCAGGTGCAGCACACTGCCGCAGACCACAGTGGTCAAGAGCTTGTTGGCTGGACAGTGTCCAGCAAAAAGTGGTCCTGAATTATTTCAGGACTTTGGCAGTTTGACAGTTTACTTGTAATTAGTCGTGGCTCGCTTGGGGTGCTGCTTGACTCAGGCATATTTTGCACACACAGCTGAGATGAGAGGCCTTGCAGGCTGACTTGCCATGAAGACAGGCTTATGGCACCTCTGCAGTCTGGCCAGCGCCTGGAGTAGAGTTTCACCCTCAGGAAGTTCTTCGATGTGATGGTGGCCTAGGGAGACCCCTCAGATCTTAGAGAAACTGAGTTTTCAATCTGTGATCCAAGGAAGCTGGTAAATCTAGATCTTAGGAGACACCAGTACTATAGCAGTGTACCCTGCTATTGAGACTATGATGACAGACATACATACTTACAAAAAAGTGCACTGAATTTTCAACCAGAAACATCTGACACCGTAACAATTGGTATGGTAAGTCCCTGGCTAGTTATGAGGGGGGTGTGTGTCATTTCAAGACAGCAGGGGAAAATAAACCACAGTGAAATGGAATCTCCCACGCTTAATTTCACTGGCAGCTCTGTAGCAATTGGCCCCAGCTTTCCAGGGCAGCACCTGACTGACAAATCATCTAACTCTGCCTGACCTGCCATCAGTGGGCACCTGCTTAGCTTTAGGTGCTTTGCTGAGTTGTAGCCTAGATTGGTTTAAGCAGGCCTCGGGTTGGTAACCTGTCACTGCTGCTTGACAAGCACTCAGCAAAGATGATTAAGTAAATGCACTGTTCTTAGACAGAATGTTCTCAGCTAAAAAAAACCCTCAGATAAACCCTAGAATTATTTTTTCTTCTATTGGTTGCAAACTTTGCATCTCCACACCTTATACACAAATCCTACTGATGCAGTTTGGTCTGTGCATATGTATGTTGTCTTCTTCTTGCTCTGTGCACAGATAGGTGTGGTGATGAATTAGATGCAGCCACTCCAGACAGTGAAACACTTAAAAGTCTAACTGGACTCAAAAAGTTCTGCAAAAAGTCTATACTTTTGCACAGTGAAGAAAGTATTGGGGTAAATCTATTGACATGGTAACAGTGAGGCCTTATGTTGAATTCTTATGCACTAAACTCTGTCGTGACTTCATCTGAAACCTTGTCTGTATTCATCCTGGTTGCTGGAAAAGGTCAGATGGGGACATCAAAGAGGTGTTTATGAATTAGAGAAGTAAAGCAAAAAGTGCCGATTCTTCTTTTTTAGAATATTGCCTTATGAAATTAACAGCAAGCAAATGCATGCTAAATATAGCAAACACTTTTTTGTCATTATGAGCATCCTACTACAAGACATGATGGAATGACGTAAGACTGTAGGACTTTGGTAGCCGTATCTCTCCTGGTAAAGACAAGAAGTTTCATTGTGATCCCCTGTACAAAGTGGAAGCTGATTCCAACCCACATACTGTGCTACACAAGCTCAGCTCTTAAAGGCTTATGATGGCACAGGTTGTTCTGGATTTCTGGATTGGATCTACATAAACACTCAGGCCAGCAAACAGCTTTGAATGTGTCCTGCAATAGGCTTCAATGGAATGACTCACGCTTTAAGGAGAGTCAAAACATGAGTTGTTTATTGCGAGCTTTTGGAAAGAGGAGAAACTATTAACAGGAGCTAAAAAAATCAGTATAAATCAGCTATGTGAGTCCATGTGGGGCATGCACATGCCGTCGTGGTGAATGTTCTTACACTCATTCTTCCGTGAAGATTTACAGGCTGCTAAATTATTGCAATCTATTCTTCCAACTCCAATACTAGCAATACAAGATGAAGGAGCTGACATGTGTCTTATGTGCCCAATAGAATTACCACTGACTGAAAACTAGAAGTTGTTGCTTTTAGCTGAAAAAAAAAAAAAAAAATCTTTCTTAAATAGTACCTATCCTTACCTTTATTTAATGCCTACTATAAACAGCTGCACATAGAGAGCAGCACGATGCCCACAGGATTTCACTAACAAATGTGGGTAGGTATTCTCCCAGCAAGTTGGGCAACCAGTTTCAATGCACTTTGGGTACCAGCTACACTCTGATTCAAAATATAGACGTGTACCAAACTCTAAGGAGTTAATATCTATGTAATTTACCAGGCGAGGTATGCCTTTTCTGGGAAATAAATGCATATTGAAAACTGCTGAATTGGACATCTCTAAAAATGCCAGGCCAAATGTATGGCACTAAATCAAGGTACATTGGTTGTTCTGAAGGCAACACATACTGTTGAGAGGTGACATTTGCTTGGTTTTTGTGGGGTGGGATCATATCGCCTGAGATACTGGACACAGTTTCTACATGTTTGCTATTTAGCAAGTGCTTCTGGTAAAAGATGATTCTTGTTTACATTTATTAGCTTGTTTTCTCTTTTGTTTGCTTGTTTTGTTTTCAAATGTTCCTCCTATTAATATGTCTTCTGGAACTGCCTGGCCTACTTTAGGCTAAAAATAGCCCTTGTTGCTACTGATGTAGCTCCACGCAAGTCACACAACACCCACACTAGGAAATAAAACCTCATGCCCTGCTAGGCTTCCCTGAAATGACAAGCAGGTCAGAAATCCATATTACCAAAAAGCAGGAGGAAAAACAAATCCTGCCTTCCTGCTCTGCTTCTACTAGGCTTGCTGATGATGCAAAGTGAGGAAACAGCAGAAAGGCGTGTTGGTGTTTTGGTTTCCCTCTGCCTGCTCCACATCTACAAAGGACAGTCGATGCCACTTCTTTTATGGAGAGATGTGAAAGGAAAGATGAAACTGCAGAGATGTGAAGCTGCAAAGAAGACATTTCATGTTAGCTTCCAAGCAGTCATTCTTCAAATTAACTTAACTTGATTGATCCTTTAGGTAAATATTGGTCTTTGGGTACACCAATGCTGCCCAAGCTGCAGTGTTGCTTAAATGAACAGGAATACCTCTCTCCCGCAACTGAGGTGTCTTCAGTGGGCTGTGCCTGTGCTCCTGATGTCTTACAAAGGAAAAGGGATCTAGACACACATTTTCCTCTGCATTGCAGCAGACAAAACTTAATACTTCTCAGCCTTAAGTTGATAACTTTGCACTACCTGCCTTCTTCTGTCCCTCAGTCCATGTGGTCCGTGACACACGCTGGTGAGACGCAAACCGTCTGGGCTTCCTGGTGACCTTGGGCAAGTCACCTCACTGCCGTGTGGCACTGTGCTCTCCAGCTGTGAAGTGGGGGGTAATGAAGTACCCAGAAACGCTTCCGCAGCTCCCTTAGCAACTGAGGATCGAAGCTCCATTGCTCCACAGATAAAAATTTGGGTTTCATGATTCACTCTAGCTCGTGGGTGCTATTTTTTCCCACTTTACAGTTAAGGCATGGTGGCAAAAGGACTTGTCACCCTTGCGGGAAGCCAGGGCTCTTTGCTCATTTGCAGTAGAGTAACTAACTGATGGGTCACCTTTTGTTTGCCCTCCCAGCGAGGGACCTGGCTTGCATGCGGAGAGTTGGGGCGGTACCGTTCTCACTCACAACAACGACACGTCTGTGACTTGGAGGCGAATCGGAGCCCGGCACAGAGTGAGCACAAGCTACTCTCGGTGTCCTCACGGAGCTCCCAAGGGGTAGCTTGTTGAGGAAAGGTTGTGTCGGCACCGAGAGCTCAGGGTGTCCCGGCAGCTCCTGCACGGCGAGGGCTGCTCGGGTGGGATGGGGCCACGCCGGGTTTTGCGGTGCGGGCCCCCAGCCCTGGGCAGCAGCCTCGGCCAGCAGCCCGGCCGGCCGCCTGCGCGGGCACGGCGAGGCACGGGGGAGGGAGGCTGCCAGCGAGGCCGGGGCCTGGGCCGGGCCTGGAGCCCGCCCGCTGCCACCGGCGTGCGCTGTGCCCCGGGCTGCGGGGTCCCCTAACCCCGAGCGCCCCTGGGCTGGGGGCACCGGCGCCCCTCGGCCTGCGCGCTTTTGCTCCCCGCCTTCGTTCTCCTGCCCCCGCCCTGGCTGGGGGCTGGGCAGCCCACCGCGGCGGTGCCGGCTGAAGCCGCCGGAGCTGCGCGCCCACGGCAGCGGGGGCCGGCGGGGCAGAGCGGGAGGGGGCTGCCGGAGCGCGTCCCGCCCCCGGACGGGTGGCAGCCTGGCGGGGGCCGAGTGCCAGGCAGCACGTCCCGGGGATGGGGAGGTCGCGCTGCCCCCCGCCCAGCGGCGTGCGGGAGCGGGGAAAGCCGCGGGGGCCGCCGCGGGGCCGGCGGCTCCGGCACGGGGTGGGGCTTGCGGGCGGCCGTGGGCTCGGCAGCGCCGGGCCGGGCGGAGGGGTCCGGGGCGCTCCCGGGGGGACCCCGCTGCCTCCATCTCTCCCCTTCATCCCTCCCTACCTCCCTCCCCCTCATCCCTCCCTTCCTCCCTCCCCTCCGCTCGCCCCTCCCCGGCCGGCGCCTGTCCCCTCCCTCCGCTCCGCAGCCGGGGCGGGGGGCTGCGAGCCGGGCCCGGCGCAGGGGGCGGCAGAGGCGGGGAGGCGGGCGGTGGGGCGGGAGCCGTGCCGGGTCTCCTCCGGGTGGCGTGCGGGAGAGCGGGGGCCGGGAGGGGGCGCGGAGGAAGCACCGGCAGCACCGGCAGCAGCGGCGCGGGAGAAGGGAGGGCGTCCCCGGCCGCCGCCGCTCCCCGCCGCGCCGAGGAGGGCGGGCGGACCACGATGCCCGGGTGGCGGGCGCTGCCCGCCCGCCCGCATGGAGACCGCCGCCCGTAGCGGGGCCGCCGCGCCGCACCGCGGGGTGAGCCGGGCCGGGCCGCGCCGGGCGGGTGCGGGGGGTCGGGCCGGGGGCTGCCCCTGCGGCGCCGCGGGGGGCCGGCGCCAGGCGGGGGCCGGGGCGGGCGCGCCGGGCGCCACGTGGCGAGCGGAGGGCGAGGGGCGGCTCGGCGGCGGCGCCGCGGCTCCCGTCGGGACGGCGCTTCCCCCCCCCCCCCCCCGGCGGAGGCGGCGGCGGCCCCGGCCCCGCCGCGGTGCTGCGGGCGCGCCCCTTCCCCGCGGGAGCCTCCCCCTGCGAGGGGGGTCGCTCCCGCCGCGGCGGGGCTGTGTAGCGGGCACCGGCGGGCCCGCGGGCCGGGGTCCCGGGGGAGCGAACCCCCGGCCCTCGCCCCAAGGCGCTGCCGGGGCGGCCCCGCACCGCCCGCGCGTCGGGAGCGAGACCGCGGGGGCTGTCTGTGCCCCGCGAGTGGGGACGGGGCGGTGATCCCCGCCAGCGCCACGGAGAGAGTCGGGGGTCGGTGAAGGCGGACACCATGTTTCTGTTACTCAATTCCCGACTGAGCTGTTCCCTCCCGGTCTCTGCCAGTGCTGCGGAGTTGGTAGTTGGGGACAAGGCTGCGTGCTGCAGCAGGGCGTGATGGATTCACTGCATGCAGGGAAAAGATGCTTTGGAGCAGAGATGCAAAAATGTCACTGTATGCAATGTCGCTGTCGGGTTTGGGCGTTTTGAGAGACACGGCCCGGAGTCTTTCTGCATCTCTAGAAAACCTAGGTGGTACCAAGAGGGAAAAAATGCAGCTGTCATTTAAAGCTTGCAGGTAGTGAGGTGAGATTTCCTAGCCGACATCTGAGGTTGTACAATAGTTCTCTTGATCTCTCTGGTTGAGTAGTAAAAAAAATAAATGGATAAGGGCAGCAATACTGGTCGTGCACGTGATGTGGTCTTTGTGGGGAAATGAGAACATCTGGGACAGAGCAGGGACTTAGGGTGACATCCTCCCTATTGCAAATGAGATGGGTATGGTGAGGAAGAGCAGAGGTCATGGCTCTGTGCTCATATTTCTACGTGTTTCTACTTGGGCACAAGGAATGAGTTTTTTTAAAACCTTTCAGTTCTGTACAATGGGCTCTTGTGCTTGACTTGGGAAAGCTTTCTGCAGAAGGGGTTACCCCTGAGGCAGAGGCTGCTGGGTGTGACTGCCCTCAACCTTTGAATTTCAAGGTCCAGTTTAGACTTAGGACATTGCTGTGGACCTCCCTTTTTTTTAAGTTATCTCACTACTCTCAGGTGTCATATTCTGGGGTCTATTTCTATAAATAAAGACTGGTAAGACCTTAGGAGAAGTCTTTTCTGCATTTGTCCATAGGTAAGTTTTAATGTACTGTACGGGAGGAGAACCTGCTTTGAAGGCAACACAGGAGGAAGAAGGACAAAATTTACATCAGCTGAGGATCAGTCAAGTACTGGGAGCTATGACAACAGCTCCCTACTACCTGCCCTTATTTATTTGTATTCCTTCCTCTCCTCCTCACCTCCCGTTGCTAGATCTCACGTGGCATATTTCAGTGTTGGTTTATGCTCACTCTGGGTGGAAAACCAGTGATGCTTAAAATCACGCTAAACCCATGTGTATCAGCAAGGATGATATTCAGTGCTATTTCTTCTTTGTGGGTGTGAACATGTTTCAGAATATGTAGACTTACTGGGCAAAACTGTGCTAGCTGTTGGTGCTTATTAACCTGTTTCAACATACACAATGAAAACAATGCTTTTTGTTTTTTTCTGATTGATGAGACGTCAGAGGAGAGAAAGAGCTGGTAGGGAACCGTATCGTTCATTCCTGAGCCATGCAGCCACATCGGGTTGGTTACAGAACGTATTGCTGGGTTTGTAATTGGAGACATATTTTGACGGAATTGAGAGAGTTCAGTAGCAGAAGAAGATTTTTGAATTTGCAGTTGCATCATAGCTGTCTTTATTTTTTTAATATTGTAACGTAATTTTCCTTGACAGCTTTGATCATCATTAAAAACTTTCCATTTTTGTTTTCTTTGCTCACTCTTCCCTGCCTCTTTGCTCAATGGTAGGAGTCTAGATTCACTTTGTTGTTTGGGGGGTTTTTTTTAAAATTGGAAAACACTTCCATAATTACTACTTCATTAGATAGTATGTCGGACTGAATAGCCTAACTTCCAGTGCTCTGATTTTGCTTCTTAGTAGTTTCAGCAGATAATATGACAGCATGGAGGAAGCGTTGTTTTTCCAGTTGTGTTCAGGAGGACCTATTGTGAATATCACTTTGACCGGGATTGTATTGTGGAATTGTCACTTATCATGGAACTAGGCTCTAAAGGTATGCAAACTTCTCTAATGGAAGACAGCTGAATACCAGCAATGCTTAAAAAAACCTTTTTTTTTTTTTAATCCACTAATGCTGGCCTGCTTGACTGGTTGAATTTATGGTGACAGACTAACACTTAAGTTGGTGACTCTTCAAGAGTAAGATCTATCTTCAAGACTGTTTTTCCCTGTCATTGTTTCCTGTAAATAAAGCCAGAACAAAGACAAAATCTGTAGCGCTGATGCCAGAGCCTTTGTGAGCTGCCCTCTTCTCTCTCTACTTGGTTTATACCAAGCAAATATGGATACATGGTCAATTCTCTGCTTTTTTCCACACAAGGGTGCTGAAATCAGCTGTAGCCACCTTGTTCTAAGAGACTGAAATCAGATTCAGGTTTTTTTTTTTGGCAGTGAGAGCACCCCTACTTGTGGCAGCTTAAGACTTGAAGCCTTTTCTTGGTTTTTAGTCCATTCTTTCCCGGGTAAGATTCTAATGTGAATTAAACTGGTTCCGTTTTGTTCTGTCAACTTGGTTGGCAGCCAGCAGGATAGTTCTTCAGAACATGCTGCATAGTGTATGTTGTGGCTCTGAATGGGGGTCTAAATTGTTTTGTGCTTTGAATTTCCCAACTCTGGAGGAAATCCACACTCTTCAGATAGCCTGGCTTGATGTTACATTGAGTTCTGCAGACTTAGCCCTGTACGCTTCACAGGCCGTGTTTTCTTCCTTTTTGGGATTTTCTTTCTCGCCTTTTTTTTTTTTTAATCGATCACAGGCAGAGAAGACTGGGTGCAAACATAGATCTGTACACCCAGTTTTCCTCTGAACACGCAGAGCTCTTGGGGTTTTTAATAGGCAAATATATTTATTGCTACCAGTGTGCAAAACTGGTGCTGCAGCTTGCTCACATACCCTCTCTTACCTATTTAGGCATTGTTTGCTGGATTTGCCTATTCAGGGTGAAACTTGCTTTTCAGTGGTGCTTTTCAGAAGTGCTTGCTTGGCAGCAGGTGAGATAGCCATTGTGAGTGGCATTGTTGTTCACGATGCATGTCCTGATTCTGAAAATCTCATGGTTTTGTTAAAATCATGCTGCCATCAATGTCTATTGGATGGCATAAACAAGGTTTGAAAAAGGCAGGCTACAGAATCACTAGCTACTCTGAGTAATCATTAGCTGAGTTGTTAGATATGGGGTCAACATTCACCCACTTCCTCCCTTTTTGGAAAACCTGCTCCATTGGTAGCCTGTACCCTATGCACTGTCAAAACAGTGCAGAACGGCCTGTGCTGGCAACAGTCGGGCCTGACAGTCAGTAGCTGCCGGAGACCCCAGTAACAGTGTGGGGGGAGCAGTTCCTTGCATTTGTAGGGGGTGAAGGGTGGCATCATTCCTATGGTACTCTTTGCTGTGCTCCCTTTTTTTTCTAAGAAGCAAGTGGATCACAGTGTCCATCCTTTTGAAATACAAGGAAACTTGCCTTACCCAAGTGGGTTTCTGTGTTCTGTTTGAATAGGTTCAAACTTTGCTAGTGCAGGGTGCAGGACATCCCGTGACAGTGTCTGGTGTGTCTTCTGCAGCTGCCATTCTTTCCGGTTATACTGAAAATCATGTGGGAGTGATTGAAGGCATAATTAGTTGGGAAGGGGTGGCCACATGCAGGGGAGTAGGGACAGAATGGGCTTATTTGTATAAGACAGTGTTTTGATGCGTTTTTCTGAAGGATTAATGCTGTGTTATTCTCATATCTTAACCAGAATGAGAATTAGCTTAAAGGCAGATCCACGTGCACAAATGTGCTAATCACTGATTTACCGTGTCCTCCAGGGATCTGAGGACCAGCATAAATGTAAAGGCATGCCATTTGTTGCCAACTAACAGAACTGTATCTGCCAGATAGAGGTTTAAAGTTACCCATGGGCTTGGACATCCTTTGCATTTGGAGTAGGGTTTCTGCTTTTCTTGTTTTAAAGGTCTCACTTTTATTCTTGATAATACAGGGTGGTTACCTTGCCACACATCCTCTACTCCTTTAAGCCATTTGTTTAATAGCCAATGCACCCCTCCTTTGATTTTAATTTTCTCTTTTTTGTACTCTAGCAAGTGGAGGGCCCATCCTTTGCTCAGAGGAGTTATTCTACGGAGGAGCAACATTTAGTGTCAGCGGCTCTTATTGATGACAAAGAGGGTTTGCAGAATTCATGGCAAATGTCTGTGAGACACTGACTCTATTACTGGCTCGGAGTCCATGATTGCATTCTCAGAAGGTGGAACTGATCTTAAAATTGAACTCTGCGCAGCTGCAAAACTGAACCTCATTCCTAAGCCTCTCTGAGGATGGATGTTGTATAATACTAAAGAATCATGTCTGAGTATCATGCCTGGTGTTCTTGGCATAGTCTTATCTGAGAGTGGACCTGAGTGCCTGCTTAGAGTTTGTCAGAGCTAATGGGTTTCTGGAGAAGCTGAGGGTTGGACCCTTTTAGAAGAACAGCCTTGTTCAGTAACTCAAATGGATGGGAGCATGAGATTTCAGCATGAATTTTCATAGATGTTTCTTGTTCTGCTTTTTACTGCTTTGCTGAGGCACCAGTGAATTCAGAATCCTGCTTCACCCTCCATCAGTTTAAATCAATCAAAAGGAGAGGAGGAGGAGAAAAAAATCCGACTTTGATGGAAACACACATACCGCGAAAGGCAGTTGTATCACATTTGTATTCTGCTGCATGCTTCTGTCACCCACGCCTGTAAAATACTCACTGACAACAAAATGAAGTACGTTTAATTTCCACATATACAATAATTTATTGTATTTGCTGAGTAATTACTGGTAGCTCTTTCACAGTAACTTATTTTTCTACTTATTCTAGCCTTTCTTCCATTCCTTGTGCATGGAGGAGAGTGTTTAATAACGCATGAACTGAAGAGAAACTCCGTTTGTATTAGTGTTCTTTAAAATTGTCTGAGATATTTAGCAAGAAACTTGAAAAATATAATTTCATAAAATGCAGCTGGGATTTTTGGAGCATCCCATGAGGACCATTTAAGGGAGAAAAGAAAGGTATTGAAAGAATGAAGAGCCATTCCAGAAGCGTGTTTTTCTTCCCTAAAGCACCTAAATGCACAATCCTTTGTGCTCAAAGCTTGTAATACCAATGAAACATGCTCAGTAACCTGTCAGAATAACACAGTTCTGATGGCAATGCCGTATTTGGATAAATGAAGCCAGAAGAACTGTTTACACAGTCTTGTGAAGGAATCTTGCCCTCTTGCAGAGCAAACCTACTATACAAACCCATGCCCTCTTATGCTAAAACTCTTTCTTACCTCAGTCCTGTTTGTAAAATGCCATGGCCATTCAGCAAACAGACCTGAGGACAAGCAAGGAAGGACAGCCTACAAGATGCAGGGCTGTGGGGTGATGGCCCCAGTAGAATGCAAAGTGCCCCAAAATGCCATTTGCTTCTAAGGACAGTGCCTGCAGGCTGCTCTGAGCACACCTGTGCTCCTGATGAAGATGTACCCTGGGGAGGTGTCTTACCAGTGACCGTGCTGGTAACACTGTTTACAGAAAAGGGAAAATACACGTGTGTGTTGAACAGGAGTGTTTGCACATCTTTTTGGTGTGACTTAGGGATGTCAGGAGGCTCAAAGTCTTTGCTAGGTTCCAGAACCATAGGCTGTAATCTACCAAGTTAAAAGTGGAACAGAATTTAAAGACCTGGCTGTAAAAAACTGTCAGTGGATCAATCTTTGCAACTGGGATATTTGGGGATTTGAGTTGCTGGTAGAAAGGGGTCCACCTTAGGAAGTATGTGATGAGAGTTGGTGTGTTTAAGAGTAGGACCAGGTCAGTCAGAAGACACCAGTCTCCAGCGTTATGCTTCTAACACTGGGCTGAGTCAAGGGAATTCCATGTCTCCCCAGTGCAAATGTAAGCCACAAACTTATAAAGGTTTCACATCCTTGCATCACTCAGAAAAATTAGTCTCTGTTATCTTGAGAATACAGTGAATGTTATTTGGAAAGACATGAGATGTTACACAATTTGTCAGTCATGAAAGCCATTAGGAGCAGGTAATGTCTTTTGGCAGATAAAATATCAGAAAAATAAAATACCATTTAAGAAACACCCAGCTTCCTCGGGCTTTCATTGAGACCCGACTACTTGCTGGCTGCACAGGGCTGTGTACTCCAAATGCAGCCACAGTATGCAGACAGAAAGTGGTGTCCTGGCTATGCGGTTGCAGGTTGGTTTTCTCTGCCAATGAGCATCAGACAGAGGTTAGCCCTTTGTAGCAGCCTGTGGTGTTGGGAAAACTAGAGGTAGGTCATGGGTCGTGCACTGCAACCACATCGCTACTGTGAGGCTGCCAAAAACACAAGAGAAAAATCATTGGTACATAATCACTTCAGGCACCGCTGCAGCAGTGAATGGAGAGAGCCATTGTTTATGTGGGGTTGTCACATATAGTACATCTGCTTCTGCTCTTTCGCATGCCCTGTGCTTGGAGCCAGTGACCCAGGTGTCTGATAAACAACCTGGAAATTTTCAGATATCTTCGGTTAGATGAGGACAGAGGCAAATGAAAGAAAATTGGAGGTTTGGTGGTACTCAGCTTGAGCTTTATACAAAAGCTGTGATGGCAGTGCAGAGATAGCATAAGGCCAGATTAATCTGTCCTGCCACCCATCCTAGAGGAGATGTAATTCACATAAGCAAAACAGCACCTGGCCCACCCACAGGCTGTCACTGAGCTCCGCTCGCTTGGGGGATATTGGAGCTGGACTGTGTATGACTTGCATCAGCTAACAGATTATGCAAGGCAGTTGCAGAATATAACTAATTCACAGGTGTTCAGCAAGCAAAGTGGTGTCTGTGCTACAAGGAATGATCTTTAAAGAGAAGCTGTTCAAGGAGTATATGCCAATCATTCACTTGTATGATTTGTATGAAAGTGGAGGAAATTTTGATTAGAACTGGCTGGTCTATGACTTTGTTTCCCTTATGCAGGCAGTTTCCATAGCAAAATAAAATTCTGGAACATACATATTTCTGCCAAAAATTACTCAGCTGTGAGGAGTTTTGGCCCAAAACATTGAGCAGAAATTATGCATAAAATTTTTTTTTGCTGTTGAGCTCTTTTTTGGAGGGTTTGTTTTATGTTTACTTAAAATCGCAAACATAAAAAGATCTACCATTTTGAATTGCATTAGGTTTTTTGTTTTCTTTATTTCCAGTTGAGAGTATGAGGATTTATCTGTTTTTCAGTGTTGTGTTAGTCTCTTGAGTTTGGCAGAGAAGATTCTACTTTTGACTTTGGTGTCTAGTGTAAGAGAAAGGACGTGGAGCTTGAAGTAGCAAAAAGAGATGAAGGATCCAGTGAAGATCCCCTATGTCTGCTAATTCTCTTTATATACATAACCGTGCTCATTAATTGGATTCTTACAGAGATTTTCCTGAGTTTATGGTTCTATGATGGAAATAAGCTGAAGTAGGAGAGCAAGGAACCATGAAGGAAATTGGTTTGGGTTGACCAAAGCTGTTTTTCTTGCTAACAGGAAGAAAACATGGCATCATTTCAGGTAAAATGAAACACTTTGTTTGCTCTGTAGCGCTGTTCTATCTCTTTATGGTTTACAGCTTCTTCTGTAACACACTTTTTTTCTAAAACCTGTAACAATCTTGTTGCCTAAGCATGACATCAGACCTCATTTCTGATAACCACAAGAGTCATGAATAAGCTATTTGCATGAAGAAATATTAATGCCAGGCTAAACAAAGAGTAGCAGAAAGAGTAACAGCAGCCCTAGCTGGAATGGCAAAAAATGAGTACAGTTCTTGTGCTCCTGCTGGCTTTGTCCTCTAAATAAGAATATATAGATCAAGGAAATGGTAAATAAACTTGCTGACATTTTCTCAATACTCATAGCTGTGCATTTCCTGGCACGATAGTCTGTATTTTCCAGTACATAATGATCTGCAATTAATTTGCAGTCACTTAACCAATCAAATGCTCATGTCTTTGGAATCAACACCACTAGGGTGCTCAAAGGTAAAACAAAGCTCTTATGAGATCAACTAATCCATTTTGAGAAGGAGCTCATCCTGTAATGTCTTTCAGCCCAGCAGCCCTATAAACATTCTTTCAGTGATGAAAAAAATTTTAATTATTGTCAGATAAGTGATCTTATTTGAAAATAATTAATATTGATAGTATTAATAGTTGACATAAACTGTATTCTGTCTCAGGTTAGACAAAGTCAACTTAGGAGTGGATGCTGGTACCATTCCTGGTGAGCTGGAGTTAAGACAAAGTTGGAATATGTTGTTCCTTCAGCACATGGGTTTGAAATTTGTATTACTCATGCATGTCTGGGATACTACCAATGCACAGATCATCATTACCCTAACTCACACTGTTGAACTGGGCTGTGGGAGATAGTTGCTTTGAAAATGGTTGTGTTGCTTGTCGCCACACTCCTGGCAGTAGCTGAAGATGTTAGTCCAAGATGTCAGTGCCCTGTTAGGACAGCACTGTCTCTTTGGTCTCCGGCTGATGCAGCATTGCAAAGAGAGACTGGCAGCGGAAGGGGAGAATGTGCCGCTTTCCCTAGGAGTATATGGCAGTGATGATGACACACACCCAGTGGCTGAAGTTTTCCGCTGCAGACTTCAGTTCAGCATTATCAGGCAGGAAATTTCTGACCAAATTTGCTTTTTTTTTAAAAGTATTTTAACAAGTTATTTTTTTATATGAGAAATAGCTACTGGCTACTAATTTAGGACAGACTGTTGGGTTTTTTTTTCTATTAAACTTCATTTGCTTACCAGAACTCACCTCGGCTAATGTACGACCCTGTCTTCCTCAGTCATTTCTTCTTGGGGAACTAACATCTTCATAGCACTTTCTTAAATTATTAATGTTGCCATGATTTTATAAGGGTAGGGCTTCATTTATCTTAAGAAGAATTCCTCCCCTGGCTTCATTTGTACAGCAGAGACAGTTTCTGCTGCTGTCAGAGACTTGGTCTGATGGATGTATCTCACAGTCCTTAAAGATGACTTAATCTGATCCCAAGTTATTCATGGGGATCTTGGCAGAATAACTCAGTGAAATGGCTTCACAGATCTGAAATACATGCACCAGAGAGCAGGCGTTTGGTTGCATTACTCCTTTTATGGGGCAGGAAAATATGCTTGTAAGTGCGAGTGACATGACTTCTAAAGAAGGAGGACTTCAAAAATGGTAATTGTTGAAAGAACAGAAAGACTTGTTGAGCAGAGGCTACTTTTCTTTATTTTTTTGATACCTATTTGTCTGGCTTCTAAATTCCTGGTGAGATAATGTTGATTCCTGATTCCAAGATGTTTGCCTTGGTATAGAGAGCTAGCAAAACAGCTGTTCAGCTTTAAATCCCATTACACAGGTCTCATACTAAATTTTACCGTGGAGTGCATGGCGAGCACACTTGCTATTTGTAACGCTGTGATGTGGAATGATTGTAAAAAATCTTACTGTATTGTGGAACAACAGAAAGCAATCATTTTAAAACTGCCATTCCTCTTCCTTGTTATTCAAGGTAGGGATAGATAGCCATAGCAAAATACTGAGCGTTACCGCTTTTGGAATTTCATTTAGCTTGGTGATCTTCAGCAGAAGCCAGTCAATGATGCACGTAATTAAAAAAACATAAAGGAAAAAGGGAAAAGTATTTACCTCTATTTTAAAGCATTCAACAGGGGAAATAGAAAGGCAGGAATAAAATCTACACTGTTTTGCGAGGAGAGGGAAATGAGTCAGGCAGTGTGTTAATCAGAACAGAGAGCACAGTGAGTGTTTCAGGTAAAGCTCATGTCAAACCACAGAAGAGAGAAGCACATTTTGATATTTTTGCATTCTGTGCCTCACTGAAGAGGTAGAGACAATACCTGCATGTGTTTCGATCAGCACTGAATGGCTCCATGGGCAGGCCGAAAGAGAGATGATAGGAGGTCAAGCTACTGGAGTCCTCCTAGACCTCAGCCCAGTGCTTTCTTTGTGTGGTGCTCTGTCCCTTGTCAGATCCTCCATCCTCTTGCAGTAGAAAAAGCCATTTTTTCTCCTCAGTCCATCCCCTTGTCTCTGAAGCCAGATGTGTGAGGTGTTCACCTCAGGACTCAAACCAGTCATGTTCACCTCCTTCATCCTCCTCGACAATATTTCATGTACTATGTGCTTTTAAGCCTTCAAACAATGCTGCTGGCAGATTTTGCTGATGAGTTGTGGAGCATAGGAGGTAATGGAAATAGTTCAGGTGAGTGACAGATGGGAATTAGAAACTAATCTTCAGAATTTCTTTCTCCTTCTACAATACTGTAGCAGAAGCAGTTAAAGCCCTGTTTTATCAGTTTGCTGTAAACAGTAGCTGAGCAGTCGAGCAGTGACAGCTTGCAAACAAATGCTGAGGTGCTGGGAGAGTGTAGCTGTTATCCTGAAAGTCATGCAAAGCTCCACATTTAATGTATGCATAGTGTATCAGTGAATGATGAATATGAGGTACCACAGATATAGCTGGACTTCCAGTGTGAGGGCAAGTGGTATGATATAAAGTGGACGTAGAGAAGGAAGGGAATTAAATGGTGTAAAGGTAGTGGTTCTGTGAGCGGAACCGTGAGCATCAGTTGTTGTTGACAAGGGTTACGGGAATGAGACTTGGTCTCGGTTGCTGTCCCGTTTTCTTTATACCTTCCAGTCTGAGAAGATGGGGTCTGTCTGGCATCTGTACTCATGCATATGTTAACACAGAACGTTGTGTTTCCAAACCAGTCCTATACTGCAGAGCTGTTACATCAGGATTAAGGCCATGCAGCTCCTTACCAGTGTGTCTACAGCACTTTTAGCTCTCCTCTGCTTCTGCACTTGGAACATGCTCTTGGTTTGACCTCCTCTGCAAACAGGCAGGGGGATTCATTCACCAGTCTTAACCACTGTAATGTATGTCTTGTCTCAGGAACATACTCTGAAAAAGCATCTAAGCTTTACAAGTATCTTCCAGAGAAGCATACAATTCTTTCCCCTCTCTTTCTGTCTATGCATAAAGGCACAGTTCATGGTACTGATCTGTTGACAATAGCCCAGTTTGTTGCAGCCAGTGGAGTTATACAGGTTTATAGCAGAGGATGGCATGTGTCATGTGAAAGGTGAAATATAACCCTGTGTAGGTAGCCTAGGTTTTATGTACTACACAGCATTAGGTGGATTGAGTGGGGTGAAATTAAGCCAAATGGAAAAGTAATGGAGTTTTTCTCTCATTTCTAGTTTGCTCAGGTTAAGCTGTGATTAATGCAGGCGCTCAAACTCCTTTGAATGGCTGTATTACTTGAAAAAATGTTCATTTTTTAGAAATCTTCATTCTACTAATGACATCTCAACTCCCATCTTACTCATTGTTACTGCCCTGAAAGCGAATAGAAACAAAAAATAAATTGCAAACTGAAATCTGTGGGTATCCATATTTCAAGTTAAATGCTAGATCTTGTTATGTCAAGTCATTCACATTTTGGAGAAGCTGTGCTGCAAGAGGTTTTTCAGACCACCTTTCTCCTTACTGTTGCAGTGTTTTTCATAAAATTTGGTAGAACTTTGATTCTCGTGAACTTAATGGCAAAGCTTCTGCTGATTCGGTGGGATCTAGTTTTGAGCCAGTATTTGCAAGTGCTGTAACCCCTGAACTTTAGCTATTTTTAAGCAACATAAAACTTATGCTGAAAATAAATAATTAAATAAAGGGACTATCTTGCCTTGATTTTAACTGTTTTCCAGGGAACATTTTCACAGTACAGTCCTGTGTTTATAAGTACTTACGCTGTGTCTGCTGACATGCAACAAACATGAATTTATTGAGGCATTTCTCTTCCAGCCAAATATTTGTCTGACTGTTTTGAGTCAGCCCTCAGTATATGCTCGTTTGTTTTTTTTCTGTCACCTTCCACTCTGCTTTGCTAGCCTCGTCTCCCAGTCTCACAACCTAATGGAAAGACAATCAAATCAAATTAGCTTCTCTGACACAAAAAAAAGATCTGGAGCTTTCTCAAATGTGTAGCCTTACATTGAAGTGCTGCTAACACCAAGGGACTTCTTCAGGAAGTTTCACTTCTTGGTGATTTGGTCCGAAAGCAAATGGTAGGGACATAAACTACCTTGACAGAAGTGGAAGGGATGAGTACTTCGATGCGCTTAGGTCATGAGCCTTTACCACTCTGTCTAGGGACTAGGAAGAAGCTGTAGTAGGTAAGCTTATTATCCTGCAGTCTGTCTCTGCCTGCTGAGCACCTGGAGGCTGCCACTGTCAGGTGGGATGTTGAGTGTGGTGTGTGACTGCTTTAATGCCTTTATACCAGTCACAATATCTGTGGTTGGAAGCACAGCTCCTCTGCTGAGTGGATACAGATCGGGCATCCAAGCTACTCACATTTCTGGTAACTCCCTGCCTAATGAGCATCATCCTGAAGAGGCTACCTGGGAAGATCAGTCACAATGTAGCCTTTCCGAGCTTGAAGAAGCCAGGGCCTTGAGATGGGTTGCTACTAGTGATGTTTTGCCTAGATGTGGACGTAAAGGAAGAGACTGAATAGAAGAGTCAAAAAGCTCTCGACAAAAGCAGTGGGCACGAAACTGAGAGACATTTGGCTAAGGAATGGTGTTTTTAGCATGCCTTTGACCATAGGACAGGCTTCCCTGACCCTGAAAGGTTCACATAATATAAAGAAAATTAGCCTAGAAATGAAAAGGAGTTAATTAAGATATTAGTTTCACTTCGCTACCCACTTATTACTATCATAGCCTAGCTGAGTTTGTTAATGAGATGTGCCAATTATAGCTGTTTTCTTTCTCAAAACTGTAGGAAAAAGAAAATATGTTTTAAGGTCAATTGCTTTGTCTTTTTTTTTAAAGAAGCTGTACTCATTTTTAGAATGGTTTTGAAAAACAGGTTTCAAGGAAAGGACAATTACTATGGTCAAAATAATAATAATTTAAAAAAAGCCAATTTTAGTATTCTTTTAATGCATGTATTTTTAAACCCAATACATTAAACTGAAATGTAGTTCCTTTCCATGCATGATGAAAAGGAAGAAATGGTAAGAATTTGAAATTTAGGAAAAAATGGGTATTATGTGAAATTTGATCACGTGCCATATAGTTTTCTATGATAGATTTTCTCTAACACAAGGGTGTGTTCCTAAGTAGCAGATTTTGTTTTCTATCGTATGGCTGCTGTGTTAGTGGACATCATTGTCATACTGCTCTTCACATGAACACGAAGTAGAAGTATTCACCAGTGGCAGTTAAATTGCTTCTCCTCTTGAAGGCCTGTGATCTTTGGATAAAAGGTGGGAGAATATCTCGACTCTCAAGTTTTTTTATCATCTCTACTGTTCCATGTGGGAATGTGTTTTCCCTTTTTGTCTGAAAGCCTGCTCTTTGACCTTTCTCTGGCAGCCCCACGAGGGCTAGCCCTGTGAATGTTGTTTTCTGCTGCCAGTCAAGATCTACAACCACAACTGCACACAAGCCTGACTGGACATGCAGGGCCATGCTCTACTGACACTTGCATCTGTATAATCTATTTGAAAGCTTGTAAAGAAGAGCAGAACTTGGCCCTTTGCATTCTCTAATGGATTCCACTTGCCTGTGCCATGGGATTTGTTCTGTCTCTGTTACAACCTCACCCTGAACCCTCTCACTGCTCTTACCTTCTGCCGTCTTTGAGTCTCTCTGAAAAGGCATCAAAGGTAACCTCTTCTGTCCTTCTCACTTCACAGTATGTTTATTGGTATTGTCCTTCTTTTAGAGTGATAGCAAAGCTAACATCTACAACATACCTCACTTACGGTGTGAAACATTCTGTTTCACCACAGTCACAGTGGGTGGTCTACAGGAGGCAGGTGAAGCAAAGTCTGGGTGCCCTTTGTTTCCCTAAACCCGTAAGAGTGACAGTGGCACCAGTGATGACTGTTTTGGTGATATACAGCTATCTCTCTGTAAAGAGCAGCAGTGCTCCTGCACCCTTTTCACCACCCCTAAAAACATTTCACAGGAAATACTCCTGCAGCCAGCCAGAAACTTAGAGGTGAGATTGTTTTTAGAAATGCAGTTTTTCAGAGAGTTCAAGTTTCTCAGTTACAGTTTCTATTAATTTCTTTGTGCCTGGGTATGCTCAGCATGCAACAGAGAGACGGATTAATATTTAGGGGTGGTCTTTACTGTCCTCCCCTCCTTGGCATTACTGTGCTCTGTTCTTCTGTGACTGCTGTCCAGACAAAGCCTCCTGTTTCACCCCAGTGTCCAGCAGCTAGCTCCAGTAGAAGCAGCTGCTTACAGTAGTGGCAGAAGGCTCAGAATGAAAGAGTTTTCACCCTGCTGCTTGGGTGGTTTTGATAGTGTCCCAAGAGGTGCCTCAAACCTGGTTCAGGTATATGTGTGAGGGCTGAAGTTGCTGGAGCGGCCTGTGGTACCTGCAGGTGGTTGTGTGCCAAGACGTGCAGTGCTACACAAAGTCACATGAGCTTGGGAGCTAGGGCTGCTGTAGTTGCGTTTATTTCCCTGGATGGGTGATGACACTAGAAAAAAGCTGATGAATGAACTCTACCCGTGACCTTTTTTGTGGCACTGCTGTAATGTTGTGTATCCACACAGGATAGTGGTGGGAGCCTTCGTCTGGGAGGTGGGAGAGCTGAGTATAAACTTCACCTGCCTGACACTGCTTGAATACAGGCCATCTGAAGGAAAGGCGTCATGCAGTGTGTGATTTGAGGTGGAAACAGAGCAGCCATATCTCCAAAACCCTTTCTCAGCTCCCCTTGCAGTTTCAGTGTGCTGTGAACATGCCCCTAGGCCACTGGTCCTGCTCATTAGGCAGGAGAACAGGTATATTGAGGACACTGCTCAAAGCAGCCCCAGCCCTAGAGCTGCTCCAAATGCATCTGCCTGTGAAACAAATGTGTTTGTAGGAATGGGAGCCCACTAGGCTGCAGCGCAGCTAAGCACAAGTTTTGAAGTGTGGGTCAAGAATTGGACCCCAGAGGCCTGCAGAGAGGATGTTTCCCAAGAGCATGGTGAGTGCAGGTGCCAGTCACCTAGAGGTGAATTTTGTCACGTGCTCAATCGTGATTTAAGCAGTCAGCAACAGGGTACAGCAGCCCTTGAAGGTCATCTGAATGCTATTTCTGGCCAAATTTGTTGTTTGACAGTGATGGCACTGCTGGGTGTTAAGAGATCAACCTTTGGCTTACAGTTCAACACACCTTGGACTGCATCAGACCCTTGAAGTCTAATTCCTTATGCTTGTTTAACTTTAAAATAAGTGTTTCCTCCTTTTGCCAAGCTTCATGACACGCATAGCTTTACAAGATAGCAAGTAGAAAAGCAGGTGGTTTGCTGCATCTGTGATGAGAACCTTCGGAAGGACAGGTAGCTAATTTTGTTGCTTGGCAAGGACTTGAAGTTTTTCAGTTAATTGATAAAGGCGCAAATCTCCATCAGGAACAAAGTCCTGGCTTCATTGAAGCTCTGCCCGTTTAACCAGTAGAGAGTACAGCCCTGAGGATCAAAGAGCTGTACCTGGCCATAACAGGTTTGTGAAGAAGAAGAAAGCAGATGTGGTAATATTTTGGTGAAAGGGAATGAGAAGGTTTGCAGGGAAGGTTTATGGCATTGGGTAAATTATTTATTATCCACTTCCTCAGCAATCTCCAAGGCATAACTGCTTGATTTAATCAGTTCTTTATCTTATTTGTCGCATGAGGTTGTTCATTTGGGTCATGATTTTGGAGGTTTCTGTGTTGTCTGAGCAAGACAGAGATAGGTAGTGTGGCATGCACTTGTAAGTACATAGATAATAATAAAACCTTGTTTCTGAACATAACCTTTTAGTATCATTCAGAAGCATACTTGTCATAAATTCTAAAAGCTGCTGCTCCATGTTCAGTCATCTTCTATAGTACACAGGGTTAAAAAACTGGTTTAAACCAACAGTGTTGTTGTTGCTGATGGAGTGGTGTTTTTGTAGAGCCCGTTGGCAAGAGGTGAAAGAAAATAACATGTTTCAGTGTGAAATACAAGCATTAACATCAGGTGAAGCCTTCTGTATAAGAAGATAAGCTAGGAAAACCAAATGGAGAGGATTTCATCCAGTGAGACTTAAGGTAATTGAGATTAGACCACTGACTCGCAGAGGGAACTGCATGACAAGATGCCACCTGGGGCCTGATATTTGATGTGCTGGTTCCTTCACCAGGTAGATGCCTGAGAGTGGTGGTATGCACTCAGGCTATTCTCAGTTGCAAAACAAATTCCATTTCTGAGATTCAGTATCTTGCTCTCTGTCCTGTCATTCTCTTTAGTCTTCTAACCATCCATCAGACTCATTAGATCCACTGAACTGCCTTATTCTCTCGGTCAGCTGTTTTATAGTCTCTATTCCAGATATCTGTTGCTGAAATTTGTTTTACATTGCTGTGTTGGAGTTGATTCCTGTTCCCAGCAGGGCTGACTTTAATCTCCATTATGTATACGAATTATGCTTGTAGTGAAATATATTACATTTTATATTACATATATTAAAAAAATATCTATATTACATTACATAACGTGTCATGTTAATGCATAGGTGAACTCCCATTGGCTCCCATGTGTATGCTCTGAGTCTTGACTGCGTGGATTTATCAAAACCAAACATAAAAATCTATATAAACAATAGACTGCTTTTTACTACTGTTATTTCCTTTAACTTCTTGGCCTTTTTTTTTCTAAACCATTATTTAAGCAGGTCTCTAAGATTATATTCTTAGTTGCAAAGAAGATCACAGAATCACAGAATGGTAGAGGTTGGGAGGGACCGCTGGAGATCATCTTGTCCAACCCCCTGCTTGAGCAGGCACACCCAGAGCAGGGGGCACAGGAACGCGTCCAGGTGGGGTTTGAATGTCTCCAGGGAAGGAGACTCCACACCGTCCCTGGGCAGCCTGTGCCACTGCTCTGGCACCCACACAGGGAAGGGGTTTTTTCTCATACTGCGGTGGAACTTCCTGTGTTCCAACCTGTGCCTGTTGCCCCTTGTCCTGTCCTTGGGCACCACTGAAAAGAGCCTAGTCCCATCGTCCTGACACCCACCCTTTAGCTATTTATAGGTATTGATGAAATCCCCCTATAGTCTTCTCTTCTCCAGGCTGAACAAACCCAAGTCTCTCAGCCTTTCCGCATAAAGGAGATGCTCCAACCCCCTGATCATCTTCGTAGCTCTCCGCTGGACTTGCTCAGGCACTTCCCTGTCCTTCTTAAAGTGGGGGACCCAAAACAGGACACAGTACTCCAAATGTGGTCTCACTAGGGCTGAGGAGAGGGGGAGGATAACCTCTCTCGATCTGCTGGGCACACTCCTTTTAATGCACACCAGGATATTGTTGGCCTTGTTGGCCACAAGGGCACATTGTTGGCTCATGGTCAGCTTGTTGTCCACCAGCACTCCCAGGTCCTTCTCAACAGAGCCACTTTCCAGCAGTTCAGCCCCCAGCCTGTCCTGGTGCCTGGGGTTGTTCCTCCCCACATGCAGGACCTTGCACTTGTTGAATTTCATGAGGTTGCCCTCGGCCCAGCTCTCCAGCCTGTCCAGGTCTCACTGGATGGCAGCACAGCCTTCTGGTGTATCAGCCGCTCCTCCCAGCTTGGTATCATCAGCAAACTTGCTGAGCTCACACTCGATCCCATCATCCAGGTGACTGATGAATATTTTGAACAGGACTGGACCCAGCACAGACCCCTGGGGAACATTGCTAGTGACAGGTCTCCATCCAGGCCTCATCTGCTGTGTTGATCACGACCCTCTGAGTTCTGTTGTTGAGCCAGTTCTCTGTCCACCTCAGTGTCCACTCATCCAACCCACACTTCCTTAGTTTGCCTGTGAGGATGCTGTGGGAGAAAGTGTAGAACGCCTTACTGAAGTCAAGATAGACAATATCCACTGCTCTCCCTTCATTGACCTAGACAGTCACACCATCACAGAAGGCTGTCAGGTTGGTGAAGCATGATCTTCCCTTGGTGAATCCATGTTGACTATTTCCGATAACCTTCTTGTCTACATACCTGGAGATGACTTCCAGGATGAACTGCTCCATCACCTTTCCAGGGATGGAGGTGAGGCTTAGTGGGCTATAGTTTCCTGGGTCCTCCTTCTTGCCCTTTTTGAAGACTGGAGTGACATTTGCTTTCCTCCAGTCCTCGGTCACCTCTCCTGTCCTCCACGACCTTTCAAAGATGATGGAGAGTGGCTCAGCAAGAACATCCGCCAGCTCCCTCAGCACTTGCAGGTGCATCCCATCAGGGCCCATGGATTTGTGAGGATCCAGTTTGCCTAGGTGATCTCTGACCCAGTCCTTCTCAACCAATGGTAAGTCTTCCTTTCTCCAGATTTTTTCTCTCTCTTCTGGGGCCTGGGATGCCTGAGGGCCAGCCTCAGCAGCAAAGACCAAGACAAAGAAGGCATTCAGTAACTCCGCCTTCTCTGCATCCTGCATCGCCAGGGCCCCTTCCTGGGTCAGCAGTGGGCCCACTGTG
Source organism: Phalacrocorax carbo (assembly GCF_963921805.1). Classification (NCBI taxonomy): domain Eukaryota; kingdom Metazoa; phylum Chordata; class Aves; order Suliformes; family Phalacrocoracidae; genus Phalacrocorax; species Phalacrocorax carbo. The sequence goes on from NC_087548.1 coordinate 75,417,144, forward strand.
TCCCCAGTCTTCCTTTTACTGCTGATGTGTTTACAGAAGCCTTTCTTGTTATCTGTTATGTGCCTTGCCAGATTTAATTCAAGTGGGCCTTGGCCTTCTTCGTTTCTGCATACCCCGACGAGATTCCTCTATTCCTCCCAAGTGCCCAGTGCCTTTTTCCACATACTGTGAACCTCTCTCTTCCATTTGAGTTTCTCTAGAAGCTCTTTGCTCATCCATGCGGGTCTCCTGGCTTCTCTGCCTGACTTCTTCCTCCAGGGGATGCACCAATCTTGAGGTCGGAGGAATTGGTCCTTGAAAACTGTCCAGCTCTGCCGGACCCTGCTGCCTTCCAGAGCCCTAGCCCATGGGATTCCTCCTAGCAGGTGTTTGAAGAGGCCAAAGTTGGCCCTCTTGAAGTCCAAGGTTGTGAGAGACATGTGAAAATGAGATGTGAAAAGAGAAGGCTATAAGCTCTGGTGACTTGCATAGTGTAGAGGTAGCCTAGGCTGTGTTTCCTGTTCTAGTTATGCTCAGATAGACCTGTGATACTCTACAGAAACTAGTTAAGTAGAAAACTGCACCTTGTTGTGCCTCTCCATTCCCTCATTCATACTTGGCTTAGCTGAGAAGAAAGGAGCTCTCAGGGAATGGTAATCTGTATCTGTCTGGGGGAAGGAAGAATAGATTTCAGAATAACGCCTTGCAACTTCAGGAATACAGGCTCAGCTCCTAACTCTACCTCTGACCTTGCAAAGTTGTGGGTGTCCTAGTCTTCTGATGGTAGTTGAAAGCTATCTTCATAGGTTTCGGCAGCTGAAAAAAGGAATTGCTACCACTACCTTAGCTTGCAGGCATTCATGAGGACACACAGAAGAGAGAACATCTTCATGCTCTACAGACGATAAGGAAGATGTCATTTTTTATTCTATCTTGGTAAACCTGTTAGCAGCAAGATTTTGCAGCTTATAGCTGCTAGATTTTGCACTGAGAACTTAAAGAGTTAGGACAGAGTTCTTTTTTTCTCAGCTGGATTTTCTTTGTCTCGCTGTTGCACATTCTCTAGGCCGTCTGTTATCAAGCATTGTCCCTGCAACTGTGAGTTAGAGAACTTGCATGATAAATTTCACTTTCCTTATGGTAACCGATGAATCCAACACCTGTAGCTTTAGAAAGAAGCCAGACTGTTAGGTAGTGTAGGGCATGTGGAATTGCAAAGTATTTGCAACACAAGCAGCAGAATCACAGGTTGGAAGGGACCTCAGGGATCATCTAGTCCAACCTTTCTAGGAAGAGCAGAGTCTAGACAAGGTGGCCCAGCACCCTCTCCAGACGACTCTTGAAGGTGTCCAACGTGGCCGAGTCAACCACGTCCCTGGGGAGATTATTCCAATGGTTGACTGTCCTCACTGTGAAAAATTTCCCTCTGGTGTCCAGTCAGAATCTCACCAAGACTAATTTCTGTCCATTCCCCCTTGTCCTCTCCTTGTGACGCCGTGTAAAAAGGGAGTCTCCAGCTTCTTTGTAGCTGCCCCTTAAGTACTGGTACATGGTGATGAGATCCCCTCTGAGCCTCCTTTTCTCAAGGCTGAACAAACCCAGCTCTACCAGCCTATCCTCGTATGGCAGCTTCCCAGTCCTTTGATCATCTTGGTGGCCCTTCTCTGGACCCCTTCCAGCCTGTCCACATCCTTTGTTCTCATCATCCAGAGTGCCACTCGTGGATGCATGCACAGACTGAAAGCCTATATTGGAAGCTGGATTTTTTTCCTGCCTGATAATTTTCTTCTGTCCTAGCAAATAGATGTTCATATCCCTGACAAGATGCAGATAAAAGCTAACTGCTTCTGCTGCCTGATCTCACAATGACTTTGCTTTAGTTGATGCTACTGCTCTGTCATATTCTTCCTTCTTGTCCCTCTGCTTCTTGCTCACAGAAACCACATATGCAAAACTCACTTCCTCTGTTGTTGAAGTGAGAATGCTATATGCAAGGTTTTTTAATGAATGCTGACAAGTGTTCTACACTGTTCAAAACTAAAAAGTCAGCCTTTCTGATGTAAAAATGATGTTTTGTGTAATGGCTTTTTAGAAGATAAATGTTTTGTTTTCTTTAGAAAGCATTCTCTTTAAAAACTGACCGTCTGAAAAACAGTTTCCATCTGCAGCTGCACTCATTTTCTGTGGTGGTCCAGACTTCTTAGCCAGACTACATGTATATAACGTAGTAAGGCATCCAGGAAAGGGTACCGCACTTCCTTGGAACAGCACATACACAGTACTTCTTTGTAACATTCTTTCGCCTCTGAACTGAAATGTCCAAGGACTTCCCAAGTTGGATGTGATTTCTGTGTACAGAGGAGAAAAGCAAGCATATTTTTACTAGGCTTTAATTCACTAGGGAGAGACAGGGAAATAGCTGAAGCAAATTCATCTTTGAATTGGAGGTGACATCCATGAAAAATATTTTGTGCTTTTTTTGCATGGGCAAGCTTTGCCTACCAATGTCTTCACAGCATTAATCACAACTAAAACGTTCTGCGGGAGACCTTCGCTCTATGTTAAGAAATGCTAATGAGGATATGGACTTAATGTTTTGTCGCTCTTCAGAGGGTTTGCTTGCTGAACACGGGAAGAAGGCTGTCAACAGATGGTTTTAATCCTTGAAATGAAGGAAGTACGTCCTGCTCATGAGATGTTTATATTATCTTGCTGTTAAGGGGCCATAAGCATGAGATCAGCAGCCACTAACATTTCCAGTGGCAGAAGAAGCAGGCAGCTTGTAAATGGCCTGACATGCAGCCAAAGGACCTGTCTATGCTTTTAGCCAGGATCTAGGTTAAGAAGAGCAGCCTTGTGTGCAAATTCAACCATAAGAGGGAACTGTGGTTTCATGTGGCGGTTGTGTGGTGGCACAGCAGGACTAGCAGTAATTGGATATCTTTGGTCTTCTGTCAGAGGGCATGCTGTTTTCCCTGTCCTGGGCAAGGGATGAAGGAGGTCAGCTCTGTGCAGGGAGTGCAGGGAGACCAAAATGTCCTTTATAGGGTTCTCAGGCTGCCTACCTGTGTGAACTCCTCTTGAGTGCAGTGATCCCTAGGACTCTGTGGAGAAACAAGTTTAATGTGTTTGCACATATGAAAGTGGTTTTGTTTTCTGGTGTTTTGTGTGCTTATGACTGGAGCTTGTGTACAATGCAGATCTAATTGCCATCCTCACCTTGTTCTTCAGATCACAGAAGGCCTGTACTTACAATCCACAGCTGGGAGTACGTAGTCACCTCTGGTGTGACCTCCTCATAAACAAATCCCAAATGATTTGAGGCCAGCCTGATTTACAGCCAAAGATCAAATCCCCAGACTGGAGCACTGTTTACTCTGTTTTTATCTCCACCCAGTTTCTGGTTTGCATTTGCAGTAGTAACAGGGTGACAAAAAAGATTTTCTTGTCTCTTATTCAAATATCAGTATGTCTGAAAAACTCTGTAAAAGTGTGTTTAAAGTCAGGCCTTTCAGATTAAACAATGGGAACTGAAATCTGTTTAGAAATGCTGTTTGTTGCAGACTCAGTCATGTGAGTGTGCAGAAGCCTGCCTATAGTCTTGGAGGCATTATTTCATCTGAACAGTGGCGAACAGTGGCAAACAGTGCTTTGGGGTTTGTGTTGCTACTTACTGCGCTCTCACTTGCGCATGTGCTAGAGCTTTGTCCGCAGGTTCTCTGAAGCATCCAGCCTTGGCCTAAGCTTCTTCACATAGCAACTGATGGTACAATTTGTATGGATGCCAGTAAATAAAGAGTTTAAGCCTAGTGCTGTAGAAAATCTTATGTAGGGAAGTATTGCCACAACAGCGAGGCATTGCCACTGTCAGAGTAGACTCTTGGATTCTTAACTATTCATAAGGGAAGACTCAACCAAGCACTCAGACATCAGACCAATGAGTGGAGAGAGAGAGAAATCTGAAATCCCTGCAGGGTAAGTGCAATAGCCAGCACAGTATTGTCAAAAGAAAGACCTCTGACAAAAAGTATTCATGGTCAAGTAATAGCATAAAATACTGTGGTGCTTGGAGTATGGCATACTGAGATGCTAAAAATAAGTTAAGTTTAACAGACTACTTGAACACATCATAACTTTAAACTTTGTGATGGTTGCACCAGACTTGAATGGGTGCATCAAAACCATGTTTGTTTCTTGAATTGCAAACTTTGTAAATGGCAGAGCTAGCAAAACCAAGGAGAGTGCTATCGTCTTCTGTTAGTTTTAACTGCCTTTTCTTTGAGAGTTAACACTGAGAGACATTTTATTAGTCATCCCTAGCTGTGGCTGAAAATTGGATTTGGTTTGAATGAAGAGTTCTTCAGGTCAGCCCAAACTCACTCGTCATGCAGTCTTACTCTTACTGTTGGGATCAGTCCAGGCACTCCATGCACTTGTATTGCAAATGATCTTGCCTTTAATACCACACAAGAGTCTTTTGTGCATAAAGCTGCAGTGTTAATCCATTCCTTGGCTTTTCAAGTAAGTGCTTGTTAGGAGGTGAAGAAGGCAGCCTGTTGCAATGTGAATCCTGAATAGAAGACGCCAGTTGCCTTGAAGTCAATGAATGAGGTCAAAAGCAAAACTTCCAGGCTCCTGTGCAGTCCTCATTAGGGCCGTACAGGCTTCGCAAGCCTCCATGGGTACAGGCCAGGCAGAGCAGCTGCCTCAGCAGTTGCAGCCCTTATTTTGTCCAGTTCTGCCTTCTCATACAAACCTGTTTACCTACTTGCTCATGGCAGCAATTTTTTTGTCAAATCCAGCAGCCGCACAGTGACCTGAGGAAATGTCTCTTCCTTAACAACAGAGACATAACTTTTTAGTTGCCTTTTTTCTTCTTGTTGAATATAGCTGAAACTCAGCATATTATGTCTTCGGCGTCAACAGAAAGGAAATTATCGTCTCTGCCTTGAAGACAAGTCACCTGTTTCTCCTTATTCAAGGGTAGTGCAATCTCCTCCGTCGTGCTGAGCTGAGAGAGAGAAATGAGGTTTTTGAGCCATCCCATCTCCAGCTTTGAGAAAGTTTGCCTGGGACGAGTGGATGGGGAATGGGAGATGGGTGAGAGGGCTGGGTCGGCAGTGGGGCGGGTTGCCTGCCCTCCTCTCCCTGCAAGCCCTGGCAGAGAGAAGGGGCATGAATCAATGTCCTCAAAACCTAAGGCCAGGGAGTTAGTAGGTCAGGAGCTGTCAATTCCTCCATTCCTACTGGGATCTGACCTAGGTGCAAAGAGCTGTGTGGTTTAGCTGACAAAAATGCGCTAACATCCCTTGCAAACAAGTCTTGCAACAGTCGGCTTGATTTTTTCCTTCTGCTCTCCCCCTCAATTGCATCCTTTGTAATATCTAGATAAATCTGTGTCAGTTTCAGCTCAGTTTCAGGATCTCTGCTGAAGGGAGATCAATATCAGTGTCTCTGCTGGGGGATGCTCAGGGCCGGTCATGGCCGGTTCCAGGCAGCTCCAGCCCTTCAGCCACTGGTGCAGCTGCCAAAACATGGAAGAAAGGCAAAAATTCTAGAGGAGTGGAGAAGTGAGGAGACAAGAGTGAAGACAGGAGGGGGAAGAGCAAGGAGGGGCAGGTGGTGCTGAGCAGCACCTGGAGCAGGAGCAGACCTGCCCGGCCGCCTGTGGAGACCCCCGTCGGGGCAGTTTTCCTGACGGGTACTGCAGCCTGAGGGGAGAGCCCAGAGCAGGGGGAAAGTGTAAGTGGGAAGGAGCGGCAGAGAGAAACCGCCATGTTCTGATGACCCTGTGCTGCTCCTGTGGGGGGCGTGCAGAGAAGGTGTTTGTGTCTCACTACCTGAGTCTATTTTACCTGGCAATAAATCAAATTAATTTCCCCCCAAGGCAAGTCTGTTTTGCCAGCCACAATAACTGGTAAACAATCTCCTTGTCTTTGCCTTGACCCATGAGGTTTCTCATCCTATTTTCTCCCCCATCCTGCTGAAGAGGGGGAGCAATTGAGAGGCTGGATGGGAATTTGGCCCTTGGCCAAGGTTAACCCACCACAATACTCTGCCAAGGAAGCAGCTTTAATTCTAAATAAATATTTCTTTCATTCTTTGGGGCTCTGGTAGGACACTATAAAAATGTTATTTCAAATTTTCTTTAGAAGTAGGAAAAAATAATCTTAACCACGCAAAAACATGGTGAACTGCTATGCAAATCCCAGAGGATATGGTTCTGTCCTCAGCTGTGTGAGGAAAGCCAGAGTAGTTGATCTCAATCATCTGCCCTGGCTCTTGAAATCAAAACTTCTGACCAGTGGCTGCCCTGAAAAACGGTAGTAAAGGCTGTCCAGGCCTTCAGGGGGAAAAGGCTTATTACTTATTTATGTGAAGCTCTTTGTCAAAAGTGCTTAAGGATTCTGTGAACACGGGGACCACAGAGGTAAAATTCAGCCCCTTTTCCCAAACAGTTTGTGGTCACAGGTAGCATTTCCCCAATTATTCTGGTCATGAGGTCACTCTTGGGAACAGGCTGGCCATGTTGACCAGATGTATCTCCCTAAGAGAAATCTTCTTCAGCACCTTCCTAACATCTGAGAAACGACCCTTGCTGATTCCTGGTATAGGGGTCACTGGGGTTCCCTCCCCCCCCCCCCCCCCCTTTTTTTTTTTGTAAAGAAAAAGAACCCTTCTTTTAGGTATTCTTGTAAGAATCTGACTCACAAGAAAAATACCCTGAAATCAGAAGAGGCTTAAAAACAGATTGTGCCTTTTTATAATGCAGGGTTAGACACAAAGCAAGCAGTAACTTTTTAAAGGCGTACTTGCTCAGAGCGATTAATTTTTCCCCCCTGCATCTGCCAGGCTACGTCCTGGTTAAGAGAAGCTCTGTACTCTCATCTGTGCTAGAGAACAACATATAGACACTGTAATTATTGTGTTACTCTGCACCCAGAGGAGGCCTGTAAATAGATCTTGATTCAGGCAGTGATGCATGTCTAAATGCAGGCTCTGCGGTCTCTCCCATTTACCCTTTGGCTATGTTGCAGCGTGTCCTTTTGCAATGTCAATTACAGACAGTCTCTCAGAGCTCGCACGTGGAAGCAGAAGAAGTATGTAATCCTAGTGAGAGATGTGGGTTTTCTGCCAGGTGCCTGTCTGTATAGTCACCTACAAGCCTGCTGTCGTACTCTATATTGCTAGTACATAACCCTTTGAAATACCTGGTTTCAGCTTGCACACATACACACAAATCCGCTAACGGCCTCTATCAAAGTGCAAATTTCCAGAAGAGGTACAAAGTTTCTTGATAGTTGATGATGATAATATACTATTTCAATCAAGAGAGAGTTCAAAGGGGACTGCTAAATATCTCAGCAACCCCTCTTTAGATACAATGATAATAGAAACTTTTTCACTGAGAGACAAAAAAGAGCAGAACGGCTGTAAATTGCAGTGATGTTGTAAAGGAATAGCAATAGGACATTGCTGTCTTCTTAAGCTACTAGAAAATAGTAACTTATTCTGGTCTCAAACACAGCTCAGGTCTCTAATCCTTTTCATTTCATTATCCTTGCTGAGCAAAAGATAAAGCAATTTCAAATTTCAAAACAGATCCCCTGCTGTCAGACAGGGGTAATGCCTTCTCAAATCTAAAGTGGAACATGCTTTAAGTGGGTCACACTTTATCTTCAGACTTTGCTTGCCTTCAAATGCCAAGTTGGGCACCTGCCCCTACCCCTCTGTTGTTAAAAGACTCCATGTGGAGAAGCTTTTGCATCTGTCTGAGAAGGTGAAATCAGACTGGGATGTCAAGACTTTTTTTTATTTTTAGTTATATTTGAAGGCCAGCACAGCACATTAAAAGGTCTCTTGGTGTTCATATTTCAGTCCTTTCAACAACACTGTAATGGAGTTGAGAAGTTCTATGAAAGTATGATAAGACGCCTTTTGAAATGGGCATGATTGTTGAATGACAACAGGAAATACAGTCAACTGTCATTATATTCAATCTTGCATTGTTGTTTTTTTTTTCTGTTGGGAAGGGGTAATGCATAACGCCAGGTTAGGAACAAGCATTATTGTGTTTTCAAGGCGGTAGTGAACTGGCTGTTTTTAATCTGATCATTGGTAGTGATTCAGCTTGTTCTTAGAGTATAATCCTTTCTTCTTTTTAGCTTTGTTTCCATGCAGAAGAGACATATCTGGCTTTGAGAAATTTGCAAGTCCATATACATAGCATGTAAAGCATAGTACTCCCATTGCATTGCTTTTGTTCAGACTTCAACAGAAAAGAAACCACAGAGTACTTTCAAATCCTGCATAAAAAGGCATTATATAAAAACAGTTTTAAGATTAGTCTGCCCTTGCCAAAAAGAGTTTTGAAAATCTGTTTTACCTTTAATAAATTCTGGTTTTTTTTTTTTTTTTTTCCTTTCAGTGAACACTAAAACGTATTGGAGATTGTTCTAAACTGAACCAAACAGAGCGTCAGCCTTCGGTAAAAGTGCTAAGAGATCCAGGTATAACTCCGGTTATTTTTGTGACGCTATCATTGATTTTAGTGGGTGTTTTGTACAGTAACTGAAAGGTATATCATGACCTGGAAGGAGTGAGTTACAGCCTTGCTATTGCTAGATGTAGGCAGCTGCCTGATCTTAGGCTGCTGCAAAAAGCCCAGTACTAGACCTGCTAATCTCATCTCATGTCAGAACAGTAACTGACTGTGATGGGTTCAGTTGTGAGTTCAGGTCCCATCAAAAGAAAAGCAAAGTAGTGCAAATGTCCATTTAATTTCTGAGTTATGGATAGGTGAAATCTTGACTTTTTCTTCATTTTGCCTTAAAACAGGAGGAATATTTTCTTCTTGTTCAGGTTTGTCACATGAAGAATTAGTTAAGGGGGACAAACTTTTTAACTTAAAAATCTTTCTTATTGGAAAATGGATCCACAGCTGTGTCTTCTAGTTCTTCAGAAAGCCATGCCTCTTTTGTGTCTCTTCCTAGTTTTCTTAGAAAGAAAATCATCTTACTCTGTATCATGGAAGAGATGCAGTACAACTAGCTTAAGGTTGCATTTGTAGTTTAAATATTTTTCCAGGCAAATGACCAGATTAGCCAAAAAGAGTGGGATTTTTGTCTGACAATGGCCTTACTCTTTTGTGTTTGCTGTTTCTGTAATATGAATTAATAATTCTGAGCTTTTGTGTTTGTGTCTGTATTGACTTTGAGACCCTTATTTTGTCCAAGCTGATCATCTAATTTTCAGGAATGCATATGTTGCTAAACTTCAGAAAGAGCAACCACAGTAAAAAGTCCTTGAGCACCAGTAAGAAGCAAGGGAAAAGCTACATGCTTTGTCGACCTCCCTAAAGGAGAAATTGCTTGTGATCAAGGAAGAGGCAGGCTGTGTTTATGGTTCTAGACTGAAATACGGTTTTTCATCTTCCCTTTGGAAATTAAACACCTGGGGAACAAATCATCTCTGCCTGCTCCCTCTAAGGACAGGCCTCATACAAGAAACCTCTCCAAGGTCTACTAAGAAATGAATCATTCATAGGCAGGAGATTTGTCCTCACCTCTTCCATTTCGTTGCTTTCTCCAGCTCTTGATTTCAGCCCCAGCTGCCCTGTTGTGTCACTTGCAGCTTGATGGCACTGCTTTGCCTCAAGTACCACAGGGGGAAAGTACATCTCAAAATACACTCCTCTGTGCTCATCCTGTCCCCCAGGAAATGTAGTGCAATCCCCTTGTCCTCATACCCACTCCTTGTTGCTTCAGGTGTGGGTTCATGCAGGCCAGTGCAATACCTTGGTGACTCACTGGGGTAATACCATGCATATGCTTCAGTCCTGCCTCTGTGTCGTAGGAGGAAGGAATTTTTAACTTGGGGTTGGTTCTTATGCTCAGGTTTAAGCAATATAATTTTGAGCCAGGGCTGTTGAAATAGAAAGGGGGAGAAAAGAGGATTTTGTGTATTTATGTATAGTTAACTTAGTCTTTCATATTTCACTTCAATAAGGGAAAAAAATCTATATAGTTTATATAATATTTCTGGGCAGGTTATACATTCTTGGTTTCATTTGGGCATAGTACACTGGATCTTGTGAATGGTGCTTCCATGGGTATTACCTGACAGTTGGGTAAAATACCTTTGATGGGGTGGATAAATTATATTATAGCAGGAAGATAAAATACAGTAGAATGGCTGTTCTGAGAAAACAAAAAAAAAAATTTATTTTGAAAATGACAATTTTTACTACATATCCTCTTTGGCCACTGCAGGACAAGCAAATGAAGCCAACAATGGCATCTGCTGCTAGACTCACAATGCGACTCTCGCAACCAGGAACAAAATCCTTTCTTTTACAATGTGTCGAGTAGGTACCTCGTACTTTTTAATTTTCTATTAATATGGTAAAGTGTAGCGTATTGGGAATGGTTCTTGTAGACAAGGTAAAGCAGTTGAGGCAATGCTGGAAGTAAAGCACATTACCAAAGCAAAAAACCAGCAGAAGACAGAGGTCTGCAAAGTGTAAATTCTTTGTAAGCTGCACAGATGGCCCAGCCTCTCAGCAGCAGCAGGATGGGAACAATACTGTGTTTCCTTAGGGTGCAAACAATGATGACAGCCTTCTTCAGTCCTTAAACCAGGCTGAGGAGCAGCCCTGAAGGGGTACCCATTGCAGGCTGGGAGGGTAAGGAATGCAGTCAGTGCAGTGTGAATGCTTTCACAAAGCAGGTGTAATTAACAGCTTTGATATTTATGGACCTTGTTAATGAACTGTAATGATGAACTGCAGTTCAACAAATTTCCAGTAGCCTATAATGCAGCAATAGCAAACAAATCTGTATGACTTCTGGTTTGTGAGAGTTGTCTAGCCTTTGTCTGAGGAAGTTAGACTTTGGCAGTATGCTGTATGCTGTAGTCTCTTCATGATGAATATGCTTTGGGCACTGTGCCAGGATGTAATTATTCAATATGATGAAGTAGAATCCTATCTATTTATCCTGTTTATGCTTCAAAACTCATCCTTTCATTTTATTTTCCCACATGCCAAATGAAATTTAATATGTGTTGGTATTTGAATATAATACTACAGTTCATGGTATTAAATTATACAAAAATGTTTGCAGATTATAAGCTCATTGCACACTGTCTTTGAAATGCCTCAGTGAAAAAAGAAAAAAAGGAGGTCTGTTGTTACTAATGGGTCCATGTAGAAAGAAAAAAACCATGTCTCACACCAGTGAACTAACAGGTGGCTTAATAGGGCCATGATCTGAAACAGGACAGATGAGGAGAATACATTGATTAAAATCAGCAGTTTCACTCAGTAAATACAATAGCTTAGGAACAACATGGTTTGTTTTAACTAGAATGGGGCTTTACATTCTTTACCGATTACAGAATTACTTTTTCAGAATGTAGAAAGTTGCTGACACTTGAAAACGAAACAGCATGGAGCATGATCTGGATGCACTTTGTGAGAAGCTGCCTTCGCTAGTTTTGGTACAGCAATTTTTGGTCACAGTTAATCTGAACTCTTTTGTCTGATTGCAAAATGACTGTTAGTGTGAATAGGCACTTTATCTAGTGCACGCTTTGCAAAGATTTATTTTCCTTTGTTTGATGGAGAATACAGCAAAATAACTTTAACATAGCATGAAGGAACTGAGTTTTGTTCAAATACATGGGAAGGCATCTGTGAGAAAATTAATCCCAAGTCACTTAAGTGAATGAGTTGATATTATGTCTCTTAGTCACTTTTGGCAGTACCTTACTCAGTAGGTTGTTCCATCAAGAATTCCCACTGAGTCCGGTTTTACTCAGGATGTCACAGTCTGGCCATTACCCGCTTAGACTTGAGTATTTACAATAATTTAGGAATACAGTAAAATTAGCGTTTCACACCTTGAGGCCAGTGTAACCTGTCCTGCACTGTCACTTGCCTTTAATTCAGTGTCTGAACAGGGAGCAAGATGAGTTTGGGTCATATAACTGAAGAGAAACATCAGAAAATTGTGCTGTTCCATGAGCTGGACAGACAAGTTACTGATCCAAGTACAGAGGTAGTCTTAACTGGACCAAAGAAAGAGGGAATAGCTGTATAAGGTGGTGTTTTCTTTGGGGTTGTTTTTTCCCCCTACCCCACAAGGTTTTGTGAGGCATTTTGGAAAGAAGGGAGCCTGTGTATTTTATTTTTTTTTAAATCTGACTGCAATTTAAAGGCTGGTACAATACAGAACATATACTGCGTATCCATGTTTCTTCTCAGTATGGTATGAATTTTTTTCAGCTTGAGCAAGAGCTTCTCTTCATGCTGTCACAACTTACCCTTTTAACTTTGGTGGTTGTCTCTGGTGTCAGACGAGATAGCAGCAGTCACATAAGCAGGGCTACAAAGGACTTGCTTCCTCTGTTCCTTTTTTTGCAGCAATGTAGCCCCTGTAATGGGTCACAAGAAGCCTTGTTCTGCAGTGATGTTGTTGACTACTCTGAATTTTCTAATAAAAGAGCTTGGAAAAAAAGCATCTTACCATCCTTTAAGAGATCTGTAGTGAAGAAAAAGAGTTTGGTATTTTTTAGTATGCCAAAGCGCACACAACCACTTGGATGTGCTTCACTCGGCCTTATGGGAGTTGAGTAGCTGTAGCCTAGAGTCGTAATGCGGTTTTTCTTTTTGTCTGAGGGATAACAGTGAGGTGTCTAGCTTGCATAATTCTTTGGATGAGTTTCTTTCAAATTAAAAATGCTGAATTATGGAAAATAATATGTCATTAAGTAGGTCTGTCTGTGTAGTGCTGGGGGTGGGAACAGATATGGACTTTCCGGTCTTGTGTCTCAGATGCATGGAAAGAACAGACCTTCTAGAAGTGCATAGCATTGATTTTGAGAGCATTGACCTCTACCTGGAGAGGTGAAAGACTTGTGCATTGGTTTGCTTCCCCAGCAGCAGCAGGTGTCCAGCAGTTGCACAGACAAGAGGATTCAAGGCAGGCAGGAACTCCCAGAGGCTGCTGTTGCTGGATTAGCAGCCTAAACAGGTGTGAGCCTGAAGATACTTGGTTGTGTTTTTCACCAGCTGGGTTGTTTTTTATTCAAATGCATTATAGAAAATGTGCCAGCCCAACCGTTTCCATGGAATGCCAAACAAGTTGGAAAACAGAGGCTTAGCAGAGGGATCGGTAAATAAATGTGTTCAAGAGCTTCGTCATCAAGGGTCAAATACGCAGAGCTGATGGATTATTCATTTTCCTTTGTCAAATGTAGAGCTGTTTTTCTAAATAAATAGCCACTTCTTTGTATTGTAAGGGCCATGCAAATCTGAACACTGTGGTATTTAGCAAATTCCACTGGCTTTTCTTTCACTGGCTTTCTGGAGAAGACGTCTCTCCTCTCTAGAAGGGTGAGGCATGCTGTCTCTCCACTTGTGGAAACAAAGTGCTTCCAGTGGAGCTGTTAAGAACCCTGCTCCCTTAAATCCAAAACATTTAATGAGATACTTTGGCATCAGATGAGCTTTATTGTAATATACTTTACAATTGGTCTCTTCTGACTAGGGATCAAGGGAGAAGAAATTCTCTGTGAGTGAATATATGATGCTGAACTTCTGGACCTGAAAATGGGCTATTTTAAGAAAATTGCATCTTGAAGACGTGCAATTTCCAATACAAAATGAAAACACAAGTTTACTGTTTTGCCAGGATACCTTTGGCAGTTCTGTTTCTTGATGGATATTGGAGAATCCTAGCCGTTTTACCTCTTGTTGTGCTGTGGAATCTGATATGAGATAGAGAATCCTCCAGTACAGAAGGAATGGGAGATCACAATATGGAGCAATGCTATAACACAAACATTGTATGCAAATACCACAGTGTGAAAAAAGTTCCTTGAGTAAGTCAGAAGTGAATATAAACAGAACAAAAAAAAACACGTAGAGATCTCAGAAAGACAGCTTTTTGAATTATTAATGTATAAAGTAAAATGCTAAGTCAGATAAAATTTTCAGGCCCTTAGATTTTCAGTGCAGCTTAAAATTTCAAAAACATCATCCTTCTTAACCTCTCTAAAGATGTGAAAATCCTGCAGTGACTCATAAGAATTAATAGCAAAATTTGCTTGGTGTTCGCATTTTCATATGGGATCCCATCTTTTGAGTTCAGTCTCATATTATACAGATGAGGAGTGGTAAGGGGTTGCTTTTAATTCTGAGTAATGTGCCTTTAATGCTGTTCTACACATAAGGTTTGAGCCCTGTAGTGAAGCTGGGAATTATGGGGTCTAGCTGTAGAATAAATACCTAGAAAGATTAATTCTTTGTGTTCTAAAATTGTTAACTACAGCATTTCCATGTTTACTGCTGAGTTTCTTGCATTGTTAGCAAGAGGCATTTCTGGGAAGCTCCACACTGCCAGAAGCAGTTGTTTCTGGAAGCACTGTATTTAGGATTTCACTGGATGTGGTTGATACCTTGATCAAGTGTAGCCTCATCAGCTGACAGGTATTTTCTACAGAGGAAGCAGCACTGTTGTGCTGAATATAGTCCTGTTGTGATAGCTGTTTTTCCAACGGATTTCAGCAGGCTCAGGAAATGTCTGTTGTGTGGTGACCTGTGCAATCAATGGCATCCTTTTCAAAATGTCAGCATCTGTTTCAGACCTGAAAAAAACCTTTGTGTTCTAATTGCAATTGCATAACTAACAGAAATGAATCGATTTGTTGTTCAGAAATTCCACTTGGAAACAACGATACGACTTTTCAAAATGAATTGGCTTTAAAAAGTAAAAGGGGATTGCATGTTGCTGTATCCAGAAGTGATTTACCAGGTACGCAAATGTACTTACACAATTGCTCTGACTTTTATAGAGAATCTTAATAAAGATAGACTCCAGTGCATCTAATTACTGTGTCTAGTGGTTCTTAAGATGGTGAGCTGACTGCAAGCATAGCTGCCAGAAGTCAAAAGTTCTTTTTTTGTTTTCCACTCTTAAGTTCTCCTTTTACCTGACTAATATAAACTTGCTTTTTACACCTTCTATATCCTATTTAGTCGGGGAGGTCAATAGGCTTATGTGGCTATAAATGAAGATTATTATTTGAAAGATTTGTGATACTGATTGTCATTTGGTTGCCTACCAACCACATTTGAAACTGAGTCTTAGAATTTACAGACAGCAACTTAAGATGATAAGTGAGTCTTTAGGGTGAAAAATCTTCCATCTTCATTTTTCTAAAGAGATATGTGCAAAATGTTTATTATTTACTAACGTCTGCTTAGTTAAAACTGTCAGAGGCAATTCAGGGATAAGAACGCAGAGGATGGAATGGCAGCTAGCATGTTCATTTTTACAGGAATGTATACCAAAAATCTAAATTTTTTTTGAAACTTTTGTAATTTTTCCTGAAATAAGAACAAAGTTGGAATGCCATTCAATCCGTTGTGATCTTTGGGGATTTTTTTTCCAGTCACTGTATTTATTGTATTTTTTCCACTGTTACCTTTTTCACTTTACTAGAGAGCTGTGATTTAAGGAAGAATGCACAATAAAGGTGAAAAAGATTAAACAAAAAGTCAGCAAGTGAAAGACATTTTTCACAAAATTGTTTGGTAAAAATTTCCCAAAATATAAATATTTTTTTCCACACCAGCAAGAAATGGCAGGCCTTCAAATTTCTGAGGAAAAATTGAGGAAAATTTGATGAAAGCCTGTTCGAAATTTTCTTCCCCACCTTTTTCTTTGTTTGGAAAACTTTCTGGACAATACTTGAGCTGTACAAACTGGTAGTCTGAAAGTAAAG
The DNA here is from genome assembly GCF_963921805.1 of Phalacrocorax carbo. Classification (NCBI taxonomy): domain Eukaryota; kingdom Metazoa; phylum Chordata; class Aves; order Suliformes; family Phalacrocoracidae; genus Phalacrocorax; species Phalacrocorax carbo. Next base: position 75,432,912 of record NC_087548.1, read on the forward strand.
ATATAGGTAAAGAGCAGCATTGAGTTCATCCAGTTGCCATCCCCAGGCTGGCAACTCAACATATGAACATGTGAATATCATATTTGTTGGAAATAAGTGTGACAAAACTGTGTGGGAGATCTCACAGAAGAGAAAGGCTGTATTTATTTACAAAACCTCTGAGTAAGTTGATTTTACTTGCATTCATTCTCTCATAGTTTTCATTTACTCACATTCTCACACCCATTTATTTGCAGGCACCAAGACCTGCGTTCCGAGTAGTCTGTCCAGCACCACTTGCGTGCAATACACAGGACAAGGGCAGCCAGTGTCTGACATTGCTTTATGTCCCCGGGATCCTTCTGGACTGGAGACAACACAGTGGGTTTGGGACAGGTCTTTCATAGCCTGTAGGAGGCTGCGCTTACTATGGAAATATCCTATGCATTAGGATGTTACTTCCTGTGGTTTTATTAATCTCAAAGAAGGTTGCTGCTCATTGTTTGTTTTACCTTTTTTGTTTTAGAATATTTGCCGGTTTCTGTGGTAGGGTGTTGGAAAGAAATTCTTCAATTATTGGAGAAATGACATAGGCAATATTGCTCAGTCCTGTTGCCATCTTCCTGATGTGGAGGTCATTGGTGCTGTGGTTTGCCAGGGTGTGACCTTCTGGGCTGGGTAGAAGGAATGTGTTCCCCACTTTTGCTTCTGGAATTCATGTCCACTCTTGCCAGTACAGGTTTTCCTTTTGCTTATTCCTGTCTATCCAGGCACACACATTTATATTCTTATGTCATATATGCTAACCTTAATGCTTCTGTTACGCATCCAGATAACACTCAGTCTAGCTGGCTGCCTCACAGCTCTGTTGGTACACCAGTTACTGCACTGCTTCCCAAACTTTTCTAAATCAGAGCATTAAATAGATTGTTCCCTTCCTCCTTCCCACTTCTTTCTCATGGTATAATCCTTTTCCAGAACGTTGTAATTTAAGAGAGTGCTGTGTCTGGAGCTCTGAAAGCATTTAACAGCTCTGACTTGTGAAGTATCCACATCTTAATTTACAGGCGTATGTACTGCATTTTCAGCTATGTCAGCAGAACACAAAAAAAGGCAAAAACATTTAGAAATAAGCTTTTTTTATTTTTTTCTTATCTGATTTTCTTGGTAGCATAGTGGTGGAGTACTGGACTGGGATGTGGGAGACATGGCCCCACGTGTTCTCCATGCTACTCCCCATGCTGCTCATCTCTTAATGGAAACTGTTGTTCAAAAATTAAGAATTGTAGTTATTACTGTTGTGATTTGGTATGTTTCTCAAGGGTCTGTGAGTCTGTAAAATCCTAGAGAAACACTTTGCCTGAAACACTTCATCTACCCTACCACTTTCTTGTTTTCTTTCTAATTATGAAGTGGCTTCTTTTTCATTATGGTCCTTGCAAGTTTCTAATCATATGGTGAGGCAGAGCAGTTCTGCAGGTTGACCTTCCTGGAGATGTACTTTATTTCTGCTTTGGGTCTTCCTTTGTTTCAGGGGATTTTTTTCCGTTTTAGAAACAAGACTTTATGGAATTTTTTTTCTCATTTCCCTCATAAATTGAATGCTTTTTCAAAATAAAGTCTTACTACTGACTTGAAGAAGCTTTGGGTTGGTTTCAGGTTTGGGTTTTTTTGTTTTGTTTTTTTTTTATAGTTTCATTGTAGGCTAAATGCTTGGAGCGTATGGGTAACAGCTCATCTTATTGAACATTTAAATTACTCCCATGAACATACATAACTCCTATGCTGGATTTTATTCTGAAAACTTCCAGAGTGACAAAGCCTCTGTTTTAAAGATCTATAAGAACATCTCTCATATATGGAAATCTTTTGCTGTTTAAAGATTGACCTGAAATCTGAAATTGGCTGGAGCCTTTGCTATATTCTCTTGAGTGTCAGGGACCAGCAATGCAGCAGGCAGGATTTAGCACACTCCTAGCAAAAAGCAAGGGAAAGGCAGCCAAAACTTGCTCAGTGACACTTGGAATGACTTTGTATTATTAGATTCCTATAGCATGCTGTGAAAGTTGGGATGGCAGCTCTTGGTCAAAGAAAGCTCATGTTGCTTTCATTAATGTACTACAGGGTGTATAAAGGCCTGCTTTACCCCAGATAGCGTGTAATCTCTTTGTACCATTTTTGGCATTACAGGTGCAGTTGCTCATAAAATATCACATCCTCTTCCCTCAGTGCATTGGTGTGAACATCGAACACCTGCAGATGCCACCTGACTTACTTTACAGTTGTGTAATGCAGGTCTGGATTGAGTCCGTCTGCAGGACAGAGGCTGCAGCGATAATGCAGTTCACACAGAAAGATCAACTTGTACTTTTGGCCTCAGTGAACAACGCAATGGATAAAAGTGATAATACAAATTGAGGGCAAGTTTTATACTTTGTAGGATTGTGACACTTTGCCTCTAAAGCAGCGAGGGCTGCAGAGACTTCTGGAACGCAGCCTCTGCATTTGATACTAGCTCACAGGCTTTCTGCCTTCTTCAGGCAAAAACTTCTGCACTGTCTGAATACACTAGATTCAGAAATCATTAGTACTGACAGTGTGAAGTTTGAAAAATGGTTGTGTGGTAATGAAGAGAAATTGTAGGGAAAAAAATGCAGTTGCTGGTGACAGGCAAATGAACATTTGGAAATGACACTCCAGCAGAATCCTGGATTACTATACTTTAATTCTTCATTGTGATGATAAACACTTTAAAAAAGCACCCTGCCTTTTTATAATCAGGACTTTGTTGTGTTTGAAGGACTTCTCAATTCAGAAGTTGTGTATAGAGACATGGAGAAAAAGAGAGCAGAAGTAGAGACCGTTGAAGTTATCCAAATAAGCGTATGGGAGATTGTCTATATGCAGCAGTTCTTGAAAGCAAAACTGAAGCCTTATGAGTCTTCTAACAGTTTCTTTAGTCTGATTTCCATTGCTCAGTAGTATCTGATGTTATATAGTTCATTAAACAAGTAAGCCCCTGTACTGACTTGCTGAAATCTGCTCTATGCACCTTATAATTCTAATTCCTTTGTTGCTCATTGCTTTTTTTGCCATTTCAATTACTCCTGAGACTGAGCAAATATTACTGACCTCAAGTAACTTTGTCTCAGTTAGCTTATCCTTTTATTCCTGCTAAAAGTCTTCACTGTTGGTAATTCATCAAGGAAAGCTTGGGGAGGGGTGAGTGGCTCTGTGTGAGCAAATCAGAGACGTTTTAAGTCCACTGAGTGTAAAGAGTCCGACATTTCTGTGTGTAAAAACTTCTCCTTAGAGCATATAACAATATAACAATATAAAAATAATGATAAAGAAAATGTGAGAAAGTGAAAGACTAGTAGGTTCCAGTTTCACTTTCTTCAAAGTTTTGCAGTTTTCTCTACTAGAGAAAACTCTCTTTTTAAGATTATTCTTTGTTTACAGGTCTGATCTGACTTAAGATCTGGCAGTGAAGGTTCTTTCTTAGCTTGAAGGAAGCTGTATTTCATACTGAGGATGGGAGCTGAAGTGATGCTGAGCTCCTGCAGGTCCTCCTGGCATTGCCTCAGTGCCCGTCTGTTCATACCACATGGCCCACAATTTGGTTTATGCTACCTTGGCTAAATGAACTCCTGGGATTTACAGCGTGGGTTCAGAAATCAAGAGATACTGGCTTTAAAGGTTCGCACACTTTATTTTTTAAAATACTAAGCTGGAGGAGGTATTTGCTACAGGCAAGTCCGTGTTTTGTTTCTGTCTTCTGGAGGGGGGGAGGCACAGTTCAGTGCATGCACAAAACCTACAAGACTGACTCTTTAAAAAGCATTCAGTTCCGTGTTGCTGACAGAAAGGATCGTAGTAGGTGTTAAAATGGTCAGTATCAGTTGCAGTGCAATGGGAACTTGGGTTCCTTGCAGGGTAGAATAAGTTATGCCACCACCGCTGTGAATGTGCCCACAAGGTGGCAGATTCATGACTTAATGCAATAGAAACCTGCATAATGCAAAAAAAAGGGATATGTTTAACACAATATTTATTCATAGGACAAATGTATTTACATGTCTCTTGCTGCAAACCCTTAAGGTGGAAAAGAATGCAAAGCTTAGCTGGTACTGAGTCTGATGGTAATTTGGCTTTGAGTGTAACTAAGGTAGAATTTGGCCCAATACATTGTTCAGTTTTGAGTCCTAAACAAATTCTAAAGAATTCTAGGATAGATATGCTATCAAATACGTAGATGTGTTTCCTGACAGTTTACTGTCAGAAATGGACAGCAACTGATTTTAAATGGTTTCTGTTTTCCAGTGTTGGAGAGCATTTTCTAAAACATGAGTGTAACAGATGTATCAGTCTCCTTGATTCAGAGATCTGAAATCAGGATGCTGCTAGCTGCAGGACTGAAAAATGAGGGAAACAACTTTTTCCCCCAGCTCTTGGGGACTGATTTGGGTTTTGGCTCAACAATAACCATTTCTGCAAGGCTGCGATGGCAGAGGTCATGCCTTTGTCAAAGAGGGTGGGTGGGCAAAGGAGGTTGGGCTTTTATTGTTTCTCTCTATACATGCAAAATCTAGGCACTACCTTGATGTGGGGCAGGCTGGTGCCTTGCTTATTCAGTCTGAAGAAAAGAAGGAAAGATGAAGGGATGGAGAGACAGGAGGAAGGGAGACAGGGAGGGAAGAGAAGCCAGAAGAGAGGGAGGAAGTGTGTTTTCGAGTGAGGTAGGGATAATGTTAATAGGAATAAAAATAAGAGCTTTATATCAATGCAAAGAGTATTTAGAAAGACCAGGATGTATGGCATATGTGGAGTTCTTTTCTTTGTTTTGTCTGTGTTTGTTTTTGTTAAAGCATTTCACTTGCTGGCAGTTACCAATCAAATTCTCCAAGGAGAACAGTAACAGGAGTAGAAGAAGCAGAGAATTAAGACCTGGTCCCAGAGGTATAATGCCTCAATTTCACTTGTCAGGGAATAGCAAGGGAGACTATACTATGCGTGGGGAAGGGTGAGTGGTTCTCTGTGTTTGCCATGATGCACAACAGCTGAAAGAAGTAGCCTTTTTCACTGACTTCGGAGGCAAGGAAATAGGTTTACAAATACCAGACAGAAGAACCTCTCCATTAGTCAAAATTACCTTTGCAGAACAACTTACCCTTTTAGAAAGTGATCCTGGGGTTTATTTGTTTTTGTTTTAACAGCCCTCCCTCTGTTTCCTAGAACCGAAGTGAATAGGCATCATAAAATATTTGTGCTAAATATCGACAGAAGGCACATTCACCAACCCAACTAAAGGTTTACTGAGTTTGGGCTTATTATTGAGAACCTGTGAGGTCCTAAATATTTAAAGCAAAAGAGATTAAGGAAAATGTGAAAAAATTGCTCTTTGACATACTCAAAAAACTCAAATATCTGTTGATCCACAGATAACGTGCTTAAACTCTCAAGAGGAAAGTGGGGGAAATGGAGGAGAGGAAAACTTTGCTTATATGTTTAATCTCATATTTTGAAGGTTAGAGCATAGTCATTCAGGGGTTTTTGTTGGGGTGGTGTTTTGGTTTTGGGGTTTGGGGGGTTTTTTTGGCTAATTAGAAAGTTGTTTACACATAGTAAACTTACAAAATGTGCAAGCTGAAAATGAAAATTACTGTTTTGAAAACAAATATTTCCAGGGGTTTGAGTTTCTTGTGCCTCTGGCATCTTTCCTCTCTGCTTTTCTCTGACAAGCACACACAAAGCACACTCTCTGTCAGCTCAGGGTAGTAAAAAGGGTTTTGAAAGTCCCAAGAGCTTTCTCTTGAAAAGTTCTGTTTTTGAGAAGGATGCTTTTGCAGAGTTAAATTCTTCCTGACTTTAATGGCACTTTGTAATTGCAGTATGTTGTCTACTATTTTACGTGATCTAATTTAGGCGAGGTTTCCTCATGGCCCTTGGGAGGACATTTTGCAGCCTACAGTGTGCAAGCCTACACTTACACACAGTCTGTGCTTGCACGTGAAAAGAAAGCAAGCATTCAAAGAAAACGTAGCTGCTGCAAACTTGAGATTGGGAACCTCTTGGTTTGTGTCACCTTTTCTTTTCCACCACCAGTGGAGGAGGTGACTAACTATTTGAACATCACCATTCATTTCATCAGAGATCAGTGTCTCTGACTGAGAAGTCTCTTTGGTATCGGCCAGCAAAGGCTATGATAGTCACACGCTCATTTCTCTGTGCCTTTTGTTTCTTTTGTCCTAGAAAATAACACTTTTTAAACCATATTAAGCTTATCCAAACTGAAGGTAAAACAAAAGAATCTGTTCCCTAAAACTTGTACTGATTTTAACTGAATCATTTTCCCTTCACACCATAGGTTTGGTAGTCTGTGTGTAAACAAAAGATAATTTTATAAGGTTGTCTGATAAGGGGACTTATTTTCCATCTTTTTTTCTACTGCAGTATCGTATATCAAGTTGGACTGACATTCCCCCCACCTTTCCTACCAGTTAGGCCCTGTGATTATCATCATAACTGGAAGACAGCAGGTTTTCTTAGTCAGATGCTGTTTTGGTAAATGTGGATGAGGGGATGAAGGCATTTGATTTGTATGGAGATAAACAGCATAATAATCATGTTTCACTCCAGCAGTTTTAAATCAGCTAGGCAGCCTGTTCTTGGCAGCTCATACCCTGAGCTGTCTTCTGCAGTATCTCAAAACAAAATGTCATTTGTGAAAGTGGTGTTAAACAGCCATTCTTCTATGCATGCACCAGCACTGAACTTGTATGTAGGGCTGGTCAAATCAGCTGAGCTCCAACAAAAACATTTCTGATTGCACTACTATGCCTAAAAATCAAAAAAGCCTTCCTGTGTTGCATACACTGAAAGACAGGCAGAGATCTATTACCATCCAGAAGAAAATGCCAGCATTTCCATTCTTCTTCTAGCCTTCAAGAGCCATGAGTGTAACACCTTCTGTTGATGATAAGGTTATACAAAATAGGTTTGCAGAATTATACTTCATGCTTGTCTCAAAGCCTTTGCTCCCAGCATCCGGTGGTTACATAATGCCTGTCTCTCTTTCTGTTTTTATTTCAGGCCTATGCACATTGCTTTCCACAAAAAGCTTTATGGTAGGGAGATGTCCATTCCAAAAGGTCAAAAAACACGAAAAAATGCATCGAAGAGCATCATATTAAAAATAATAATTCTCAAGTAAACACTGTAAATTATGAGCATCTTTCTAATTATTTTAGAATGCCTATATATAGTTTGTAGTGTCTTACCTAAGGGTCCTTGAAAGTCCATCCAGCTTGCTTTGTCCCATTTCAAGTATTTTGATATATGGTTAATCATCAGATTTCATGACTTAGGAACAAAATCAATTACTACAGCAACTAAAGCAAAAATTGGTGTGGAAAATGCATCGGAGAAGAGGAGACATTTAAATCAAAGACAAAAATTACTGAGGTGAGGACAAGTTAAAATATCATGGGAAATGGTATAAGGTCCTGGGTACTACTAAACCGTATCACACCACTTAGTGAAATATTCTGTTAAAAGACGTTAAAAAGGAATAATCATTTCAGACTGATGGTTTTTTTTTTAATTCATTAGACAATAGGTTGTTTCCTATTGTTCCTCTGCAGCTCACATAGGGTACAGGAATATACCTTTTACGCAGAGCCAAGAGTCTGTTTTCTAATCTGTATCTTGACAGTTTAGTCAACATGCACCCATTGTTATTACCCTGGTTGGAATGATACTAGCAGTCCAAATCACTTGTTTTTTTAAGTAATTCCCATTCATAACTCAAGTAAAACTGTTAGGTATGCTCTTGCCAGTACCTGTCCCTTCCCCTGTATTACACTGGCCCTTCCAATGCCCCTCTGGGTCCTTTGGTCAGTGGCTTCAGTCTTTATCAAGAAGAGGAAACAACGGTAAGCCATCAGCATCTCAGGTCTTGGCTGAAAGGAGGACACAGATGTTGATGGTTTTGTCTTGGGCTTGCTTGGGGTTATTTTCGTACCTCTCCAAACACAGACAAATCCTTGCCCTTTCTTCATTGGTCCACAATTTCACATTACATCTGAATTTATTCTATTTGTCATGTTTCTCCCCTGTTCATTTGTAATGCTGATAAACTGGGCTGCATTGCTTTAATAGCCCAGGACTGTTGCTGGATTGTTTATCACCCTGTGCCTGTGATCTTGAAATCGCTGCTATCATTCTGCAACTGTAATCCTCTGTGCTGTGATTTTATTCTAGGTTCACAGATAGTTTGCTTTACACAAAACAGTTTCATGTTAAGACTCTTAGCTGCAGAAATTTACCAAAATTATTGTAGGAATAGGCCTGGCACCACGAAACTGTGCAAAGCTGAGCTGAAGTTGATCAGGGGAACGGTTTCCTGGTTGTCACCTGCTGGGTTAGCTAGGCAAGGTAAATCAAAGCTCCAGGCTGGCCAAGATAAAGCTGCACAAGACTGGAGGCCTTGCAGAGTTCATACAAATCCTGTGGCGTGTCACTATGGCAATATAATATTTATTAAGCTACACTTCTCCCTTTGGTTCTGTAATTCTACATCTGAATTTATTCTTCAAGCTGCCTGTTTTCTTTATAGTTCTGCATTCACTGAATTTCTCCTAAGCTTGTGGATTTATTGAAAAATTGTGTATTTGAATTACAGGCACGTTAGGACTTCATGAGTACTCTGTATGTTTCCACCCAATTTAATGGGAGACCCCTTTCTCTCTAGCGGAGCATTGACTAAGGCAAGTTTGTGTCATGGTTATATTAAACAGTATGGGTTCAGTGTGAATGCGACAGGGCACCCAATTGTCATGGTGGCTGCAGAGTCCTGTTGTGTCTCTGGGGCTCTGTTTGACTGGCAATGGTGAATGGGGTTTAGACCTACTTTTCTAATCTTTAGGAGTGGGTGCCAGTTTGGATCTTTCACCTGATGGTTTGTTTTGGTTGTTTGTTTATTTCTATATCCATTGAGAGTTGAAGAGATGTCATGTGATGTCCCTGATAACTCAAGTTAAAGGATTGGAAAAGGCTATTAGCTCGTGCATATTAGCAGCCATTGCTCTGGTGCTGAATGTTCAGTATGACTGGCTAAATGTAGCAGCTGCAAGTGTGCTGAAATCTTCCCAAAGTTTTCCATGCCAGAAATGTGATGTATTAAATCTGATACTTCACATGACTTCTCTGTCTTAGATTCCATCCTGCTACTTGTCATTATCACCAGCACACTAAATATTTCCATTCCTTTGTTTACAAGAGACATATTGTTGTTTTGCATCTTGTGGGTCAAATACCTCTTTGCAAACAGGTCCTGAAATGAAAAGACCCTTTTGCGAGTAACTCACAAGAGAACAAAGCTGTAAAGTAATATATACTTCAAAAATACTTGAAAAGCACTATCATATGTTCCTTATTGTTTGGGGAAGCTGGCTATGTTTGGCTGTCACAGTCATTCTCTCATGAGCAAATACCTCCTGTTGTGATAATTGTTGTATTGCTTATCTTTGGACTCTTTTATGCCAATCATTATTATTGTGAGCTTAGCTCCATGGGACCAAACTCATTACAGTGGATCTCCTCCTCCCCACTGTCATCCATCTCTCTGTCAATTTCCTGCTGATTTTTTTCCTTTGTGCCAGGATGTGCAGGGAGGTGGGGTTTGGAGACATTCCAGTTTTGTCAGTAGGGGCAGGTAAAAACATTCAGCTACTGCATACAAGCAGAGTTCCTCTGGGTCCAATTCATATTAGCCAGAACTGAGAGAGTGGTCGCATGCTCATTATACACCAGATCAGTGCACTGTGGATTGCTAAGCACTGTTAAATTCGTCTGGGTAAGGTGGTGGGCCTGTGACTGTGATTCTGCTGAATTTGTTCAGTGCAAACTCTTGCTTTCCTATGGGTTTTGGCTGCTAGAAGAGGACAGGCACACCTGATTCAGAACACAGCCTGCGAGTGTAGTTAACCAGTGATCTTCCTTTTACTAATTCTCAATTACAGCTATGCTTCATACCTGAACAATGCATTGAGACACACAGCTCTGGTACCCTTGATCCAAGTATTGGGAGACTGAAAGCTGAATTTCAGTGACACTGAGACACAGTCTTAGTTGTTGCTGAACTCTGTTATTTTTGGAAGTTTTATCCCTGCTTTCAGTAACCGTACATTTAGCTCAGCAATGCTTTGAAGAATTCAGCCCTCCCCATCTTCATGGCAGCTATGCTCTCTGCAGAAATTGTTAATGCATCTGACTGCAAAAGGAGCAGAAGCTTCTCCCTGTGGATGTACCTGTCACTGGCAGTGGAGGGCAATGATTTGGTCTGTGTTTGGCCACTTTCAAATGGTGAGCTGCTGAGACCACCTGGGTAAAAAATGTCTTACCAGCCCGTTTTGTGCCTGGTCTACAGAGCTTGGATGTCTTTTGCAACAATTCCTGTGAAGAAGTGGATGCAGGCTAAAGCAGCTTTTTGTTTTGGAGGAATCAGGGTCTGTCCCTGGTCTGTTGGCCAAGATGCCAGCCATCACATGTGTGTTGGTTGTTTCTTTCTCCATGTACAAGGGTAAGTAGATGCATAATGGTGGCTTTTAAGCTAAGCTGTGGTCATGTTGTATGATTGATGCTTAGCATTATAGATGGGATGCTACAACATCACATGGCTCCACTGGAAGCTCCAGGAAGAAACTTGCAGCTCTTATGATCCCATCATCTATTGAATAACCATAATCACGATGGAGTTATGAATGGATAATTGACACGTCTTTAACAGCTAAAGGAGTGAGCCTACATTTATGAAATAGTGGCTTAAACTTGTTAAGAAATAGAAAAGGAGACCTACTATAGCTCCTAATGTGCCCCGTTGTATCTACTGCTAGTGACAAGCCACAGACTGAAGTAATTACGTTAGCTTTAAGATTTCAGTTAGGCCAACATTAAATTCCTAATTCTTCATGTGAGGTGTGTTTCTTTGGCTCACATAGATGGCATGAATACTTACAAGTTGGTGAAGAAAGCAGGCAAGCCATGCTGCGGCCTTCATGGCAACCCGACCAATACAAATTTAGGGTCAGTTAGGTGTCAGCCAATGCAGCGTGAGCTGATAGAGTTTGACAAAAATAGTTAAGAGCGTGAGGAAGGTGGAGCCACATGGAAGCCCAGCCTTAGCTGAAACTGGTTAAATAATGGTGTAGGAGATGCAAATCCTGAAAGAGAAGGGTGCAGACTTCTGAGACTCTGAAGCTGAGGTGAAAAAGTTAAGTGCAGCACTGGGGCAGTGTAATGCCTAATCACAGCTGTTGCTAAAGCACCTTCCAAAAGGGGTGATGGGGTGGACAGAGACCTATGGTTTGACGTAGTTCAACCCCATCTTTCACTCAGAGGAGAAAAGAGTCGTAAGTCCCAGTCTGCTGTTAATGTGATACTGGGAATCTTCAAAGTGAATTTTGGAGCACTGTTTACTGCTGTAAAATGAGAAGCTTGAGAAAGAAGGGAAGAAAGGGAAGTGTGCAATCAGAGACGTGCCAAGTTGTTACAAAACTACTGAGCTGACCCCAGAACTTTAAACAGGCTTGGTGGCAGAATTAGGCCCCATAAATAAAAATATGTGTACTGAATGGCTTCTTAAACAAGAAGGAAATACTTGCCTTACCGTGGCTGAATGAAAAAATGCTGTGCAAGCTGCCCCTAGAGTTTCTCAATGGGCAGCTGTAAAAGCTGGGTTAGAGGTATCCCCTGCAGCCACAAATCATCGTTCTGAGGAGGTGCATTGACTTCTGCAAGATTTAAAAGGAATTGGAGAAAAGTGTGTTAAATAAAAGCATATTTGGGTCAGAAGAGATTGTCGGGCTCTTTCTTTGGTTTCTAAACCAGTAGTCTCCAAAGCAGGGTGCATGCACCACAAGAGGTGCATGAGACATTCCATTGGGGTGTAGAAGAAAATATTTTTGTATCACTAATAAATTTTTAGATCAGTGTTTATTTCTTCTTTAGCTCATTCTTTTAAATTTCTGTTTTTCTGTATTTTTTATAATTTGCATAATATGTTAGTACAGTAGTATGTGTATATGATTTATAAATTACATACATTGTGTGGGTGTGCTCAGAATTTTTTTACTGATATGGGTTTGCCATCACAGAAGTTTGGAGGGTGTCGTTCTAAATAGCTGCGGACAAGATCTGCCTATCGACCAGGCTGCAGAGCTGTGGTGAATGGTCTTGCCCAGGAGGGCATCTAATTTTAGGGCCTATAAATATGTGAACTACATGTCCTGTGGCAGAACCCTGGTAAGAGAAATAGGAGTGTTTGGGAGGAAAATAGATGATTGTGAGCTGAAGAAAAATCCTAGGGCTAGGAAAGACAAAGAGGCAGTACAAGCTGCCACCTTTGCAAACCGTGGCTTCCCACTACTCTTGGGAAAAGTGGTGTCAAAAGCATGTGAGTGGGAGTAAGGTTGCGGCAGGTACCTTTGCCTAGCATGAAGGTCATAGGGGGAATTGAAGCTGTGGGGCAGTGCTTCAGTAAGCGTCATACTGGGCCTTTTGGTGGGGAAATAAAGCCAGGTGTCCCCAACCTCTCAGTCTCAGCCTACAGTCATCTCTTGTCTTCATGGGGCTCATGCAAAGTTAAAAGGTGGAGGCTGGGGAAAGGCTATGGTTCCAGTAGAATTAAGAGTTGATTAGGAATTAAAGTGCCTAGGAGCTGCTGCGTACTGTTACGTCTATTGGTACAACAGGAAATACTGGATATCAGTTGTAGACTGTGGTATCTGCAGTTAGGACAGCTATTCTAAGGAAGAAAATAGTGAAAGAGAATGAGGGGCTAAAGACTTGGTTATAGCAGAAGCAAAGAAACAAAGCAGAGATGCACATCCAAGTAAAAGAAGCCAGGGTGCTGTGATTGCTGAGGTTCAGCTGCAAGATCACACTGACTGAGAAGCAGCCTGGAAGCACAGTTACAAAGCAGGTGGTGGCAATACACTGAAACCAGTTTAGTCTGAAACAAGCACTAACCAAGGGCTTGCGGCAGTGTGGGCTGCTGCAGAGAGAGCAGCGTCAAGCACGACGGAAGCGGGGACTCCATTGTGGTGTGAGCCTCACATGTTGATAAGCAAGAAGGGTAGCATCTGTGGCTGTATAGCTCCTCTAGCATGCCTTCCATAATGTTTTGGAAGAAAAGGCAGAAACATTTACAAAGAATATCTGAGTGTTTTCAGAGGTAAAGCAACTAGACTAAAACAAGGGAATCAAGAAGAGTAAATGCTAGTTGTATCAATATGAACTGCGATCTTTGCTATTTTTGTCTTCTATAGTACGGAAGAATATGTAATCCATTCCAACACTATAGATATTGTTAACTTGGCATTTCTTAGCTTTGCCTTCGCTGGTTTTGTTTTGTTTGTATTGTCATATATACGTATATGTGAACAGAATGATGCAATACTTTTCTTATAGTTGTCATGGCTGAGGTTACAAGATATGAACAAACTAAGGAAAGCAGGAAAATGGATCAAATTCAAAAGTGTGTTATTCTCCAAAACAGAAAAAAGACTACTTTGTGAGAACAGATATACTTCCTACTATAATAGTGACCATGCTTAATAGATTACTAAGATATGAATGCCATGTTTCAGTATGTAATCAAAAAAACTGTGAATGGGTGTGTGTATACGTATTCAGAGAAATGCAGTTTCGTGCATTTATAAAATGTGATGTTTTGAGCGCTACCAGCAGCAACTGTAGACCAGTTAAGTCTAGAACTGTTTCCCGTGATAAACGGAGATTTAACAGATTGCGTAAGTATAGCTTTACAATATTGTGGTGGGGTGACTGCACCTTTGTATAATATTTTATTTGGTATATTTTTAAAAAGTGTGTAGATCAGTGACCCTCAGACGAGCAGAAAATAACAGATGGTGAAAACAGTTTTCTGCTGTTACGCAAAACACTATGTGTATGATATGCAGTCCTACACCCATTTGCTGTAAAGGATTTTTTCATTTTAAAGAGATGATCAGACAATTTTTGAAAACGAGAATAATAGTATTTTAGAGGTGAGAGCTCTGCAATGAAGGGCTATTAAACAAGACATGATGTTCCGATGGTCTCCTTAGAAGGTTGGCAGGAAACAGCACAGGGCAAATGGGCATGTTAATATGCCTGTGTCAGCTTTTAGTGTTTAAATGACTGTTTAATCATATTTTGACCAAGTCCAATTATGAAATTGTTCTGTTTATTTCCAGTCATCGTCTGTCATACAGTTTGTAGGCTCCAGTTGTATCTGAGTGTATATGAATTCGTATGCACATGTAAGCGTCCACAAAATATTATAAGCTACCTTTCTGTGTACAGTTTACCTGATAATAGGTGTATATCTAATGCAAACTCTGTTAAAAAATGTGATTTTAATCACATCACCTCATCATCAAAGGTTACAATATGGTGAGGCAGTTGCTTGTTTACTTTCAGAATATTAGAGCTTGCAATCAGTACTCACATAGTTTTGCTTGCCTGGCCCTGAGGGGACAAAATGAATGCATGTATTCTGCATAGAGTACGCTAGCTTGTGTCTATTACATGCCTAGTGTTTACTGTTAGTTCATCATGATTTTGAGCTGAAATTTTAAATGCAGCATTCATCCCCTGAAAAAAAATCTGAACTAAATAGAAACATTTTACCTGATTTTCTTCCCCTCGCCCTATCTAACATAGCTGTACTCTATTCATTCCTGTGCTCATCTCAGTATACCCACTGTTTTATCTTTACGCTATGACATGTATGAACACTCTCCAAAAATGTTGGCGTCCTAAGTTGTTGTAGCAGGAAAGTGGGATGTGAAAGGTCTGGAAATTTCCTTGGAGATCTCCATAGTAGCTGGCACTTTGCACAAGCCTCTTCGTTCAAATAAAGGAGAAGGATATGCCATTGCTGGCTCAGCAGGGAGAGGTGTGAAAGGCACAGTCATTTTTTCTCAGTTCAGTTACCAATTAGAGTATCCCATAGATTCCTCTTTCATCTCTGTCAGCTGGATTGGTTGTACCCCCTTGGGAACTGGCAGGGAGCAGATGCGTGGCAGTGCCAGGTAGCAGGGAGAGGGGCATATCAGTGCTGGGACTGGCTGCGCTAGATCTGTTCCAGTGCAAGCCACTCATGGCATCAAGGAAATCCCTGCTGGCCAGTTAAGGTGAGATTGTAACTGCTCAGTTCCTTGTGCAAGTAAAATGGGCGTAACTCAATGATTGCACTAAAACGCATGAATCAGCAGCTTGGATGGACTTAGGCTCAGCAGGGATGGCATACAAAGAGACCATGCAGCATATATTTTTGAAATATGTTTTTAATATTGGGATTCCCAAAATTCTTTCTGTGCATAGCTGTGAAACTCTGTTACAAATAAAGAACCATTACTTTTTTTTCTTGCTGACACATAAGCAACCAACTGTCTTTTTAGTAGTTTAATAGACTTCAGTGAGACCGTTGACTAAGGATGTTCTGAAAGGAAAAAAATTAACAACACTAGCACTTTTCTGGAGTAAAATACAAGTTTTTATCTGAATGAGGGAAATTTCTGTGGACATTTTTTCTTATATTAAAATTAATAATTTTAAAATAAATTTGTTTTAATTAATATTAACATATCTTCTGTAAAACCGTGAGAAATTTGGGAGGGGAAAGGAGAATTGTTTTCTAGAACCTACTCTATTGGTGTTCCTTTATTACAGTAGACAAAATTTTCAGTCTTGCGGTTTTCCATCACAGGCAAAACTTGTGGTCTGTTTTCCTTGTCTGCCCTCCATCCTGTACCAGTTTTTCCATAGCTCATCCAGTTTTCCTCTCCTCTGCACTGTTGCATTGTTACCCTCTGTATTCCACAACCTCATGTTACAAAACTTGAGATTTTCTTTTGGTTTCTTCTTTCTCTTCATTGTCTTTCTCCTTTTCCACTAGTTGACTGTGATAAGAGCCTGAGGAGAAGGCTGCTCTGTTTTTATCTTGTTTAAACTGTCCAGTTTCCTCAGTGCCTGTCAGCGCAGTGCATGGAGAGGCACCAAATGTAATGGAATTGGTTTCAAATTCAGTCACAAGCCCTTCATGGTAGTATTCCAGCTATCAGCAAGATCATAGTTTACTATCTGGTTTCCAGCCTGAGCCTTGCAAGACTGTCAGCTGTAAATAAAAAGGGGTCTTGACTATTTTCTTTGGAGGGTGTGCAAATGAAATAGTGAAATTAGAACTCTATACAATATTTTAAGACCTGTATCTCAAGCCATGATTAATTAATTGAATTAGTTGCCGTTCTAGATCTTGAGTATGTTACTTCTGGAATTACAGACTGCTATATTTTCATTAAGTTAATCATATTACTAATCTCTGGAATTCAGAGTCCCTTATGTCTGCTTATGTCCCTTATGTCTACTGTTACTTTATTGCTGACCACACCTGCCAGTTTATTGCTATAAAGGTCCTTAAAAATACATGGAGTTTTAACCAGTTAGAAGAAATGCCCAATTGCCTTTTGCATTTGTTCAGAGAAGCTTACAAAGCAAATTAATTAGTCTAAATCAAGATGATGTGTCTTCAGGTGGATGGGTAAATGCCAGAAGTGGTGTTTTTTCTTTTGCCCAAGATAATGGACAACTATTTCATTTAGATTCATTTTAAAGTTTGAAGGGATGAAATGAGATCTAGGACAATGAGCTTTTTTGAGTTAAATGAAAGGTAGGAGCAGGACTAGCCTTGACATTTGTATAGATAAATTCAGTGGTTTGTTTGGGTTTTTTCCCCAAGACTGCGTGTTACATTTTTTAAGAATTTCCTAATGAATCTCATAGTCAGATTCCTTCTCCATTTATGATGCAGTGCTAATCCTTTTGCAAGAAAGAGAGAGCCGTTATCAACTATAGCAGGTTAAACTTTTTATTCACATGGTTTTGCTGATGTGACACCACATTTTAGTGGGTACCATTCAAAGCAACACTGAATGAGTGATATACTGATAATTTTCACAAGGAATTCAATGCCTCACCAAATGAAACAGATCAGCCACTTTCAGATCTGCAGGACAAAGAAAGGTTTGCGGATGTGAGATAGTCCAAAATAAGGCTTGTGACCATTTTGTTTGGCGTCCTGAATGTTAGCATGCATATACCTGCTATTTACACAGTTATGTTTTGGGTTTTACTTAGACAATATTCATGAAATTCTGGCCAGGTGGCATCAGTGTAAATTTTGTCTCTAGCAGCTGTGGCACTGGGATTGCACTTGCCTCCCCGCAGTGAGAGGTTGTCATGAGGCTTCTGCTGTGCTGACATAACACTTGAACTCTCTTGAAGATATAAGTGGTGCAGATCCCTTATCAGTCTGCCTGTCAATAGGTTTTATACTGCTGCTTATTACTCTGACACATGATAATTTTCCTCATGAAGCTAGTAGCAAGGGAAAACATCCCTAACAGAATTCTTAAAATCTCTGGCATTATGCTCTTCTGTGGATCAAATCCTGCTTTGCCACCAGGGATTCAGCAACACATTTTTAAGAGAGTGGTAGTTTAGGAATCCAGATAGCTATTCATGCAGCTTTCTTCATAACAAGGTGGGTTTATAGCAATGATTATCATTTCAGATGTGCTGTGAACTATATGACTTAGGTATCATTGCCATGAAATGGTTTGCTAGTATGAGTGCAGAAATGTTAAAATTAGACCTCTGCTAGCAGAAAAAGGTCAGAACTCTTTCAGAGATGGTGTTTTTCTGGCTTAATTATCAAATGCTGCAAAATTGTCTATTGTGGTGGTGAACATGTGTGGGTTTCATTTTGTATATTGGTGGCAGATTTTTTGTTCTTTTACTTGCTGTCATTAGTGATATGTAATTAGTTTCTTGTCATTGGGTCTGTGGAGGTGCACGCGAGAAGCCCTTTCACTGGCAGATCCATTTCTTTAATGGCCGTAGCTTAAATAGAAACCAGGCATTTATGCTGTTAGGGAAGTTTATAATACATTTTATTCTGTGGTGAGATCTAGATCCAGTAAACTGAGCCCCTACTTCATCTGTTCAGCTCCTCTTTTCAGTGTTCATGCAAAGTAGGAAGTCATGTTGCTGCTTTGGGAGACAGACACCAGTCAAGTCTTGAAACTTAGAATACATATTTGTTTATGATCAGCTACTAGGCAATTTGTCAGTTAACAACTAAAAATCAAGTGTGGTTCAGACATGTTGTTCAGAGTTTGGCATACACTGTCATCAGTCTGACACCATGTTGTTGGTCTGATGGCCATGGTGTTGGTGACTCTTCTCAGTTCTTGGTGGATGGGCTAAAGAGTTCTTTGATGATGGGAAGCTGGAGCTAGGTGAGTGTCTTCCCTCTTGCCCAAGCTTTGTTGTGTATATGCACTTTTCCATAGATCAAGGGTACCCTGATCCAAAGGATAACTATCATTTGTAGGTCAAAACCATTGTGTTCTGGCTCACTGAGAGAGCGAAGTGAGACCCAGTTGTCTGTTACCTTCTAATTGTTGCAGACATGGTGCTATTTTCTTAAATTTACTATTTTTATGCAATAACTCCAAGCAAACAGTCTGTGTTATGTTTGGATGCAAGACAGATGAACCAAATCACAAACAGGCCTTTATGCTATAACGTCATTTGCATTTTTCCTCGCACAGTTTGGATTTTGGAGTGATTCATGCTACTGCTCAGTGTTTCTGATTACTCTGAAAACACTAAAAATGTCTGGACTTTAGCCAGGAAGACTTTAAATAGCCATAAGTGCCTTTTGCAGGAAAATCTTACCTTTGATTCCTTAGGCCCTTTTGTATGCATTAGTTAGATTGGCTAGGTGGAAAAAAGCTTTGGGAAAGACATTTTAACCCTCTATTATCCTGTTGCAACTTGTTCAAGGTTACATGCATGTTCATGCCAGGGTTGCATAGGGATAATTGGGTGCCTTTGGACATGCCAGGGATGAAGTTGCATGGAGAGGGTGCGAGGCTGTCATGTCTTTGTGTATTTTAATTAGTGCTTGTGCAAAATTGTGGTGTGCATTCTGTCATGGTTTCAGCAGCAAGTTAAGGGAAACCTCTGTTACTTAAATTCACAATGAGAACTTCATAGTTCTTGTGCAGGAACTAACGAGTACATTTCAAGTGTAGAGATTGTATAGTCCAGTGGATAGAGCACTTGACAGGAGTCTGAGAATCATGTGGTTTTCTCCAGCTTTAGACATTCAGTCATTGTGTGATGTCTGGCAAATTGCTTCAACTCTTTCTGGCTCTGTTTCCCCCACAGGAAATAGAGGACTCTGCTTTAGAATGAGATCTGTAAGAACTAGGGTAATAAATAATGGGTATAATGATACAGTTTTCTGCAGAAGCTTGGATAGTAATCTTCATCGGTGGCATTAGTTTGAATTTGTTTTCTTAGCTGGACGGACGTTTGGCATATGCAGTTTTCTTGTTTCAGTTGGGCAAATTGGTCCTTGATGGACTGGTGCAGAAGTTTGAGTGATTTTTTTTTTTTAAATTAGTAAACAGAATTCTTGTTTTAATGAGAAGGAAGATTTGTATAATTGAAGCTGATTTCCAATAGAGGGTTGCAAATTGTTAATGCAAGGTTAAACTAATTCACAAATGGGGGAATGCTTGCATTTCAAGTGTCTTTAACATTGTTACAGAAACACCACCATTGTGTTCCTCCTGATATAACATTTACATTTTATTTTGAAACAGAATGTTAGCTGCTGCTGAAAAGATCATGAAACTGTCTAGATGAAGAGGGGCAGGAAACACAATCCTTTTTTTTTTTGTGTGCTTGCATCACATCTTGGTACCAAATGATCAGTGGTTGCCCTCCTCACCTCTGTTCTGAGCAGATTTGGGATTCTGCAGTAAAGTGATGTCCCATGTGGGCCAGCGGATCTGCTGCTGTCTTCATCTGCACAGCAGTTACTGCATTTTAGGCTGGCAATGAAACATAGGTTAAACACTACGATAAATGGTGCCTGTTAGCTTTTGTGGATTGTTGATTTTAGTATTTTCCACAGGTGTCCAGATATCCACTGTAGCAGTATGTAAAGCCATAATGCTCATCTTCTCACCTATGCAGGACATAGTTTAAAAAACATAAGGGTGACCACTGTCTCCAGGGGAATGGACAAACAATTAATTTGTTTGAGGACTGATAGCATGGAACAATGATCATCTGTACTGTGTCTGCTGCAGGAGCTGTACTGTAAAGGTTCATCAAATGCTAGTTTGTCCCAGGTATGCCCTTTTTGCTGTCTGCCATGTGCTCACATAAAAACATTTCAAACATACCTGAATGGGGCTTTTAGAAATTCTCCTGCTGGTCAGTAACCTGTAAGAAAATACCCTTTTTAAGAACATTCTTCTTTCCTCCACTCTTTGAATCTTATTCTTCTTTTTTCCCATGGATGGATCCCTGTGGCAAGAAAATACCTTCCACTTGAATTCTTTTTTTCTTTGCTGTCCTTTTCAGTTAATCTTCAATTCACTTATCTATATTCTGTGTCTTTGCTTGTTCTCCCAGGAGATGTCAGACAGTAATCTCCTATGCTGTAGTTGAGGGGCTTTCTGAAAATGCATGTGGGGTAAATTGAGCAAGTTGAGAACTAACTAACTAATGCTAATTAAATTCACAAAAGTGTATTATACAATTATATAAATTGTTTAAAGACTAGCAGCACCTCATAATACCAGAGTTCCAGACTAATAATACTCCTTCTACAGCGGTCCCTAATTAGAATAAGTTTAACCAATTCTACTCTCATGCAATGCTTACATACCAGGCCTTAAAAGGTCACAGCTAGCGGGGTCTAAAACACCTATTTTATTTTTGCTGTCATGAGCTCCTTTGCAATTGAGTCAAACTGATTAAAAAAAAAACAAACAGAGAAGGCAATATCAGATGCTGATATGTAGCTGGTATTTCCCATTGCTTTGGTCAGAGGTTTTGCACTATGCAAATTTGTTCAATGCAAAGAGGTCTTCACGGATTGTAAAACAAGACTGTCACTAAACACTTGTTTTACATCTTACTATGATGCCCTGATTCTTTGGGCAAAAGTGGGTTATCTCTGACTGCTCTGCAGACTAAAGCATCTAGGGATTGCTGTAATCTGTGTTTTGCTGTCTGTGTCCCTAGAGGACTCATTGCCAGCTGGAGAGAGACAAAAGATGGTGCTCCCACCAAGATCACACTGTTCCTCCCCTTCCCTGTTCTGTCAAGTGAGATGATGAAAAGACCTCCTATGACAAGCACAGGCTAGCTGAGAGTTTTCCTGCAGTCTGGGAATTAGCTGGCCTAATCAGGCAACTATTTGGTCTCTTACTACTTCAGTCTGACACAAATGTGTCATTACATAGGAGACAAGCTGACATGTAAAATTCTTTCCCATAAGGAATGCAGTTTTTTAAAGCATTTTAAAGTTTTTTAAAGCACAGTAAGCTTAAAAGAACAGACATAGTGATGCATATTTATGACATCAGGAGTCCCCTAGCATTAAATTAGGCAATTTTATATGACTACGAAGAGCCCTGAGCTTCTTTGCTAGTGTGTGCCGTTGCTTTCAGTCATCTGTTGAGAATGTTTCTTAAATTCTTGGATTGCCTTGCAGCCCTCTGCTTTGGTTAGGAACACACAGCAGTTGGAACTGAGGGCACAGCTAGAGGCTGAAGGACAGTGTTACGGAAAATCTTGGTTATTTCTAAGCTTATTCTGGGAAAGAATTCATGAAGGTGCTGAGATATTGACATCTTTACAGTAAACCATTTGAAAAACAGGATTTGCAAAAAAAGGTGCTGACAATATATCTCCAGGATACCATACAGTTGAGTGGAATAATGCTCTGTAAGCTGCTCAATCTCTTTAACCTACTGTTCTATGAGGCACCATGTGTTTGCCAGATTAAAGGAAGAGCCACATGGCACAAGAGCTGGCAGTATGAAGAGCTGTTAAAAAATGAATGATTGGAAATTTTTTCCACAGCCTAAATGGGCTTGGATTAGCTTGTCTTTTTTAAAAAAAACGATGACACTAACCTCTAAGGTAAAACCCATTTTATCTCCTAAGTAAAGTTGAAGTATGTTTGGAAAAAGACATTTTGAAAATCCAGAATATCTGTATTTCAGAACTGGGATACGGTGTAGGATGGGAGTGTCTGAAGCGTGTGTCATGGTTTTATCTGGGATAGAGTTAATTTTCTTCACTGCAGCTGGCACAGTGCTGTGCTTTGGACTTAGTATGAAAACAATGTTGATAACACACCCATGTTTTAGTTGTTGCTGGGTAGTGCTTCTACTAGAGTCAAGGACTTTTCTAGCTTCCACGCTCTGCCAGGTGCACAAGAAGCTGGGAGGGGAGGGGGCACAGCTGAGAGAGCTGATCCAAACTGGCCAAAGGGATATTCCATATCATGTAATGTCATGCCCAGGGGGTTAACTGGGAGGGGCTGGCTGGGGGAGGGGGGAAGCAACAGCGGCTGGGGACCGACAGCGTCAGTCAGTGCGTGGTGAGTGGTTTTATTGTTTCTGTTTCTGGTTTTTTCCCTTTTTTCTCTTTTGCTTTTTATTATATTGTTATTATTATCATTATCATCACTATCCTATTTTAATTATTAAACTGTTCTTATCTCAACCCACAAGGGGTTTTTTTTTGTGCTTTTGCTCTTCTGATTCTCTCCGCATCCCACAGGGGTGGGGGAGTGAGCGAGCGGCTGCGTGGTGTTAGTTGCCCACTGAGGCTGAACCACAACAGTCCTTTTTGGTGCCCAACGTGGGGCAGGAAGGGTTTGAGATAATAAGAGTTGCTGGTCACAGCATTGATTCATCTGTTCTCAGTATTAGCTTGTCCAGTCTAGACCATGCTGATTGTAAAGTACACGTTAAAAATTGCTATTGGTCTTTGTAGTTTGCTGTGCTCTGCAGTGATGAGAGGTGTTTTGCCTGGGAGACTTGTTACTAAAACACTGGCCTTGAGTGTTATCGGTTATTTGGGTCTTGCATGGAAGCTGTTGCTGTACTTCAGGCACCACCTCATGGAGACAGTTAGCAATTATAGCTCCTCCTCTGAGTGCTTTTTGATGGAGGAAACACAGAATGGCACCTTAGCTACCATCTTATATGATGCCTCCTCCTTCATTACAACAACTTTTCAGTATCTTGAACACCCTTGGGTAGTTCAGATACACCTGCTGGTATTGCTTTGGCAGACGGTTTCAGTTCTGTCTAAGGTTAATAAGCAATTTAAGAATACCATCCAGAGATCTGCCCCAAGGCTGGATAGCTATGGGTGGCAGGGTATGTGGGATAGCATGGGCAAATGCCTAAGAGAGTGGGCACCCCAGTGTTGTGGGACTTCACCCCTGAACAGATGCAGAATCCTGAAAAATTGGTAGAATATTTGGAGGAAGTGTGTTGTCACCCTGACAATTCCAGAGAGATACAAATCACTGCAATGTGCTGGGGCCTGGCCCATGCCTACCAAGCCCTGTTTAACACAAGGGGAAGAGAAGGCCTCTGGATCTAAAAAGAAAAGGACAAGGGAAGCGACAAGCACTGTGGACACTCAAACCCCCACGACAGACACTGCGGCTACTCCAACCCCAGTGACAAGCGCTGCAGCTGAATGAGAGGACCAACCTGTGTCAGTATCAGTTGCCCCTATACACAAGAAGAAATCTTGGAAGAGAAAGTCAACTCGTTTAGAAACAGATGATGGAAAAGCAGGGGCATCATGAGGAGAGGAGGAGGAAGAGGAAGAACTTGTACAAGAAACAGAAACTACCCGATCCCTATCCTTGAGTGAGCTGCGAGATATGCGAAAAGATTTCGGCCGTCGTTCGGGTGAGCACATTGTCACCTGGCTGCTCCAGTGCTGGGATAACGGGGTTGTAGCCTGGAATTAGAGGGGAAGGAAGCCAAACCACTGGGATTCCGGTTCTAGGGAAGGGGACGTTGACAAAGCAACTGGAAAAGGAACACAAGCCCTCAGCCTCTGGAGGTGACTGCTGTCCGGTGTGAGAGAAAGGAACCCCTTCAAAGAAGGTATTGTATTTCGCCTAGGAAAATGGATGACCATGGAGAAGGTTATCCAGTACCTGAGAGAACTAGCCATGCTTGAGGTGATTTATAGTGAACTAGACAACCAACAGTCATCCAAAGATCCAGCTGAAGCCCAGCGCACACGACCCATATGGCAGAAGTTTCTACGGAGCACACCATCCTCGGTATGCAACCTCATGGGCAGTGATGTCCTGGAAAGATGACGAGGCACCAACAGTGGCGAAGTTGACTGATAAACTCTGGGAGTAAGAAGCAAATCTCTCTTTCCCGCTCGTCTCTGCTGTGGAGAAACTATCCCGAGAGGTCCAGCAACTCAAAGAAGATATGTCCTACTCCCCACCAGCATGGACCGGTATCTCAGCCATTAGGAGTAAGTGTCCCTTTGCTCAAGAGAAAGGATACACATGATGGGGCACCCTGTGGTTTTACCTGCATGATCACAGAGAGGACATGAGGAAGTGGGATGGAAAACCTACCTTGGCCCTAGAGGCACGGGTATGTGAGCTGCAAAGAAAAACAGTCGCTCAGGGGGTTTCCAGTAAGCAATTCCCCAGACTGAGGAGCAGAAGCCCTAATTTTCTTTCTGATCTTAACAGAGACACTTGTGATTCGTATTTACAGGAAGTGAGGATGAATCCTATGGTCAGGACTAGAGGGGCCCTGCCTCCAGCCAGGTGGAGGAAAGGGATAACCGGGCTTACTGGACTGTGTGGATCCGATGGCCTGGCATGTCTGACCCACAGGAATATAAAGCTTTAGTGGACACCGGCGCACAGTGTACCTTAATGCCATCAAACTATACAGGAGCAGAACCCATCAGCATTGCTGGAGTGACGGGGATCCCAAGAGCGAACTGTATTGGAGGCTGAAGTGAGCCTCACTGGGAATCAGTGGCAAAAGCACCCCATTGTGACTGGCCCCGAGGCTCCGTGCATCCTTGTCACAGACTGCCTCAGGAGAGGGTATTTTAAGGACCCAAAAGGGTACAGGTGGGCTTTTGGTGTAGCTGCCTTGGAGACGGAGGAAACTAAACAGTTGAGTGCCTGGCCTCTCGAGGGACCCTTCTGTTGTTGAGTTGCTGAAGGTCAAAGAACAGCAGGTGCCAATCACCACCACAACAGTGCACTGGCGGCAATATCACACCAACAGAGACTCTCTGATCCCCATCCATGAGCTCATTCGTCAACTGGAGAGCCAAGGAGTCATCAGCAAGACCCACTCACCCTTTAAGAGTCCCATATGGCCAGTGTGGAACTCTAATGGAGAGTGGAGGCTTACAGTAGACTGTCGTGGCCTGAATGAAGTCAGTCCACTGTTGAGTGCTGCTGTGCCAGGCATGCTAGAACTTCAATACGAACTGGAGTTCAAGGCAGCCAAGTGGTATGCCACAACTGATATCGCTCATGCATTCTTCTCAATCCCTCTGGCAGCAGAGCACAGGCCACAGTTTGCTTTCACATGGAGGGGCGTCCAGTACACCTGGAATCGACTGGCCCAGGGGTGGAAACACAGTCCTACCATTTGCCATGGACTGATCCATAATGCTTTGGAACAAGGTGGAGCTCCCGAACACATACAATACATTGATGACATCATCATGTGGGGCAACACAGCAGAAGTGGGCCAGTCTGGGCAGGACAAGATATAAAAAATGTGCTCTACACCACAGCCAGGGAGAACAGCTCTACCTGGAGCAGAAAGCGCTTGGGGAGACCTGAGGTCAACCCCTACGGTTTTGGAGTCATGGATACAGAGGGTCCAAAGCCCGCTATACTCCAACTGAAAAAGAGATATTGGCAGCATATGAAGGGGTTTGAGCTGCTTCAGCAGTGGTTGGTACTGAGGCACAGCTGCTCCTGGCACCCCGACTGCCAGTGCTGGGCTGGATGTTCAAAGGGAACGTCCCCTCCACACACCATGCAACTGGTGCTACGTGGAGTAAATGGGTTGCACTGATCACCCAGCGGGCTCGAGTAGGAAACCCCAGTCGCCCAGGAATCTTGGAAGTGATCATGGACTGGCCAGAAGGCAAAGGTTTTGGATTATCACCAGAGGAGGAGGTGACACGTGCTGAAGAAGCCCCACTTTATAACAAACTGCCAGAAGATGAAAAGCAGTATGGCCTGTGCACTGATGGGTCCTGTCGCCTTGTGGGAAAGCACCGGAGATGGAAGGCTGCTGTATGGAGTCCTACACGACAAGTAGCAGAAACTGCTGAAGGAGAAGGTGAATCAAGCCAGTTTGCAGAGGTAAAGGCCATCCAGCTGGCCTTAGACATTGCAGAACGGGAGAAGTGGCCAGTGCTCGATCTCTGTACTGACTCCTGGGTGGTGGCAAATGCCCTGTGGGGCTGGTTACAGCAGTGGAAGCAAAGCAACTGGCAGCGCTGAGGCAAACCCATCTGGGCCATCAGATTGTGGCAAGATATTGCTGCCCGGGTAGAAAAACTGGTTGTAAAGGTACGTCATGTGGATGCTCACGTCACCAAGAGTCGGGCCACTGAAGAACATCGGAACAACCAGCGGGTAGATCAGGCTGCCAAGACTGAAGTGGCTGAGGTGGATCTGGACTGGCAACATAAGGGTGAACTATTTCTAGCTTGGTGGGCCCATGACACCTCAGGCCATCAAGGGAGAGATGCAACATACAGGTGGGCTCATGATCAAGGGGTGGACTTGACCATGGACGCTATTGCACAGGCTATCCACAAATGTGAAACGTGCACCGCAGTCAAGCAAGCGAAGTGGGTAAAGCCTCTGTGGTATGGGGGACGGTGGCTGAAATATAAATATGGGCAGGCCTGGCAAATTGACTATATCACGCTCCCACAAATCCGCCAAGGCAAGCGCCGCGTGCTTACAATGGTAGAAGCAACCACGGGCTGGCTGGAAACATATCCCGTCCCCCACGCCACTGCCCGAGACACTATCCTGGGTCTCAAAAAACAAGTCCTGTGGCGACATGGCACCCCAGAGAGAACTGAGTCAGACAGTGGGGCTCATTTCCGAAATAGCCTCATAGAGACCTGGGCCAAAGAGCACGGCATTGAGTGGGTGTATCACATCCCCTGTCACGCACCAGCCTCTGGGAAAATCAACCGATACAGTGGACTGTTAAAAACTACACTGGGAGCAATGGGGGGTGGGACATTTAAGCACTGACAGCATGTCACAGGTAACATTTCCTGAGTATTTTGTTTGACCTGGAACTGCATTTTTCAGTGGTTAATAGTTTGGAAGAGGTTCTGACGCAGGATGTGGCTCCACTGAAGTAACTATAGCTGTGCTATGGCTAGAACTGTATTTACCAAAAACGTCATATATATTGTGTATTTTACAGCTCTGTGTCAAATTGTGAAGAGCTGAGGTAAGATATAAATTAACTAGTTTGTAGGTTGCAAGTGAGGAGCCTGCATCATGGTGCAGGTAGCAAGTACTGGCAACTGATCCAGCTCCTCAGGCTTCATAACCTCTCCTGAACTCAGTGCTCTGATAATAGTATTTCTTTCAGTACACCTGCTGAGAGCTGGTGAGAAAGCGCTGACCGACCCCTTCATGAACCTCACAGGCTCCATATGCCAAGGCCTGAATTGCCGCCCAGATGCCAGTGAGGTCAAAGAGTTGGGAGATGTTGTGCAAAGCATATTCTGGAAAATATACCAACTTTCACCTCCTTCCTCCCCCCTGGCCCTGGCCTGTGGAGATGCTTATGATCAGGGCAGGCTTTCTGTGTAAGTGTTGAAAGTGAGGTCAGGCCCACCTAAATCTGTGCTCTTCCTTGATGTGCTCATGTTAAAATTGCCAGGAAAGGATTTGATTCTTTTTTGCGTCTCATGCTCTGTGCAAGCATGCACCAGGCAGCTCTGAGTTACATGCTGCTTCTCCAGCCCTTTCTTCCCTGCTAGCCTATTCCTCACTTTAAAATAATTTAGGCCAGACGTAGCTTCTTCATGTGTTACCTCATGTGTGCAGAAAGGCACACACACTCTCAGTAAAAATTCTCTGTGTTAGTCTTTGGTTCTTTCCTTTCCTACTTTTTATGCTGTAAAGAGATTAAGTTGTCTTAGCACAGAGTGTTATAAGGTTATGTTAATTAGAATAACCAGTGGCCTGAAGAAATGCTAAGTAGTTAGGGTTTTGTGGGTTAATGCACAAATTTATAGCAGGCTAGAAAGGCTGTGGAACAAGGGCCCAGTCCTTCATTGCATTTTTGGTGCATTTGCTTGGTAGTTTTTCTCTGCATAAGACATGCTGTCATCTTGACCAGGTCACACTTCACACAGATAAACATTTGGATCACGTGTACAATTAATGTACTATAATTGTGTTTTTTAAAGTACAAGTTCACAAGTCAATTCCCAAGTCAATTCCCAAAACCAGGACAGTGGGCTGAAAATGTGATTTTACAATCCTGGGGAAGAAGCCTTTGCTTGGGAGTGGATTGTAATTAAGGAAAACAGTTGTATTCCGTATCACTCTGTAAGTGACGTGTCTTGTAACCTGTGTCTGTCTTTTGCTTTTGTGCTGCAAAGGGAGTGCCTTCTTAGGTTATTTGGTACAACCACAAGTTAGACCTTGATGTTCTTGACTCTGTGTCCCTGATTCAGTATGTCAGTGCTCCATGTTATGAACCTCATTGTGTTAAATACAGAGTTTGCGAAAAAGGGAAACATACTGAAATACCTTTGTCTTTTCTTTTTCAGGATAATAAAAGTTTTGAACAGTGCCTCCCCAAGAAGTGTGATGAGAAATGGCTTTAGGAAACAATACCCAGAGAAGTTATTCCATCATTCCCTGCTTCATCTTTGTTGAGGTGAGTGCAGCATTCAGTAGCCAAGCCTATATGGAAGGCAGCTCTGCTCTGCAGGAATTAAGTCATCTGCGGGCCATTTTGTTTGTAAGGAAGAATGCTTCCTTACTTGATAACATGAATATCTGTCTTGATGTCCTGCATGAGTTAGCCAGACCTTAGGTACAAGCACACAAGAACAAGTAGGTGCTATGTTTCCAAGACTTGCCTCTACCCAATTTGACAGCTAGTCCTGTGGTATTTGGTAGAGAACAGGCAGTAGCTGCAGGTGAAGATCAGCAGCAGGTGATTGCTCACCTTCCCATTTTTCTCAGACCTGTATCCATCTTGCTGCTGTACAAGGGCTAGATCTTGTTTAAGGAAATGTCTTATCTCACAGTCTAATAGTTTATAGGCTTAGGAAGCAACACTCAGCTCTCATTTCAGTTCTGGTGGAACGTAAAATTTGGATGAGGCATGGCTATCCTTTAAGTATGATGAAGGAGAATGGCTAGGACAAGGACTGTGAATTAACAGTGAAGTTACAGGAGTGGTTGTTCCTACAGTGGAGGAGTATGGCTCTATATCTTTGTTAAGAGTAGTTTATTTGTTTTTTAAATTGGCTTATTATTTTACTCTGTGCAAATTGGGATGGGTTTTTGTGGTGCTTCTTTTATTTACCCTAACACTGCCAGACTGATCAAAATCGTTATTCAAATCAATGAGCATTCAACTGGTGCTTATAAGGCTGGGATGGTTTTCTTGGCAAGGGGGGCAACCCTGGTTTTCCAAGGAGGATGGAAGCATCCATCTAATTTAGATGGTGAAAAGGAGATAGCTGCCTGTGACTGACTGTCTTCAGAGCCACCTGTCTGGTGTAGCTTGGATGCAATACTCACCCTTTGGCCCAAATTATGAGGTGACTTGTGCTGTTCCACAAGAGAAGCACTAAGAACAGTCGAAACACTAATTGTAATGCTGGGTATTGTATAAGACTTATCCCATTTCCACTGAAATCTTGGAAATGTTTGAGTATGCTGCGGCAGCGGGTATAATGGGCACTGTGACTGATTGCTTTCCAGAGCTCCTGAGCACTCACCTTTCCCCAGGGACGTGGGAAAAGCATGCAGTGGAATTCAGGACCTCTCTAACCTATGCTCACCTGGAGTCCCCTCCTCATAGCATCTTCTCTGGCCAGGAGATACAGTTCGCTTTTATGCACTCCCTACTTTCTGTACTACCAGCTTAGCCCCCACAACAGGGTTGGATGATCCTTGATTGCTTAATCTATGTAAGTAGTTTTCTTTTTGAATTGAATGGGCCTTCCTTGCAGGAGGAATCTGACTGGTTGGAAGATGGGGACAGAGGCAAAGCATCATAAAACCACTAGTAAAGCCTGGCACAGGGCCTTCCCAGCTGCAGCAGTGTGGGAAGGTGGCAGAGCCTTGCAGTGCTTCATAGGGGTTTGGCACTGACATAACATCCAGCTTCCTGGGGAATCTCTGTCTCTGCTGCCTGGGGAAGCTGAGGGGCTGTTCTGGCTGAGAAAGTGGGTCACTACTTTATCCCATCAGCTAGACAGAGAAAGGTTAAAAATGAGGAAAAAACAGCAATAAGCTCAGAAGAAACCAAATAAACACAATCAGGAATGAGATTTCTCAAATCTATTGCTTGAAACAAGCAGCTCTGAAGATTTTTAGTCCTCTAATGTATGAATGATGAGCCTGATTCGCAGCCTGTGACAAAGATATAAATTGTCCTTCCTGTAGACAAGACTGACATGAATATAAGATTAAATCTTTTTACAGGAGGAAAAGATTTTTTTGTCCTGTAAGTGTACTTTTCTTTTTCTTTCATATACTTGCCTTGCTGATTAAAACACAATTTTAAATTAAAAATCAGTCAAAAGCGAAGAGGTAGTGTCTGAAAAGATGTTCTCGCTACTACGTTTGATGAAAACATGTATTTCTTCCCTTCTTTGTCCACAATATAGATTTTTAATGTAGCACTACTGGAACTACAAATTCAGAGTTATGTCAAGCATTGTACCATTAAACAACAGGAAATCTAATTTCCTGCTGGGAGTGCAGAGATGATTGATAGTAGCCATTTGGTCTGAAAAGTCCCTGTAAATCATAAGGCACACTGAGGGTGTTTTCCTCCTACCACAATTCTGAGACTAAAGGAAGTGCTTTTTAGATATGCTCCCCCAGACACCAAGCCCTGCGCTGGATTTCCTGAGTTAGGATGGGCCCTATTTTTGTAGATTTGAAGCAACCATGAAAATTGATTAGCTGTGGGACACCTGGCTGCAGTTGTTAAAGGTGCTTGCAGGACAGCTAAAAATATATTTCCTGCTTTCCTGGTAACATTTTTCCATGTGAAAACCATCTGGCAGAAGACATGTTAGGTGATCATGAGTAGGAAAAGAAATGGTCAGTAAATATTCAGCCTGTTACCCAGAACGTGCTGCCTCCCACACTGTCTTCCACGGAATGTGATCCTGTGATTAAAAGTTTTGAGATATATGCTTTTAAGAAAAAAATGCTGAGCCTTGATTGTCACGTCAGATGCCCTGCCAGTAGATACTTGCTAACTGCCCTGTATGCAGTCTGCGTTCAAAGGAATTGTGATGGCAGTGGTGGAAATGAGGTGTCAAACAGTTTGGACATTTGAAATACCATTATGCTTCAGTCTGTACAAATGTGACACTTATAATTTCAGCCGTTACCGCATTTCCATTTTTTCCATTTCGTTTTCCTCACACTCAACTAACTTGTAGCAGTTAGTTACTATGAAACCTGACCTGAAGATGAATGGCTTATTATAAAAACTTAAACCCTGTGCCTGACTCTACAAACTCCTTTTTATGGTCAAAATATGAACTTTTTAATAATATAAATATAGCATGTGATATCTGATGTGTAATGACAGAAATGTTAAATCAACATTTTCAGTCCCTAATTAGAGACACGATGTCACATTATGAATAGATTTAA